>NC_072391.2:25326250-25650000 GCF_028885625.2 Pongo pygmaeus
TGAGGCATTCTTCCTGGCTGTGGACCCCACACAAGATTCACTAGCCCTCCCAGTGACTCTAGGAGCTACCTTCAAATGCTTGCATAAATTTCCTTTTAAGTCAGCCTGAGTCTGTTTCTGCTGCTTTACAAAGAAGACCCTTACTGAATCACCACTAAGTGCTGGGGGAGAGAACACAGAGGACAGAGGGCTCACATATTTGTTTCTCGACACATTAAAAGGGGGTCTTTGGGCCAGGCATGGTGGCTCACACCTGTAATCCTAACACTATGGGAGGCCAAGTCAGGGGGATCGCTTGAGGCCAGGACTAGCCTAGACAACATAGAATCTACAAAAAAATAAAATATTAGCCAGGGGTGGTGGTGCATGCCTGTAGTCCCAGCTACTCAGGAAGCTGAGGCTGCAATGAGCTGCAATCTTGCCACTGCACTCCAGCCTGGGTGATAGAGACCCTGTCAAAAAATGGGGGAAAGCAGGTGTCTTTGGATGATTCAAAACTGGAGTACAAAAAGTTAATAACAGACAATTTATTTATTCGCTGCACTAGAATGTGTTGTTTACTAACTTTTCTCATCTCTACACAAAGCCACTTCTCCTTCTGCTGTTTCTTTGTTCCCAGCAGTTACTGGCCCAGAGTGGCACCCACAGCAGGTACCCTGGACAGTGGCTGAACTGTTCTGAAAAATCCAAGTATGAATTATCTGCCAAACAATACTCCTTCTTCCTGGGAATATGTGATAGGTGTAAATCAAAATCTCACCCAAAAACATCTAACACCTATGAGGACTGTAAAATCCATGAAAAAAAAAAAAAATGATACGCACATTTCTAAATGTGCTCCAGGCCAAAATCTCAACGTTAAATGGTGAAGCCATCCTTGCACAATTTCAAGAAGTTCCTGATTATGGTTCCTTCATAAGAGGTTCCTCTCTTCAGCTCTTCCCTTCTGAAAAAAGAAAGCCAACTTTCCTTTCAAATACACACCCCAACCCGCCCCGGCATACACAGAAATGGGGACTGTGAGCAGAAGCAACATCGCTCGCCATCTGCAAACCAATCTCGTTCTATTTTGTGTCGGTAAGGTTCTTTTTCTTCTCCTCCTTCATTTTATTTAAATCAATTGCTATTTTTCACCTAATGCATTTATATTTTAAGCTCCTTCAGATTAATTTTTAAATGTATAACATTATGGAAACTGCCTAAGAGGATAAGTTTCCTTTTTCCCCTGAGAAATAGATAATAAAAAAATAGCTGAGAAAAAGTTTCATATTAACCTTGAAAAGTCTCTTTGCTATTATGCTAATTGGAGACAATCTGACCAAACAAAGGGTTGAAAATATTCTTAAAATCGTAGGTATAAGTCATCAACAATTTAATTATCATACAAACTTGATCTGCACATAGAAAGCAATAAACAATTATTTGCTGAATATTTTCGCGCAATTTCTATAAAAGTACTTTTCATTTAAGAAAAAAAAAAACTGCCATGACTCCTTCTATAGAGAATAGCCATCCCATAATATATCTATTTTTAAAATTCTGCCTACCCCTGTTTTTTATCTACTAAAGAGAAAGTATTTCCAATGCATCTAATAATCTCAGATTTGCCCATACAATTTGGATTATAAGGCAGGGAAGGGGGAAAAGTTCTTAAAATTAATTTTTTCTCATCTGTGAAGAAATACATCAAAATGTTAATGGGAGTTATTTCAGGCAAAAGGACTATGGGTGACTTTTCGCTTCTACTTTTAATAATCTGTTTTTTGCTGATAAGTATATATTACTTTCATAGACTATTTTAATTAGCATTATTTCAAAGAAGAATTCTTGTCTTTTAGAGATATATTCTGAAATATATGCAGATAAAATGGCTGGGATTTGCTCTAAAATAATATGGGAGTGAGGGAGTAGGTGGGAGGAGAAAAGAAACGAGATTGGGTCAAAGCCATGTGATGGCAGGGTGTTGACTGTACTACTTTGCTACTCTAATGTGTTAGAAATTTGAAATCTAATATAATAAACAAAGCTTTGGGCTGGGTGTGTGGTTCACGCCTGTAATCCCAGCACTTTGGGGGCCAAGGTGAGATGATCGCTTGAGCCCAGGAGTTCAACACCAGCATGAACAACATAATGAGACTCCCATTTCTACACAATAAAAAAAATAGCTGAGTGTGATGGCATGCACCTACAGTCCCACTTACTTGGGAGGCTGAGGCAGGAGGATCACTTGAGCCCAGGACTTTGAGGCTACAGGGAGCTGTGATTGTGCCACTGCACTCCAGCCTGGGCAGCAGAGCAAGACATTTACTTACTTCTTACTTACTAGATAGAGATACAGCCTTGTTTAAATGTCAAGAATTAGTTCTCTACTTACTTTCAATATGGCTTTTTTGTTTGTTTGTTTGTTTGTTCTTTTGAGATGGAGTCTCGCTCTGTCACCCAGGCTAGAGTGCAGTGGCGAGATCTCGGCTCATGGCAAGCTCCGCCTCCCGGGTTCACGCCATTCTCCTGCCTCAGCCTCCCGAGTAGCTGGGACTACAGGCGCCTGCCACCACACCCGGCTAACTTTTTGTATTCGGCTAGTTTTTTGTATTTTTAGTAGAGCCAGGGTTTCACCGTGTTAGCCAGGATGGTCTCGATCTCCTGACCTCGTGATCCGCCCACCTCGGCCTCCCAAAGTGCTGGGATTACAGGCATGAGCCCAGCCTCAATATGGTTTTTTAAAATGATAAGCATAATGATAAGAATAATCTTTCTATTCCCTCCACGGAGGAAATAAATCCTCAACCTTTTCATTGGATACTGTGTTTAAAAAACAATTCCTAGAATATGAGGATTCTTAAAAGAAACCGTTCCCAGAAGCAGGCTGTGGTGTGACATATCCAAACTTCTAACTTCTCTTTTTTGTTAATAGGTTGCCTAACTGGTTGGGGGAGGGAACACAAGTCCCTGCTCACATAGGAAATCATTACAATTGGTTTTCTCCCACACATAGACTAATTGGGAAGAAGGTGGAAATAAGTAGAGATATGAAATTCCAAAGTTACAAATACCTGTTTTTATCTTATACTACTAGCTTTTAAAGAAAAGTGTTAAAAGTCAGCTACCCCCGCTACCCCAACCTTTTTTTTTTTTTTTTTTTTTTTTGAGACAAGAGTCTCACTCTGTCACCCAGGCTGGAGTGCAGTGGCACAATCTCAGCTCACTGCAACCTCTGCCTCCCGCGTTCAAGCGATTCTCCTGCTTCAGCCTCCCAAGTAGCTGGGATTACAGGTGTCCACCACCACACCTGGCTAATTTTTTGTATTTGTAGTAAAGACAGGGTTTTACCATGTTGGCCAGGTTAGTCTTGAACTCCCAACCTCAGGTGATCTGCCTGCCTCGGCATCCCAAAGTGCTGGGATTACAGGCGTGAGCCACCACGCCCAGCCTCTATTTCTTTTATAGAGACAGGGTCTCACAATGCTGCCCAGGCTGGAGTGCACGTCCAGCCTCTATTCCTTTTATAGAGACAGGGACTCACAATGTTGCCCAGGCTGGAGTGCAGTGGTGCCATCACAGCTCACTGCAGCCTGGAATTCCTGGGCTCAATCAGCCTCCAGTCTCAGCCTCCTGAATAGCTGTGACTAATGGCCACACCACCATGCCCGGCTCTTTGGCTTCCCTTTTAAAAACACTAGCCGATTTGGAAGGCTGAGGTGAGTGGATTGCTTGAGCCCAGGAGTTTAAGACCAGGCTGGCCAACATCGCAAAACCCTGTCTCTACTAAAAATAAAAAAATCAGCCAGGCGTGGTGGTGCGCACCTGTAGTCTCAGCTATTCCAGAGGCTGCAGTGAGAGGATTGCTTGAGCCCAGAAGACAAAGGCTACAGTAAGCCGAGATCACACCACTGCATTCCAGTTTGGGCGACACAGTGGGACCCTATCTCAAAAATAAAAATGTGTAAATAATGGAATCGTCCACTTTTTAAAAATAATTTTACAAATAAAAATAAAAACATTATCTGAAAAATGACTTGAGACTGAGACAGTGCTTAACCTTGCTAAGTTTTGGCAGACCCAATTCCATTTTAAATTTCCACCCAGTATATACTATAAAATGTTTCACTGTACTTGTAAGGTGCTTGAGTCTGGGCAGGAGACAAGTCGTATTTCTCAGACTTGAGAGGGAATCCAATCCCCTTGGCTGGAGATGGAGCTGAGCTGGGCCTCCCGCAGACACGAAGCTCTGAGAAGCTTGCAGGCCTCCTCCAGGTGACTGCACCCTCTTGTCTGTTTTGCATTTATCAGGTCACCACAGAGCTCCCAGCTCATCTCACATTGCACAAATACTAAAATATAACATGGTGAGAAGAGAGCCAGGCGCAGTGGCTCACATCTGTAATCCCAGCACTTTGGAAGGCCGAGGCAAGCGGGTCACTTGAGTTTAGGGGTACGAGACCAGCCTGGGCAACAAGGCGAGACCCCATCTCTACAAAAAATACAAAAATTAGTTGGGCACAGTGCTGCAGGCCTGTAGTCCCAGCTACTTTTGAGAAGCTAAGGCAGGATGATGGCTTGAACTTGGGAGGTCAGGGTTACAGTGAGCCGTGATTGCACCATTGCACTCCAGCCTGGGAGACAGAGACTCTGTCCAAAAACAATAACAAAAACGAAAACAAAAACCAAAAAACATGGTGAGAAGAGACTCGCATCACAAACGCCATGGCTCTAACTTTAATTCCTCTGCTGTTATGAATGGGGATCCATAAGAGAAATGCTAAGAGAAAAAAGCCCCTGTCTGAAAATTAAGCATCAGACCACTTGGATGACTTTTCAATTTCATTTATAGTAGCAAAGGACAAACTCACACAAATAGGACCATTTGGGAATATATGACCAGGCAGAAGTCAGACCAAAAACTTGATAAATTCCAATTTGTCTCAACCAATACTATTTTACCTATGGCCTCCCCTGCCGCGAGAAGGGTTTAGGGCGGGTCTTTCCATTTGTGCACTCGAGTGGCTTTCCAGCTTCACATGCCTGGGATATAAATGCCAAGGTGGGGGACTCAATCCTCATAACTTGGAAGAGCACCGCATGGTGGACAGTGCACTGGAGTGGGTGACTAATCCCAGCTCTGTGAACACCTCGTGGCTAGACGTCCACAATCATCTCTCCAACAGCCATCTGACACTGTGGGAACAGCAGCAGTGGCGGCTGCAGCAGCAATCGCTCCCTTGTATTTAATACTTACTATAGCTTAGGCAGGTAAACACTTCCTAGGCATCATCTTGAACGTCACACTAACTGCATGAGGTCAACAATACTATCCCCATTTTCTAATGAGGAAACTGAGATACTGAGATTATAATGCTGGGAACAGGCAGAGCTAGGATCTGAACTCAAGTCTGTGCTCTTTATCACAATATTGTTAATTAAATAAGATAAATGCTACAAGGGGCTACAAAGCAGCACACACGCCAGGAAGAAACCAAATCTGCTTAGCTATGGCCTGGCGAGTTCATTTGGTCCCTGCTCAGTAATCAAAGACATGGTAGGCTAAGCCAGGGCTGCATTTACACAGGGGTACATCTTGCCTTTTATCATGTTTCCCAAAGGGACACCAGGCTCACAAAGGAACAATTGTGAATGGCCATGAATTCCTGGCGATCTCAACTCCCACAAAGCACAAACATTGCTGCTGCTCATAGGCTCCATCAGCGGCAGCAGCGTTCGTCTCGGGACACAGGTTACCACACTGAACACAGCACTCTGGGGAGGCCAGGGTGCGGACAAGAAAGCAGGCAGGAGATTAAGTGACTGGATCGAAGGAAAGCTTGTAAGGAGCAAGAGTCACAGATGGACCCCAAACTTCTGACTCCAATACGGTGCCGCCTCTGTGCAGGACTCTGTTCCCCTGAAGCCTCTCTAGGGCTGGCCTCCAGTGAACAGACATCATGTGACCCAGCAGGTCAAGGTCAGAAAACAGAAGGAGCTGGGACAAGTGAGGACCACTGGTGTTTATTTTTAGTCTTATTTATATTGGGATTAAGGTAAGAAAAATAACAGAATGGCTGGGTTTCCTACCTCAAAAATATAAGTAAAATAAAAGCACAGACAAAGTGAGGTGACAGGGCCATTAACCCACTCATCTGCTTCCTCCCGCAGGTGCTGTGGGCGCCTGTACTGTCTCTGTCACACAACCGTGGTACCTAGAAGTGGACTACACTCACGAGGCTGTCACCATAAAGTGTAACTTCTCCGCAACCGGATGCCCTTCTGAGCAACCAACACGACTGTGGTTTCGCTATGGCGCTCACCAGCCTGAGAACCTGTGCTTGGACGGGTGCAAAAGTGAGGCAGACAAGTTCACAGTGAGGGAGGCCCTCAAAGAAAACCAAGTTTCCCTCACTGTAAACAGAGTGACTTCAAATGACAGTGCAATTTACATCTGTGGAATAGCATTCCCCAGTGTGCCAGAAGCGAGAGCTAAACAGACAGGAGGAGGGACCACACTGGTGGTAAGAGGTCAGTCAGTGAGGCTTTATTTCAGTGCATCACTGCATCTTGTTCAGGCCTGTAAAATCTACCTCACTCACATGTAGAAATCAGGAGATAAATTTGCTAAGTTAATACCCTAGCCAGTGAAGGGTGTGATCTGAACACAAGTCACCATGAGGTTTGGACTACAGAACTACTCCAACTGGCTGGGCATGGTGGCTTACACCTGTAATCCCAGCACTTTGGGAGGCTGAGGTGGACGAATCACTTGAGGTCAGGAGTTCAAGACCAGCCTGGCCAACATGGTGAAACCCCATCTCTACTCAGAATACAAAAATTAGCTGAGCATGGTGGCATGCACCTGTAGTCCCAGCTACTTGGGAGGTTGAGGCAGGAGAATCGCTTGTAACCCAGGAGGTGAAGGTTGCAGTGAGGCGAGATCGCACTACTACACTCCACCCTGGGCAACAGAGCAAGACTCCGTCTCAGAAAAACAAAACAAAAGAACTACTCCAATCCATCTCGAACATCCACTAACACAAAGTCAGTGATTTGCTGGGTGCTCTATTCTCCCTCCATAATGGCATTTAACCAACTATGTTCATCCCTTTTGTATATTACAGTGATTTAGTGTAAAGTACCATGTCCAAAGGGAACCTTGTGGTGAGTAACTATCAGCTTTCTCGGGAACTAGTCTGGTAATGCACCACCTAGAACAAAGCACTAGAGAAGTGTAAAAGATCAATAAATTGGACCCAGAGAAACTATGCAACATGGAGAATAAGCACAGATTTGGAGAGAAGCTACTCAGGGATCCGTGACCCTTCCCATTCTGCCTGGACATCAGTGAACGGAAAGTGATGACTCTCACTTCCTGAGATTTGATAAAACCCATGACAATTCCTCACCCGAGCGAGGACATCAAACATAGCTAAATCCTATCAGTAATTTCACCAAGTCATTCCCGTGAGTAGACTGAGATTAAGAAATTTCCGAGAAAAAAAAAAGGGAATTTCAGAGAAAAAGCTTTACATGATTCTGAAGGAAAAAAGACAACAGCAGCAACTCCTCGCCTTGTTGGGGTCTCTTCCCTTAGGAAGGACCCTGGTATGATGAGCACAGAGATTGTTAAAACATGAACTCAAAATCAACCAGCCCTTCGATTTCAAAATAGGAGTCTGAGGAAGGGAGACCATCCAGTATTATAACCCGTGCTTTTAAACTACTAGGGTTCTAATGGGCTTTTGATATTCAAATGTCATTTAACCTTAGTTTATTCTCATCTGTCAGCTAAATTATAAATAAGTTAAGGCACTTAAAGCATTTTTAATAGTGCCTGGCATATAGCAAATAACAAATGTTAGCTACTGATATGAAAACACACACAGCTTTAGAGATTTGTATGTCTCACTGCATTAGCCTTCTAAAAACATGTTAGTCAAAAGGAAAAATGGCTTGTAAAAAGATGAAGGTCTCAAAACTGCAAGGCTTATATAAAGTGAAGTGAAAGTGAAAGGCAGAATTGAAAGTGTTAAGGCAGACATGGCAACTTCCTGTCTCTTCTACAGAACTCCTATTTTCGCACTGAAGCTTTTTTATTTAAGTTGTATAGATGTGGTTAATTTGTTAGTTTCACAAATAAAAATGTATGCTGCATAAACTGCATTCACAGAATAAGCATCTATGGGATTTTTCTTTTTTTCTTTTTTTTTTTTTTTAAGACAAGAGTCTTGCTCTGTCGCCCGGGTTGGAGTGCAGTGGTGTGATCTCAGCTCACTGCAACCAACCTCCACCTTCTGGGTTCAAGCAATTCTCCTGCCTCAACCTCCTGAGTAGCTGGGATTACAGGCATGCGCCACCACACCCGGCCAATTTTTGTATTTTTCGTAGAGATGGGGTTTCACCATGTTGGCCAGGCTGGTCTCAAACTCCTGACCTCAAGTGATCTGCCTGCCTCGGCCTCCCAAAGTGCTGGGATTACAGGCATGAGCCATCACACCCAGTCTCATCTATGGGATATTTAGTTGGAAAATACAGGCTATTCAGACAGTAAGTAAAAATCTAATTGTATTTGTAATCCAAATAGTCAGGTAATTGAAGACATGGCATGTTACTTAATCCCTACCCAGAGCACAAGACAATTTCTGCAAGGAGAAAGAAATTCCGAATGTGAAAATGGATTCAATAACTCTATTTCCAGAATTTTATCATAAAGAAAGAAGAGCACATTCGGCAAAAGTGCCTGTCTTTCAAGCACGCAGTGAGCACTGCACTCCTCAATGTAGGGCCTTCCCAGGTTCTTTCACAGATGGACTCTTCAGCTATGTGTACTAGTTCCAAGGCTATAAATATCACCCTTAACAAATACATATGAAAATATCTTAACCACATAGGCAGACTCTTGATGATGCTGCTAAACCATTTCTACCAAAAGAGATTTTAGATGCCCTTGAACAAATTGTCTGGAAATGTTTATCTAACTTCAAATAATCCTTTATCTAAAAAGTGATGCTTAGCAATATGACAAATGGTTGGTTGAATTTTTTTAATGTTTAAAAACTAGTAACATTTTTGGTTTAACACATTTAAAGAACTGATGAACTAGCTTTAACTATCACATACTTGGGTACTTTTTGAGGTCTAGTTTTTATATGAATAGGCAAGCAGAGTAAGTTCACGTTTCACCTCTAACATGCAGTGTCAAGGATACTTTACACATGTATTTGAAAGAATAAACTTTAATAGTGAATGTGCTTCTTTCTGTTTTTGTCATTAAGAAATTAAGCTGCTCAGCAAGGAACTGCGGAGCTTCCTGACAGCTCTTGTATCACTGCTCTCTGTCTATGTGACCGGTGTATGCGTGGCCTTCATACTCCTCTCCAAAGTAAGTCAAATCTTCTTGCATGGAATGTCCCTATATCCTTGAATATTATCAGAAGAAAAATAATTTCTATCTCTCCACAAGTTATGGGCCTCAGCAAGAGCTCCCTATTAATATTTTCCTGTGCATCTGCAGGGAACACCACCTGCAGAAGAGGTCTTTCGAAGAAGGCATCATACATTCTCATCACTAAAATTATTAGCCGGGGGACATAATTTGCTGTGTTTTCTCTTTAAAGCCCAGTAGCATGGGATTAAGAAGAGAGCCATCCACTATGCTATCTTTCTGCTGTAGGGGTGAGGTGTGGGCAGGTGGAGGGCGAGATATTACTGTTATCTACGAAAGCCTTAAGAACAGTCTTTAAGAACAAAAATGGGTTGATGAAGAGACTAAAAGCCGCCTTAAAATCCTCAAAAAGGGCTAAAGTTATTGAAAAAGAATACCTTTTGGCTATGCGTATATTAAAAGAAGGGAGATGTATACCATTGTGTTAGGATTACTATAAATCCTACAATCAACATCAGTTTGTTCAATTAGTTTTTAATGGAGTAAAAGCATCTCAAAAATGATGTAAAAATTAACTCTCATTGTATATCACTTAAATATTAAGTTAGTTTAATCTTATTAGGGCATGAGATATCTGCCACCATTGTTATGAGTACATAAAATGTTTCATAGACTTTCCTTCTCTTCTTGGCAGTCAAAATCCAACCCTCTAAGAAACAAAGAAATAAAAGAAGACTCACAAAAGGTACAGACCAACACTTGCAAAATATTTTTTAAATTGTGGCTGGTTGCAACTATTTCAAAACTGAAATATTTTTTAGCTTTTAAATATTTAAATGTTAAGTTTAAACAGAATATCAAGGTAACTTTCAACTACAGACACTGTTTCCTATTGCTGAGAAACTCAATGATAAAATAATCTCAAGGGGTAAACTGTGATTTAAATTGGACAGTTCTCAACCATAAATTCTATTTAAAGTTCTCAAATACAAAAGAGTTAACTGTAGGCACAGATGTGTTGGGGGAAGGGGGTAGTTTTTGGGACCGGTGGCAATAGAGCAAGAAAAGTTCTGATGATGTGTCGTTATCATTGCTTATATTCCCGAAAGAGAATTTTTTTTTCCCATTTGTCTTTATAGAAGAAGAGTGCTCGGCGTATTTTTCAGGAAATTGCTCAAGAACTATACCATAAGAGACATGTGGAAACAAATCAATCTGTGAGTGTAAAATGTCAAAAAAAAATGTAAATACAGATATAAAGCATGTTTGAAAAAACTAAGCTGCCAAGGAGCTGTCAAGAACCATGTTTTCCTTCAGAAGAGTCTGAAAGAGAACTTTCACAAGAAATGTATTTTTATACAGAACCTGTTTTAATAAATACATAACAAAAGACATCTGATACAATATTAAATAGCCCCAGGCTGGCATCTTAGTGACATGGAAACTTTCAGAAACACATTAGACACGAGCAATGTTTTCAATACAGACAATGATGCTTTAAAAGGATGGATTAAAAGCTACTCTGTACAGTATCCTGCACGCAGTGGTAGGCGTTCAGTAGATACTGCAAACGTTTGTGGGTCAAATTATGAAAAAAGTTACTTGTTACTTATAAGGCAAAAATAAATTCACATTAGAAAAGATACAGCTAATGATATTAAAAAACAAGTATTTCTCCAGGGTCTGGAGTTGAACTGAAAAGAAGAATACATGTATATCTATAATACATCCTGAAAGTATTCCTTTAAAGTCTTATATAAACAGGTTCCTCAAACAAAATGTTATCTTAATGCCAATAGAACAGATACTTTATTTCCATGATGCATGATGAGATAGCTCAAATAAGCTAAAATGTATACAAAATAAGGTTAACTTATTTTTATTTATTTTTTAAAATTTATGGAATGCTTCACAAATTTGCATGTCATCTTTTCTTCTCTGTATCATTCCAATTTTAGTGTAAATGCTGCCAAAGTGAGCACAAAATAAGCTGAACTGATAAACTAGTAAAGATATTTTCCTCTTAAACAGCAGCCAAGAGGGCAAATGCATCAAGAGACTGAAATAAGGCGATCTTTTTAAGTCCAGCTTTTACTTTGTTTTCTTTTTAAAAAAATATGGAACACTTCACGAACTTGTGTGTCATCCTTGCCCAGGGGCCATGCTAATCTTCTCTATATTGTTCCAATTTTAGTGTATGTGCTACCAAAGCAAGCGCTAAAAATCTGACTTTCACAAAGGATTTTTGCCAAGGAAAGAATATTGTCTAAGTAGTTGTTTCATCCTACAGTGTATATATGAATACATAAAGATAGGTGGTCTAATTAATAAGATGCCATGCTGAGTAATTATAAGTCATTTTTCTTTCTGAGGCTGGGACATGTTTTCAACAACAAGGCCAAGGTATGTGGCCTGAAAGCAATCTTAGAAGTGAGAATTGTAAAGCTCCCAGCCACGATTTTGACAATAGCATCCAAACAACAACAAAAAAAAGTATTTTTCAGTTCCCACATCCTACTCTAAATACGGATGGGGAAAACGGTAACCTGGCCTTTAAGATTACCATACGGGCACTTAGGACCCAGAATCCAAGATGGCCCAGTGGTTTGCATGTTTCTTGGCAGTTGGCTTCATTGGTTACATAACCTTAAACATGGCTTTCTATTTATTTATTATTGCAGGAGAAAGATAACAACACTTACGAAAACAGAAGAGTACTTTCCAACTATGAAAGACCATAGAAACGTTTTAATTTTCAATGAAGTCACTGAAAATCCAACTCCAGGAGCTATGGCAGTGTTAACGAACATATATCATCAGGTCTTAAAAAAAAAAAATAAAGGTAAACAGAAGAGATAACTGGCTACAAAGAAGGATGCCAGAATGTAAGGAAACTACAGCTAATAGTCATTACCAAAATACTAAAACCCAACAAAATGCAACTGAAAAATACCTTCCAAATTTGCCAAGAAAAAAAACTCTATTTTAAACATGTATCCTGAGTTTGTTTCATTCAACATGAGATGTGTGATGACTGCCAAACCATGTGCCTCAGTCTTGAGTGGAAGAATCACCTTTATGGTTTGTGGAAATCATGGCACAATTAAAATAAGTTGGGAGGGACAACGTGACAAAATCTGAGTTAGAGACATTCATTTTGAAAAGCACCTTAGTAAAGTTATTTCCTCTGATGTTGTAATGGGGCAATGGGGTAACGCACATTTGCCTGCCAGGGTATGCAAAGTAACTTACATCATGCTATCAGCAAAATGAGAATAGAATAGTGGCTAAAGTAAGACCATAAAAGCCAAAATACAGAAAATCCAAAGCTGAAGGTTAAACAGAGGAAACTTCAGAACAAATAAGCCACAACGGACTCTAGATGTCAGTGTTGTGCCAAATAACAGCACCAGGGAAGATGTGGGCAACACATCTACTTTACAAGCACGTTTGTAATACTTATTTTTTTTTTCTCTTTTCTTTTCTTTTCTTTTTTGAGACAGAGTCTCGTTCTGTCGCCCAGGCTGGAGTGCAGTGGTGCAATCTCGGCTCACTACAACCTCCACCTCCCGGGTTCATGCCATTCTTCTGCCTCAGTTTCCCAAGTAGCTGGGATTACAGGTGCGCACCACCACGCCTGGCTGATTTTTTTTTTTTTTTTTTTTTTTTGTATTTTTAGTAGAGATGGGGTTTCGCCATGTTGGCCAGGCTGGTCTCAAACTCATGACCTCGGATGATCTGCCTGCAATGGCCTCCCAAAGTGCTGGGATTACAGGCGTGAGCCACCGCACTCAGTCTATAATACTTATTTTTAACCAATTTAGAAGGGAAATATCAGATAGGAGGCATGGTACGAGGATATTTATGGAATTCATTACCACTTCACTAAGAAAACATGATATAAATTGTCCTTTGAAAGCCACTTTGGTATAAAAAAATCTAAAGTGCCCATAAGTATGCATTCATTATTAGACACAAATTACAACCTTACAACCCACTATGTTTATTTCATTAAAGTGTCTCTTTCAGGCCGGGTGCAGTGGCTCACGCCTGTAATCCCAGCACTTTGGGAGGCCGAGGTGGGTGAATCATGAGATCAGGAGTTCGAGACCAGCCTGAACAACATGATGAAACCCGTCTCTACTAAAAATACAAGAAAAATTAGCGGGGTTTGGTGGCACACACTTGTAATCCCAGCTACTCAGGAGGCTGAGGCAGGAGATCGCTTGAACCCAGGATGCGGAGGTTGCAGTGAGCTGAGATCACGCCACTGCACCCCAGCCTGGTGACAGAGCAAGACTCTGTCTCAAAATAAATAAATAAATAAATAAATAAATAAATAAAATAAAGTGTTTCTTTTAAACTGGTATTGCCTAAGGTGTGTTCTTTATAAAACTTAGAATTGTTAAATATTTTAAGATTCCTTTGAAAGTGCTTTTGCATTGATGGTTTAAATCAGTGATATCAAACTTTCCTGATCATATGTGCCCAGAAAAATGGGCAGGGAAAAGGAGGCAGCATGGAACCTCATTTTTTTGTGTGTATCTGTGTATACACGTGAGTGCACATGTGTATATGTGTGGGGCCACATGTGTTTTGTATACAGTATATGCATGAATATGTATGTTTGTACCTTATACACAAAAACAAATTAAACAATGGCATAAGCAGCAATATAAATAAAAAATGCTAACATTTTCCTGCCATATTCCAAAATAAACTGTCTTGTGTACTCTGCAGTGTGTACTTCCCCACTCTGAGACCACTAGCTCAGGTAAAGTAATAAGCTTCTAAGCCAGACTGCAAAAAAGGGCAAGCACTAATACCATCGAAATGAACAGAAGTGTTGAATTCAATCATTTGCTTTTCGTTTCTGGGAGTCATTACATTTTGGTACTGAAATCCAGGACTGAAAATACACTGTTCATTGTCTAACCAGGAGACAAAATCCCTAAGATAAGCTAGTATTTGACTCACAATATGCCTTTCCCATGTAAGCAAGGATCGTGTTTCAAAGATTGATTTTGAAGCTGAAATATGGAATATACTTTTGCAAAGAGTTCCATTCCTCTAGGTCATATATAAGAATATCTGGTGTATACACAGTATTCATTCATTTATTCATCTATCTCACCAACAGTATTCATTTTCAAACTTCAAAATAAGTTTTATTTGGGAAGAGTTTCTTATTTTGTTAAAGCTACAAGCAAGTTTCTTTCCCAATTACACTTCTAGAGATCTAGCAGTTTCAGAGATTTCAGTGTTCAGAGGTATATTTCAAAATTAACAGCAAAACCAAACCCACACCAAAAGGAAATAGCTTTGAGATTAGTTTGGAATGTACAGTCATTGATTTCAGGTGCCAACAATATTTACTGAGTGCTACACTATACAATCAAAGGCCTCTTTTGCAAACTATCCTTGGGTCATACTGAACTTGCTCCACCCCCACACAAACCTTACTCACACCTTCATGCTTTTGCACATGCTGTTCCCCTCAGCCTGGTAAAATGCTTCAGACTACAAACACAGCTCACCTCAACATGAAACCTTCCCTAACTCATCCACAGGCTAACAGATCTATTTGTCTCTAATTCTTCAGTACTTAGTTTGACATATTTCTTACCACAATTTCCTGCCATTATCTGTTTCTCTCTATATTGTGTACTATTCTGTGTTTTAAGAGCAAAAGCGTGATTCTCATTTACCTTTGTATTTCCACTTGGTACACAGTAGGCCCTCAAATGCCTTTCCATAAATGCAATTGAACAATGTTTCTATAGAAAAATGTTCCTTCAGCATTTAAATTCAGATATGTAGCATACTTCAGTCCCTCACAATGAAGCTTCACCCCTTTCCATAAAGACCATTCAACAAACCCCAACAGTATTAACTGTCCTGCTGTCTGAGCATCCGGAAAAGAATTAAGCTGTAACTTTTTTTTTTCTTGTTGAGATGGAGTTTTGCTCTTGACGCTCAGGCTGGAGTACAATGGCGTGATCTTGGCTCACTGCAACCTCTGCCTCCAGGGTTCAAGTGATTCTCCTGCCTCAGCCTCCTGAGTAGCTGGGATTACAGGCACCTGCCACCACGCCTGGCTAATTTTTGTATTTTTAGTAGAGATGGGGTTTCACTACGTTAGCCAGGCTGGTCTCAAACTCCTGACCTCAGGTGATCTGCCCACCTTGGCCTCCCAAAATGCTAGGATTACAGGCATAAGCCACCGCACCCAGCCTAAGCTGTAACTTTCTGTTTAGATTTGGGTTTCCTATGACAACTAAAAAAGAACTGATACTGAAACAACTTGTTTTACTTCAAGCTGCAAAAACAAATTACCATAGACTGAGTGGCTTATTGAGAGGTAACAATGTGCTAGCAGCCCTCGCTCGCTCTCGGCGCCTCCTCGGCCTCGGTGTCCGCTCTGACTGCACTCGAGGAGCACTTCAGCCCGCCGCTGTGCTGTGGGGACCCCTCTCTGGGGCTGGCCGAGGCTGGAGCCGGCTCTTTCTGCTCGCAGGGAGGTGTGGAGGGGAGGCGCGGGCGGGAGCCAGAGCTGGGCGCAGCACTCACGGGCAGGCGCAGGTTCCAGGTGGGTGTGGGCTCTGCGGGCCCAGCACTTGGCACCACCGGCTGGCGCCTGCTGGGCTTAATTGGGGGACAAGCTCCCTCTGGGCTGCCGGAGTGCCCAGGCTAGGTGCCGCAAAGTCCCACAGCCAGTGCCATTGAGAGGTGAAGCTGGCTGGACTTCTGGGCCAGGTGGGGACCTGGAGAACTTTTCTGTCTAGCTAAAGGTTGTAAATGTACCAATCAGCACTCTGTGTCTACCTAAAGGTTTGTAAATGCACCAATCAGCGCTCTGTGTCTAGCTAATGGTTTGTAAACACACAAATCAGCGCTCTGTCAAAACGGACCAATCAGCGCTCTGTAAAATGGACCAATCAGCTCTCTGTAAAATGGACCAATCAGCAGGATGTTGGTGGGGCCAGATAAGGGAATAAAAGCAGGCCACCCGAGCCAGCAGCGGCAACCCACTCGGGTCCCCTTCCATGCTGTGTAAGCTTTGTTCTTTCACTCTTTGCAATAAATCTTGCTGCTGCTCACTCTTTGGGTCCGTGCTGCCTTTAAGAGCTGTAACACTCACTGCAAAGGTCTGCAGCTTCACTCCTGAGGCCAGCGAGACCACGAACCCACCAGAAGGAACAAACAACTCCAGATGTGCTGCCTTTATGAACTGTAACACCACAAAGGTCTGCAGCTTCACTCCTGAAGTCAGTGAGACCAAGAACCCACCAATTCCAGACACATTTTGGCAACCCAGATGGGACTATCGCCTATCGTCAAGCGGTGAGACTATCGCCTATTGCCAAGCGATGAGTACCATCGGACCCTTTTCACTTGCTATTCTGTCCTATTTTTCCTTAGAGTTCAGGGGCTAAATACCAGGCACCTGTCGGCCAGTTAAAAGTGACTAGCGCGGCCGCCGGGCTAAAGACATGGGTGTCAGGTTTTCTGGGAAAGGGCTAACAACCCCCAACTCTTCGGAGTTGGGAGCGCTGGTTGGCCTGGAACCAGCTTCCGCTTTTCCAGTACTTCTGGGCTGAGCCGAGGGTAGACAGAGAGGAAAGCCATTCAGCTCTGGGGTCCCAACAACAAGTTGGTTGACCCTGCGGCCATGAGCAGAACTCTCAAAGTCATGTCGCCCAAGCAAGACTCACTCATCTATTCTATCTACCCTGACCCTTGCCTCCTGGGTCCTAACGCCTGTCAGACAAACTTCCTCTCACCTCTCAGAGTCTCCGAGGCTAGTCCCCCTTCTAAAAATCACTCCCTGTCTCTGGTGCTTTTCAGTTTCTCCTATGAGAATGATTTCTAGTATAAACTCCAGGAGTCTATTCCCTTCTTTAGGCACCTGGGCTCACCAATCAGAAAGACATAATTTTTGCCCAAAGCCCTGTTGTAGGGGGAACTCTGGAATTTTAGGATCCCCCCTTAGACAAGCAGGCCTAACAAATGCTATTCCTGAAGCTAGGATATGGGGAGCCTCAGAAATTGTATTCTTCCTATTCATATAAGTGAGGACAAAAGGTGTCACTCTTCCAACCCTGAAGATCCCTTCCCTCCCTCAGAGTATGGCCCTCCACTTCATTTTTGGGGCACAACATCTTTATAGGACACGGGTAAGGTCCCAATACTAACAGGAGAATGCATAGGACTCTAACAGGTTTTCGAGAATGCGTCGGTAAAGGCCACTAAATCCAATTTTTCTCGGTCTTCTTTGTGGTCTAGGAGGACAGGCAAGGGTGCAGGTTTTCGAGAATGCGTCAGTAAGGGCCACTATATCTGGCCTTCCTCGTTCCCCCTTGTGGTCTGGGAGGAAAACTAGTGTTTCTGCTGCTGCTTTGGTGAGCACAACTATTCCAATCAGCAGGGTCCAGGGACTGCTGCAGGTTCTTGGGCAGGGGGAGAAACAAAACAAATCAAAACCACAGGCGGTTTTGTCTTTCAGATGGGAAACAGGCATCAACAGGCTCACCCTTGAAATGCATCCTAAGCCATTGGGACCAATTTGACCCGCAAACCCTGAAAAAGAAGCAGCTCATTTTTTTCTGCACTACGGCCTAGCCCCAGTATTCTCTCTTTGATGGGGAAAAATGGCCACCTGAGGGAAGTATAAATTACAATACTATCCTGCAGCTTGACCTTTTCTGTAAGAGGGAAGGCAAATGGAGTGAAATACCTTATGTCCAAGCTTTCTTTTCATTGAAGGAGAATACACAACTATACAAAGCTTGCAATTTACATCCCACAGGAGGACCTCTCAGCTTACCCCCATATCCTAGCCTCCCTATAGCTCCCCTTCCTATTAATGATAATCCTCCTCCAATCTCCCCTGCCCAGAAGGAAATAAGCAAAGAAATCTCCAAAGGACCACAAACCCCCCCAGGCTATCAGTTATGTTCCCTTCAAGCTGTAAGGGGAGGGGAATTTGGCCCAACCTGGGTACATGTCCCCTTCTCCCTCTCTGATTTAAAGCAGATCAAGGCAGACCTGGGGAAGTTTTCAGATGATCCTGATATGTACACAGATGTCCTACAGGGTCTAGGGCAAACCTTCAACCTTGCTTGGAGAGATGTCATGCTACTGTTAGATCAAACCCTGGCCTTTAATGAAAAGAATAAGGCTTTAGCTGCAGTCCGAGGGTCTGGAGATACCTGGTATCTTAGTCAAGTAAATGATAGAATGACAGCCGAAGAAAAGGATAAATTCTCTACTGGTCAGCCAGCCGTCCCCACTACGGATCCCCACTGGGACCTTGATGCAGATCATGGGGACTGGAGTCATAAACATCTGTTGACCTGTGTTCTAGAAGGACTAAGGAGAATTAGGAAAAAGCCCATGAATTATTCAATGATGTCCACCGTAACTCAGGGAAAAGAAGAAAATCCTTCTGCCTTCCTTGAGCAGCTACGGGAGGCCTTAAGAAAATATACTCCCCTGTCACCCGAATCACTCAAGGGTCAACTGATCCTAAAAGGTAAGTTTATTACCCAATCGGCTGCAGATATCAAGAGAAAGCTCCAAAAGCAAGCCCTGGGCCCTGAACAAAATCTGGAGGCATTATTAAACCTGGCAACCTCGGTATTCTATAATAGGGACAGGCCCAAAAGGAAAAGCGAGATCAGAGAAAGGCCACAGCCTTAGTCATGGCCTTCAGACAAACAAACCTTGGTGGTTCAGAGAGGACACAAAATGGGGCAGGCCAATCACCCAGTAGGGCTTGTTATCAATGTGGTTTACAAGGACACTTTAAGAAAAACTGTCCAATGAAAAACAAGCTGCCCCCTCGTCCATGTCTGCTATGCCGAGGCAATCACTGGAAGGTACACTGCCCCAGATGACAAGGGTTCTCTGGGTCAGAAGCCCCCAACCGGATGATCCAACAACAGGATTGAGGGTGCCCGGGGCAAGCGCCAGCTCATGTCATCATCCTCACTGAGCCCCAGGTATGCTTAACCATTGAGTGCCAGGAAATTGACTTCCTCATGGCCTTCTCAGTGTTAATCTCCTGTCCAGATGACTGTCCTCAAGGTCCGTTACCATCCGAAGAATCCTGGGACAGCCTGTAACCAGGTATTTCTCCCACCTCCTCAGTTGTAATTGGGAGACTTTGCTCTTTTCACATGCCTTTCTTGTTAAGCCTGAAAGTCCCACATCCTTATTAGGGAGGGATATATTAGCCAAATCTGGAGCTATTATCTACATTAATATGGGGAACAAGTTACCCATTTGTTGTCCCCTACTTGAGGAGGGAATCAACCCTGAAGTCTGGACGTTGGAAGGGCAATTTGGAAGGGCAAAAAAATGCCCGCCCAGTCCAAATCAGGCTAAAAGACCCCACCACTTTTCCTTATCAAAGGCACTATCCCTTAAGGCCTAAAGCTCATAAAGAATTACAGGATATTGTTAAACATTTAAAAGCTCAAGGCTTACTATGGAAATGCAGCAGTCCCTGCAACACCCCAATTCTAGGAGTACAAAAACCAAACGGTCAGTGGAGACTAGTGCAAGATCTTAGACTCATCAATGAGGCAGTAATTCCTCTATATCCAGTTGTACCCAACCCCTATACCCTGCTCTCTTAAATAACAGAGGAAGCAGAATGGTGCACTGTTCTGGACCTCAAGGATGCCTTCTTCTGTATTCCCCTGCACTCTGACTCCCAGTTTCTCTTTGCCTTTGAGGATCCCACAGACCACACATCCCAACTTACGTGGACGGTCCTGCCCCAAGGGTTTAGGGATAGCCCTCACCTGTTTGGTCAGGCACTGGCCCAAGATCTAGGCCACTTCTCAAGTCCAGGCACTCTGATCCTTCAGTATGTGGATGATTTACTTTTGGCTACCAGTTCAGAAGCCTCGTGCCAGCAGGCTACTCTAGATCTCTTAAACGTTCTAGCTAATCAAGGGTAGAAGGTGTCTAGGTCAAAGGCCCAGCTTTGCCTACAGCAGGTCAAATATCTAGGCCTAATCTTAGCCAGAGGGACCAGGGCCCTCAGCAAGGAACGAATACAGCCTATACTGGCTTATCCTTGCCCTAAGACATTAAAACAGTTGCGGTGGTTCCTTAGAATCACAGGCTTTTGCCGACTATGGATCCCCGGATACAGTGAGATAGCCAGACCCCTCTATACTCTAATCAAGGAGACCCAGAGAGCAAATACTCATCTAGTAGAATGGGAACCAGAGGCAGAAACAGTCTTCATAACCGTAAAGCAGGCCCTACTACAAGCTCTGAATTTAAGCCTTCCCACAGAACAAAACTTCTCTTTATACATGACAGAGAGAGCAGGGATAGCTCTTGGAGTCCTTACTCAGACTTGTGGGACAACCCCACAACCAGTGGCATACCTAAGTAAGGAAACTGATGTAGTAGCAAAAGCCTGGCCTCACTGTTTACGGGTAGTTGCGGCGGTGGCCATCTTAATGTCAGAGGCTATCAAAATAATATAAGAAAAGGATCTCACTGTCTGGACTACTCATGATATAAGTGGCATACTAGGTGCCAAAGGAAGTTTATGGCTATCAGACAACTGCCTGCTTAGATACCAGGCGCTACTCCTTGAGGGACCAGTGCTTCAAATATGTATGTGCGTGGCCCTCAACCCTGCCACTTTTCTCCCAGAGGATGGGGAACCAATCGAGCATGACTGCCAACAAATTATAGTCCAGACTTATGCCGCCCGAGATGATCTCTTAGAAGTCCCCCTAGCTAATCCTGACCTTAACCTATATACCGATGGAAGTTCATTTGTGGAGAATGGGATGCAAAAGGCAGATTATGCCATAGTTCGTGATGTAACCATACTTGAAAGTAAGCCTCTTCCCCCAGGGACCAGTGCCCAGTTAGCATAACTAGTGGCACTTACCCGAGCCTTAGAAGTGGAAAAGGAAAAAGAATAAATGTGTATACAGATAGCAAGTATGCTTATGTAATCCTACATGCCCATGCTGCAATATGGAAAGAAAGGGAGTTCCTAACCTCTGGGGGACCCCGCATTAAATACCACAAGGCAATTATGGACTTATTGCATGCAGTGCAAAAACCCAAGGAGGTGGCAGTCTTACACTGCCAAAGCCATCAAAAGGGGAAGGAAAGGGGAGAACAGCAGGATAAGCGGCTGGCAGAGGCAGGGAAAGACCAGCAGAAAGGGAAGAGAGGAAGAGACAGAGGGAGTCAGAGAGAAAGAAAGAAAGAGACAAAGTCAAAGAGACAGAGAAGGGAAGAGACAGAGACAAAGAGGGAGTCAGAGAGAGAGACAAAGAGAAAGAGAGATGGAAGTAGTAAAGAAAAAAGTGTACCCTATTCCTTTAAAAGCCAGGGTAAAGTTAAAACCTATAATTGATAATTGAAGGTCTTCTCTGTAACCCTGTAACACTCCAATACTACCTTGTTGTCAGTGTAAACAAGGGCATAGCCCGAAAGCACTGAGGCCACTGACAACCCATAGCCTTCCTAGCAAAAATCCTTAACCCAGCAGGTTTCCTAACAGGGGATCTAAATCTTAATTAATCACCATACAAAGGTCCGACCAGACATAGGAGGAACTCCCTTCAGGACAGGACGATAGATGGTTCCTCTCAGGCGATTAAGGAAAAAAGACACAATGAGTATTCAGTAAATGATAAGGAAACTCTTGTAGAAACAGAGTTAGGAAAATTGCCTAATAATTGGTCTGCTCAAACTTGCAAGCTGTTTGCACTCAGCTAAACCTTAAAGTACTTACAGAATCAGGAAGGAGCCATCTATACCAATTCTAAGTTAATATAGACTAAACGAGATCTTATTAATAGCAAAGAATAATTGAAATCCCAAACTTACAAGGTTTTCAACAAAAGTAAAGTCTGCTAAAAGTTAACAGCGTAAACATATATTATCCTAACTTCTAATCTTGTGGAAATCAGACCCTATCAGTACTCTTCAAAGCTCAAGTCTGTCAGCGCAGAGCCATACAACTAATACGCCTAGTTATAGGGTTAGGAATGGCTGCTACAGGAACCAGAATAGCCAGTTTATCTACTTCATTATCCTACTATTACACACTATCAAAGGATTTCTCAGATAGTTTGCAAGAAATAACAAAATCTATCCATACTCTATAATCCCAAATAGACTCTCTGGCAACAGTGACTCTCCAAAACCGCTGAGGCCTAGACCTCCTCACTGCTGAGAAGGGAGGACTCTGTACCTTCTTAGGGGAACAGTGTTGTTTTTACACTAACCAGTCAGGGACAGTACGAGATGCTGCCCAGCGTTTACAGGAAAAGGCTTCTGAAATCAGACACCACCTTTCAAACTCTAATACCAACCTCTGGAGTTGGGCAACATGGCTTCTCCCCTTTCTAGGTCCTGTGGCAGCCATCTTGCTGTTACTCACCTTTGGGACCTGTAATTTTAACCTTCTTTTCAAATTTGTTTCCTCTAGAATGGAGGCCATCAAGCTATAGATGGTCTTACAAATGGAACCCCAAATGAGCTCAACTAACAACTTCTACCAAGGACCCCTGGACCAACCCGCTGGCCCTTCCACTGGCCTAAAGAGTTCCCCTCTGGAGGACACTACAACTGCAGGGCCTCTTCTTCGCCCCTATCCAGCAGGAAGTAGCTAGAGCAGTCATCGGCCAAATTCCCAACAGCGGTTGGGGGTATCCTGTTTAGACGGGGGATTGAGAGGTGACAACGTGCTAGCAGCTCTCACTCGCTCTCGGCGCCTCCTCGGCCACGGCATCGGCTCTGACCGTGCTCAAGGAGCCCTTCAGCCCATGGCTGTGCTGTCTATAGAGGCCTCCTCTCTGGGGCTGGCCGAGGCTGAAGCCGGCTCCCTCTGCTTGTGGGGAGGTGTGGAGGGAGAGGCGCAGGCGGGAGCCAGCGCGGGTTCCGGGTGGGCGCAGGCTCAGCATGCCCCGCACTTGGCGCCACCAGCCAGCTCCTGCTGGGCTTGATCAGGGGACGAGCTCCCACTGGGCTGTCGGAGTGCCCAGGCTAGGTGCCGCAAAGTCCCGCAGCCAGTGCCATTGAGAGGTGAAGCCGGCTGGGCTTCTGGGTCGGGTGGGGACCTGGAGAACTTTTCGGTCTAGCTAAAGGTTTGTAAATGTACCAATCAGCACTCTATGTCTACCTAAAAGTTTGTAAATGCACCAATCAGCGCTCTGTGTCTAGCTAATGGTTTGTAAATGCACCAATCAGCGTTCTGGGTCTAGCTAATCGGGTAGGGGACTTGCAGAACTTTTGTGTCTAGTTAAGGGATTGTAAATGCACCAATCAGCACTCTGTGTCTAACTAAAGGTTTGTAAATGCACCAATCAGCTCTCTGTAAAACAGACCAATCAGCTCTCTGTAAAATGGACCAATCAGCAGGCTGTGGGTGGGGCCAAATAAGGGAATAAAAGCAGGCCACCCAAGCCAGCAGCAGCAACCTGCTGGGTCCCCTTCCATGCTGAAGCTTTGTTCTTTCGCTCTTTGCAATAACTCTTACTGCTGCTCACGCTTTGGATCCATGCCACCTTTAAGAGCTGTAACATTCACCACGAAGGTCTGCAGCTTCACTCCTGAGGCCAGCAAGACCATGAACCCACCAGAAGGAACAAACAACTCCAGACACGCCGCCTTTATGAACTGTAACACTCACCGCAAAGGTCTGCAGCTTCATTCCTGAAGTCAGCGAGACCAAGAACCCACCAATTCCAGACACAGAACAATAGAAATTTACTTCTCTCAGTTCTGGAGGCTGGAAGTCTGAGATAAAGGTGCCAGCATCGTTGAGTTCTGGTGAGGACCCTCTTTCTAGGTACACGCTGCTGACCTCTTGTTGTATCCTTGCATGGCAGAAGGCAGAGAGAAGCAAGGTCTCTCAGAACTCTTAAAAGGGCATTCATTCCATTCAGGAGGGCTCTACTCTCATGATCTCATCTAATCCTAATCACCTCCCAAAGACCCCTTCCTAATACCATCATGATGGGGGGTGGGGGCCTCAAAATATATACCTGGGAGGAACACAAACAAACACGCAGTCTATAACACAACTTTAAGAGGGAAATGTAATCACAGCACTTTGGGAGACTGAGGTGGGGGCATCACTTGAGGTCAGGAGTTCAAGATCAGCCTGGCCAACATAGTGAAACCCTGTCTCTACTAAAAATACAAAAATGAGACGGGCATGGTGGCACACATCTATAACCCCAGCTACTCAGCAGGCTGAGTCAGGAAAATCACTTGAACCCAGGAGGCAGAGGTTGCAGCGAGTGAGCCAAGATTGTGCCACCACATTCCAGCCTCGGTGACAGAGTGAGACTCCATCTCCAAAAAAAAAAAAAGAACCATCTCAAGCCAAACAACAGCAACTTCAAGTAAAAAAAAAAAAAATTAGCATCATATTTAAAGTAGAAATATTTTCATTAAAGTTAGAAAAAAGGCCAGGTGCAGTGGCTCACACCTATAATCCCAACACGTTGGGAGGCCAAGGCAGGCCAATCACTTGATTCCAGGAGTTCAAGACCAGCCTGGGCAATGCCACCAGACCCCCTCTCTGCCAAAAAAATACAAAAGTTAGATGGGTGTGGTGGCATGCACCTGTAGTCCCAGTTACTCAGGAGGCTGAGGTGGGAGAATAGCTTGAGCCCAGGAGGTCAAGGCTGCAGTGAGCTGTGATAGCACCACTGCACCCCAGTCTGGGCAACAGAGCAAGTCCCTTTCAGAAAAGAAAGAAAAAGAAAAAAAGAAAAGAAAAAAAAGAAAAAGAAAAAAGTAGGGGAGGGTGTTTTGTTTTTAAACATTACAAAGCAAATTGCTATCTAGAGACCTCCTCTAGTAAAGTTATACATCTAGTGGTGTGCTGGTAAATGTGTAACTACCAGCTTGGAGAAGAAAATGGCTATTTGCAGTGTTTGCCAATTTCTACAGTGTAAATACTCCCATCATGGTCAATTTCAATAATGGCCATGTTTAACAACCAGTTCACTTAAATTCCTACCAAAACAACAATCAGCTCTCATGAACCAGTCCACGCCAGCTCCAGCATCTACAGCTTATATCTAGACAACCATGTGGAGACATATGTACTGGTAAGAACTACTTTCCTAGATACATTTAAGTGGAAAAAGGCAATAGAAGTTATTTATAATTGGGTACTGCCTGTATAATTTTTTTAATGTACATATGTACTTACATTTGCATAGACTATCTTTTAAAGAATATTCAAGAAACCTGAACAAGATTGTGGAACTGGACTGGATGAGAAACTTTTTTTGTTTTGTTTGTTTTTTGAGACGGAGTCTGGCTCTGTTACCCAGGCTGGAGTGCAGTGGCACAATCTCGGCTCACAGCAAGCTCCACCTCCTGGGTTCACGCCATTCTCCCACCTCAGCTTCCCCAGTAGCTGGACTACAGGCGCCCACCACCACGCCCGGCTCATTTTGTTTTTATATTTTTAGCAGAGACAGGGTTTCAACGTGTTAACTCAGGATGGTCTCGATCTCTTGACCTTGTGATCTGCCCGCCTCGGCCTCCCAAAGTGCTGGGATTACAAGCATGAGCTACCATGCACAGCCAATAAACTTTTTATTGTAAACCCTCTAGTAAGTTGCTTGAAGAATTACTGAATTACTTTTCAATAAAAATTACAATTTTGAAAAATTAAACATCATTAAATTTTTACAATATAATTATCCTTCTCTTGACTTCATATCTTTCCTTCTTTGGAGGGTGCTTAAAATAATTCTCACTAGATTCAATAACCCCTAGCCAAAACTGGGTCAGTAAACCAAATAAACTGAAATTAGAATCATATTTTTTTCATTTTGTTTTTTTCCAAATAGCAAAACTGCTGTGGTTCAACTTCAAGCCATTTACCAAAACAATTACCTAAGTAATCATTTCACCTACAACTACTTTCAGTTAAAAAAAAACAAATTAAGCCAAGTATGCAAAGCACACTCAGATATCCTCCAACAGTCCAGCATTCATGAATCTACACAGCAAGACCATTTTGCATCTCTCAGTCCTCACAGTTTCACATGGAAATCATCAGGATCTAATTAGTGACTCAGAGAAAGAAAGCAATAATAGAGTGCCGAGGCATGCCTGCAAAATTTATAGGTCACTAAAAGTCACCCATAGCAACAAGGCTTCTTGTCTCAGGTCTGCAGTGTGTCACATGCCAGGCTCCTCAGACTCAACAGGCAGCTCTGCACATCCAAAATCAAGGAGCTTGTTTTCCACACTTCATGGAGACATCCCTCTTGTCTAGTTTGACTTCCTCTCCATTTTTAGCAGCAGCAACACAAGGAAATAAAATTCGTGGTTAGATTGATGTTTCTTCCCCCTGCTCTTTCATCTCCTGCTATGCCAGGAAGTAGCATTAAAGTTCTATCATGTGGTTGCCCAACAGGACACAGGAACCCAGGACCTTCCAACCTGATGACTAGTGAGTGCAATGCAGAGAGCTGGAGCTGAGGCTTAATTACACAGGAAGGAGTAGCACTGAAGTTAAGATCAGGTTGCTGAATCATGAAGGAGGACATTTTGCAACATATAGATGATATATGCACACTCACATTTAAAAGCATTTTTTCTTTACCATGACAAACCACTCGACAACAGGAACATTAAAATGGAGATCTAAGATGGGAAAGGGGAGATATGTTCTCTCTGCTCTTTTCCACACCCTTTTATATCGAAAGAATTCCCCATTTTCCCTATTATCAACACAAATCTGAAACCATTTGGTAAATATTTAGACAAGCATTAAATCTGAAGGCACTAAGATCTGGGGAGAAAAAATAACAGACAAGAAATTAAATTAATTTGTGACACCACAAATCCACACAGAATCCAATGGTTATATGAAACGGGCATTATTCCTTAAGACATAGATTTTCATATTTGATAATGATGACATTTGCAAAATCCTAATAGATTTCTTCAAAATGTCTGTGAGCTCTTAAGAGTTTCTGAAGTCAAGGTCAATCGAGGCAGTAAAATAGAAAATCTAAAGATTTTTCAGCCAGGGATGGTGGCTCACACCTATAATCTCAACATTTTGGGAGGCAGAGACGGGAGGATCACCTGAGATCAGGAGTTAGAGACCAGCCTGGTCAACATGGCGAAACCCCACCTCTACTGAAAATAAAAAAATTAGCCAGGCATAGTGGCATGTGCCTGTAGTCCCAGTTACTTGGGACTCAGGAGGCTGAGGCCGGAGAATTGCCTGAACCCACGAGGTAGAGGTTGCAGTGAGCCGAGATAGCGCCACTGCACTCCAGCCTGGGCGACAGAGCAAGGCTCTGTCTCAAAAAAAAAAAAAAAAGAAACACTAAGGATTTTTAAATAGTAACTTGTATTATTCACAAAATAAATAATTTTATATTAATGTACATTAACTTATGAAAATGCAGGAGACTTAAAATTGTAACTTTCAAGATGACCTAAAATGCAAACCACATAAACTAAAACTATAAATTAATGTGGCATTAAGTCAGAATGGCCAGAAGTCACAGTAACTATGAAGTGATATGAAATCAACCCATTTCTTCTAACACATTCTTCATTCAATATTGCTGAAGAGCAAGACCATGCAATCAAAAAATCAAATGTTACAGAAAGAAATGATACATGCTGCAACACACATGGTCTTCAAAAGAGAAAAAAAACAGATAAGAGCATTTATCATTTTTAGAGTCTGGCACGAGAGATGCAAAACGGAAAACAAAACAGCCATGACATTCAGCAAGTATATATGACCAGATTTAAAGGCACTGTTTATTGCTCGATTTAGTTGTAAAGCTAATAAATAAATGGTTCAAGCTCCACTTAAAACCAGAGATACAGATGCATTTTTGGCTTTCAATCTCAAGCAGTCAGACCCCGCTAAATATTAATTATTACCACTGCAAGGGGAATGCTAGATCTCTATAAAGTCCACCTTAAGGTGAACATTAACCAAGATGGTGTTTTACATGGATTAACTGGATTACTTTAAATTGCAGGCTATTATAAGAAATACTAGACAATGTTTAATTGTACACAGCACAAAATCACAAATACCAATAAACCGCTATCCTCAGTAAGAGCTAGCCTGACTGACCACACTTACCGTTTTCCACATAGGGATGAAAGGGGAGGACCAGGGCAAGGATGACCCTGCCTCTAGTTGGCTCCAAGACACTTCTGATATCTTTTAACAAAGTCAGGGGCTGATCACAGCGGTCCAGCAAGTTCAGGCAGCTGATGACATCATACTGGAACCCTGTATTCTGCCATTCATTTATACCAAGGACTCTAGAAAAATCAGAAATAACTGTATTAACATAAAGTCCCTCTAAAGATATCTTTAAAAATAACTGAGATGACAATAAAGGCTTTAGCTTTGTCTTCTAAATTAAGTTCAAAATCTTCTGTTATAATTTATGTTTGCAATAATGACATGGCCAAGGAAGAGAAAAATAACAACCATATTTTTTTTTTTTTTGAATTTTTTTTTTTTTTTTTTTGAGACAAAGCCTCACTCTGTTGCCCAGGCTGGAGTACAGTGGAGCAATCTCGGCTCACTGCAACCTCCGCCTCCCGGGTTCAAGCGATTCTCCTGCCTCCGCCTCCCCAGTAGCTGAGATTACGGGCAGTTGCCACGATGCCCGGCTAATTTTTGTATTTTTGGTAGAGACGAGGTTTCACCACGTTAGCTAAGCTGATCTTGAACTCCTAACCTCAAGCGATCCGAATGCCTCGGCCTCCCAAAGTGCTGGGATTACAGGCGTGAGCTACCACGCCTGGCCCATACTTCTTTAAATTTAGTATTTCACCTATTTCCAAATCTCAACACACACGAAGTTTCCTTTACAAGAACTAATCATGTTTAGTAAGTATGAAGATGTAACCTGACAAAGTTATGAAACTAAAATATCAAATTCTTTTGAATATCAGTTAATGAACAAGAGTCCAGCTTTTTACCATTCATTGGAACTTAATCAAAAAATGCATCATATAATTAATGTTTTCTATTCCTAGGATCCCTTCTATTCTTAAAAATGGCTGGGAGTGGTATAAAATAATTTCCATTGATAACTTATGACCTTTGAGCACATTTCCGTTCCCAGGAAAGACATATTTCATACTTGAGAATCTTCATATCTGAATAACTATACAGAAAAGGACCGGACACGGTGGCTCACGCCTGTAATCCTAGCACTTTGGGAGGCCAAGGCAGGTGGATCATGAGGTCAGGAGATTGAGACCATCCAGGCCAACATGGTGAAACACTGTCTCTACTAAAAATACAAAAATTAGCTGGGTGTGGTGGCGCGTGCCTGTAATCCCAGCTACCCGGGAGGCTGAGGTAGGAGAATCGCTTGAATCAGGGAGGCGGAGGCTGCAGTGAGCTGAGATCACATCACTGCACTCCAGCCTGAGGACAGAGCCAGACTCCATCTCAAAACAAAACAAAACAAAAACTACACAGAAAAGATAAAGCCCAGGACATCCTATTAACACTAAGAGCATGGTTTAAAAAAAACCACTCTCGACCCTCTATCTCTCACTTTCATACACACGTACACAGAACACAGAGAACATTTTCAGTCCTCTACAATGTTGTTATCTCTAGAAAGGGGGAGTTTTTATATCAAGAGTCTTTGTTAGCCACACAATTAGGCAATTTTACAAATTACTTACTCCTGCTTGGTTATACCAATCAGAATGTGGTAGGTGAGACATGTTATGATAGAGACAGGTAAAAAAGGAAATATAAAAAAAGGATCTTTGGTAAACAAGTCTTTAGTAATGTTGAGCAAATACAGTAAGATAGCTCAGAAAATTCTAAAAGTATAATAAGGGTTGTTTTGAAAACCTCATTAGCATAATGATATTTATAGCATTTCTGAATAGCAAAATTTTAAAAACACAAAGCACTTAGCTGCATTTTCTTTTCAATCTATATTTTTATCAAACTAAAGCCTCTTCCAAATAGCAGCCTAATAAACTTCCAGGGACTAGTCAGATTCCTTACTGGTGCAGGTGTTTCATTGCACTAAATACTGTCTGAAATAAGTATGGCATTCAGGCTTTAAAATCACTTTGTTGTACTAAGTCAACTGTGATAGTAATTTTGGAAATTCAATTTAACTCATTCCAAGAGTTTCCAAACATTACTAAGAAGACTACTTTCAGAACAAAAATGTCATCAATTCCCATTCTAAAAAATGGAAATGAATAAAGGACTATTTGTATATATATTAATATTTGTATATATATTAATACATATATACAACTATATATTGGCTGCCTTAACTAAGCAGCCAATTTAAAGACACAAATTGTAAAACACAAATTATATATTTGATTTTTAAAAACAAAACAACAAAAAAATCTGATGTCTATCTGCAATGAAGCAGAAGCCAAACATCATCAGCATGTTCTAATTTAGAATAACCTCACTAAATCTACCTCAGAATGAGTTTCAGATAGGTAGCCTCTGTGTTGGTAATTTTGGAAGAGAAATATATGCTCATAACAGAAAACGGTGACTAACACTAAGACAGTTAAATCTATACCTATAGAAGCTCAAGTGCATTCTTACTTATGTTTTGTGATTTTTATTTGTAAACTCACTCATTTCCACTGATGAAGACAAATTGCTTAGCCCCACTAAAACGGCGTATTAGCCCAGGAATCCTAACAAGTTGTCAGAATTTTCCTTTTTCTAAAACAGTATTTCTAAACCTAGAATGAGGGTATCTATTCACGGGATTATTATTTTCAAGAAAATGAGTTAATACTTCCAGAAGGATGTAAAATATATTTCTCCTTAGAGAATGATAAAGCAGTCAGGTGCGGTAGCTAACATCTGTAATTCCAGCACTTTGGGAGGATCGCTTGAGCCTAGGAGTTTGAGACCAGCTGGGGCAACACAACAAGACCCCATCTCTATAAAAAATTAAAAATAGCCAAGGATGGTGGCACACGCCTGTAGTCCTACCTAAGCTACTTGGGCAGCTGAGGCAGGAGGATAGCTTGAACACAAGAGTTTGAGGTTACAGTGAGCTATGATTGTGTCACCGCACTCCAGCCTGGACGACAAAGCAAGATCCTGTCTCAAAAAAAAAAAAAAAAAAAAGGCCAGGCACGGTGGCTCACACCTATAATCCTAGCACTTTGGGAGGCCAAAGCAGGCAGATTGCCTGAGCTCAGGAGTTCAAGACCAGCTGGGCAACACAGTGAAACCCCATCTCTACTAAAATACAAAAACTTAGCTGGGCGTGGCAGCGTGCGCCTGTAGTCCCAGCTACTCGGGAGGTTGAGGCAGGAGAATTGCTTGAACCCAGGAGGTAGAGGTTGCACAGTAAGCCGAGATGGCGCCACTGCACTCCAGCCTGGGCAACAGGGCGAGATTCCGTCTCCCAAAAAAAAAAGAAAAAATGCCTTGCCATCTCGGGTTGGGAAAGCTCTAAACTTAGGAAATAAGCAATCAGTATTTTGATAAATCCTAAATAAAAACTGAAACACTAACAGTATAAAGAAAATTTACTGTCTTGCTGTAAAAATCAAAACCACATCCTTTAGTTTTACAATTGGGTTTTCTGGCATAAACGACAACTTGGGAATACAAAGGAAAAACTTGGCCATTTTCTGTTTATTGACCTATTTTTAAAATGCAGCAACTTTGGCTGGGCACAGTGGCTCATGCCTGTAATCCCAGCACTTTGGGAGGCCAAGGTGGGCGGATTGCCTGAGCTCAGGAGTTCGAGACCAGCCTGGGCAACACGGTGAAACCTTATCTCTGCTAAAATACAAAAAATTTAGCTGGGTGTGGCAGCATGCACCTGTAATCCCAGCTACTTTGGAGGCTGAGGCAGGCAAATCACTTGAACCCAGGAGGCAGAGGTTGCAGTGAGCTGAGATTGTGCCACTGCACTCCAGCCTGGGTGATGGAGCGAGACTTCGTCTCAAAAAAAAAAAAATTACAGAACCTTTATTTAAAAAGGTGTGTTTTGCTCATGCCTGTAATCTCAGCACTCTGGGAGGCCAAGGGAGGAGGACTGTTTGAGGCCAGGAGTTCAAGACTGGCCTGGTCAACATAATGAAACTCCTGTCTCTACACACACAACACACAAAAACACACACACACACACCCTCTCTCTCAAATTAGCCAGATATGGTGGCAGGCACCTGTAGTCCCAGCTACTGAGGAGGCTGAGGTGAGAGGATCACTTGAGCCTGGAAGTTCAAGGCTACAGTGAGCTATAATCACACCACGTGCTCTAGCCCAGGTGACAGAGAGAGACCTGTCTCTAAAAATATATATATTAATTAATAAAAAGCCTGTTTTTCATGGCCCAGATATTGAAGAGAAATAGAAAATAGCTCTAATCTCAAAAGGAAGAAAAAAATGTAAAATTAAGCTGAAAGTCTGCCTTGCCATCTTGGATTGGGGGACCTCTAAACTTAGGAAATAAAGATACTACTTCCTCATTAAAACCTCAAACTGCACCAATAGTCACAAAATTTACCACTTTTGTGAAAATGTTTTCACTTCATACTAATATTATGAAAGGAATGCCAATCAGTATGAATTTCCTATGCAGGTCAAACTGCAGATTTTTGGCTTATATGCTGTATATTAGGGAAAAAATTAAACCAAGTATTTTTCATGTGGTAGATATCTTTACATACCATGTACACTCCAGATATATTACTAATTCAAACATCTGAAGCTTCACTGAAAATTCCCATTTAGGCACTTAGCATCAAAGCAAAAGAAGGCTGGGGCGGTCAATCATCTGAAGATGGGTTTAACACCTTCCTCTTCGAACCACTTCAAAGCATGGATTTTTTTAAGTGGGGGGAGGTGGAATCAGATTAGGAATTCAGCCTGACTTAAGCCACTGTTATAACAAAGGTCAAAGGATTCCAAGTTTTGAAATGCCTAATTAATTTCTAACTGAAGGAAAACATGTCAATTATTAGCATGCAGACCCACCAGAACCTTATCTGAGACAGACTGCTAAAGCTAAGGGGCTTTCCAATCACTCAGTTCAAACTCACATCTTCCTTATGTCTCTTCCTATAACAATCCTAACAGCAATTTAAACACTGACAGTGATAAGGACTTAAACAGTGCAAGCTAGGAAGGTCGATCTCCCTAAGCTGTAACTCAACTTCTAAGGCATAGCTGTGCCTGGTTATACCAGATACTATACCTATTCCTTTTCTTCCATATAAAAATCCCACAGAGTATCTGTTCACAGAAATCTTCCCTTCTCCAGGCTAAAAATTTCCATGTTTTGCAAATGCTTAAACCGGTCCTGCTCCAAAAGCTACACTGATGCTCTATCTCTAGGATTAATCTGTAAAAGTAGAAACATGTGGATAGGAAAGTGAGTGATTACATAATTCCTTCTCCTTTCTTTCTAAGGCTAACCAGACTTCCAAAAATATCACAGAGAAAGAGGCTGACTCCAGCTCTACCTCCCTGATTCTGCACTGAGCCAATATATAGAAATCTCCCAATCAATACATCATACTGAAATAAGAATACCCTTCTTCCAGCCGGGTGCAGTGGCTCACGCCTGTAATCCCAACTCTTTGGGAGGCCAAGGCAGGCAGATCACGAGGTCAGCAGTTTGAGACCAGCCTGGCTAACATAGTGAAACCCTGTCTCTACTAAAAACACACACACAAAAAAAAATTAGCTGGGCATAGTGGCATGTGCCTGTAGTCACAGCTACTCAGGAGGCTGAGGCAGTAGAATTGCTTGAATCCAGGAGGTGGAGGTTTCAGTGAGCTGAGATCACGCCACTGCACTCCAGCTTGGGCAAGTGAAACTTCATCTCCAGAAAAAAAAAAAAGGCCCTTCTTCCTAGTCTTTCAAACTCCAGATGACCTTAAAACCAAGATTAACACTGACAACTATATATTAAAAGCAAAACAAAACAGAAAATAGCAAGTATTGTCAAGGAGTGGAGAAACTGGAACCCTTGTATTACATTGCTGGTGGGAATGTAAAATGGTGCGGCAGCAATGGAAAAGTATTGCAATTCCTCAAAAAATTAAACCCAGACTTAGCCATGTGATCAAGCAACTCCACTTCTGGGTCTATACCCAAAAGAAGTAAAAATAGGGGCTCAAGTAGGTATCTGTACACCCATGTTCATAGCAGCATTATTCACAACAGCCAAATGGTAGAAACAACCCAAGTATCCACTGACAGATAAATGGGTAAACAAAATGTGGTACATGCATACAGCAAATTATTATTCATCCTTAAAGAAAATTTTGAGCCGGGCGCAGTGGCTCACACCTGTAATCCCAGCACTCTGGATTACTTGAGGTCAGGAGTTCAAGACCAGCCTGGCCAAATAGTGAAACCCTATCGCCACTAAAACTACAAAAAAATTAGCCAGGCATGGTGGCATATGCCTGTAATCCCAGCTACTTGGGAGGCTGAGGCAGGAGAATTGCTTGAACCTGAGAGGTAGAGGTTGTAGTGAGCCGAGATCGTGCCACTGCACTCCAGTCTGGGTAACAGAGCAAGACTCCGTCTCAAAAAAAAAAGAAAAGAAAAGAAAAGAAAATTTTGGCCCATGGTACAACATGAGTAAACCTTGAAGACATTATGCTACATGCAATAAGCCAGTCACAAGGAGCTAATGTGTATAATTCCTCTTATATGAAGTACCCAGAATAGTCAAATTCATAGACAAAGTAGAATGGTGGTTGTCAAGGGTTAAGAGGAGGGAAAAATGGGGAGTTATTGTTTATTGGGTACAGAGTTTCCGTTTTGGAAGACAAAAAAGTTCTGGAGACGAATAGTGGTGATGATTGTGCAACAATGTAAATGTACTTAATACCACTGAACTGTACATTTAAAAATAGTTACAACAGTAAATTCTACCCTATGTGTATTTTACCACTACTTAAAAAAAATTTTTTTGAGAATGCCAGATTCTGATTAGGGAAGAAGTCCCTTCTTCTGATCTGCCTTTTCCAAGTTGTCTCTCGCTAGTCCTTTTCTTCCCTATAGTGCCAACCCCTCTGCTCCAGAAAAATACTGCTACCAGAAGATTATTTCTCTACATTTCCAGTTAATTATGTATGAGATGATTTTTTAAATTTCTAATCATGGAAGATCATTTTTGATTCATATCCTTTAAATAATATACTTTCAAGAAGAAATGCATCTAAAACCAAGAAAATTATACCTGTATTTCTTTTTCTGAAGCTGCCATATCATAGTTTCAGAAAGCTCAGTGGCATAGATTTCTTCAAAATGAGGGCTCATGATTTTTGTGACTTCTCCATCTCCAGCACCTAAATCAAGAAGTCTGTGGGTTTTCCAGTCTGGATTAATTTTAAGCAGTCTCTGAAACTGATCTGGTGAAAACACAAACATTGAGCCTCTTCCTAGCAACCTGAAAAAAAAAGGACAAAAATGGAAGTGTCTATGCAAATTAAGCACCCCTCACCATACACACACAAAGTGAATATAGTGACTCAGCACCAACAACCATAATCACTTGTTACTTGGTTAAGATTTTTTTTTTTGTTTTTAGACAAGGTCTCACTCTGTCGCGCAGGCTGGAGTACAGTGGCATGATCTCGGCTCACTGCAACCTTCGCCTCCTAGGTTCAAGCGATTCCCCTGTCCCAGCCTCCCGAGTAGCTGGGATTACAGGCATGCACCACCACACCCGGCTTATTTTTTGTATTTTTAATGGAGACAGGGTTTCACCATGTCGGCCAGGCTGGTCTCGAACTCCTGACCTCAGGTGATCCACCCACCTCGGCCTCCCAAAGTGCTGGGATTACAGGCATGGGCCACTGCACCTGGCCTAATTTTTTTTTTTCTTTTTTTTTTTTGAGACAGAGTCTCACTCTGCTGTCGCCCAGACTGGAGTGCAGTGGCACTATCTCCGCTCACTGCAAGCTCCGCCTCCCAGGTTCATGCCATTCTCCTGCCTCAGCCTCTCGAGTAGCTGGGACTACAGGCGCCCGCCACCACGCCCGGCTAATTTTTTGTATTTTTAGTAGAAATGGGGTTTCATCATGTTAGCCAGGATGGTCTCGATCTCCTGACCTCGTGATCTACCCGCCTCTGCCTCCAAAGTGCTGGGATTACAGGCATGAGCCACCGTGCCCAGCAAAGTATTATCTTTTATATCATTTCTATGATTAGAAGACAAAGTTAATAAAATAAGAAAATGCCTCCAGATACCATTTGTCTTTGGAGTTGCAAATAATGCCCCAAAAAAGCATGGGAGGAGGGAAATAAAAGGTGGGAGGAGGGAAATAAAAGGTGGAAAGTGGAAAGGATGACAGGGGAAGGAAGAAGAAATAAGTAAGAGATGAATGTGAAGAACTTAAGTCAAAATAGGAAGGAAAAGTGGAAGGAGTAACAGAAAACATGTTTATCAGTTGAAAAAGATGACAAGCTAACACAGCCAGACCACAGTAGCAGAGAAACCAAATAGGAAAAAAAAGTGATTTCAAATATGGAACTAAACCATGGATCAGGAAAAAAGAGCTTTAGTATAATAGATTTTTAAGAGACACTAGAGAAAAGAGGGAAAAGAGTAGTCCTTGTGATGTCGGTTAATATGCATTAAAGTAGATTCGTACTTATGTCAGTTTATGTGGTTACAACTGTCTGGGTCCTATTATTTCTAAAGGTCCTAGAAAACACTCAAAACCATAGTGATGCCTTTGAAAAAAAGAGACTGAGGGGAGTTTAAATGGAGATCAAAGAGAACCCTCAGAAAAGCAACTATAGGTCCAACCAAGTCTCATGGTAGCATCACCCTGGGAAATAAAACGCAATCCCTATTTAGGACTTGTTTTCTAGCTCTGAAATTCTAGTTTATCTAGGACAGGGATTCTCAACCCTCCTTTTAGCAGCAGAACCCTTTCTTTAAATGAAGTGGAACTCACAGACAACATAAGATCCTAAGAGAGCTGCTGCTGTTCGAATGAGGTTGGGAGCCCAGGAGCTGTAGCCAGCCCACTTCTAGGCCTTTCTCTGCAGCCTGAAGCAGTTCCTGAGGCACCTCCTCCTCAGACCCTAGAAAACAGTTTGGGGACCACTGGTCTAGGAAGTGGCAGGGAAACCTGTTCTGTACTGCTGCTCTCTGGAAACAATCATAAGGTACAGAATGTTTGCTGCTATACAGTGACTGGAAAGATGCATGTAACATGGTGCCCAAGGTAAGACCAGTTTTAGGAAAAAATACAAATAATGGAGTTCATGTAACAAAGTCCCCCTTCCTTTTCCCATTAAGGCCATAGGAGAGTTTAACCAAGTTTACAGTAAATCTTCTGCCCCACAGAAATGCTAAAAAGTTGGAGAAAGACCTCAGAGACCACTAAACGTGATGCTACCGACTACAACTGCTTACCAAAGAAAATCACGTCTCATAAAAGACAAGTTGTTTTAATCCTCAATTGTTCATACATTACAGTAAGAAAATAAGCAAATCTGAACTTGCTGAAGCAGCTGTACAAAATTTAACACAATTTAGAAGACACAGAAACCAGTCACAGCAGAAAGAGACTACTGGCAGCATGGCTGAGGGGAGGCAAATTTCAAATACTGATGCTGACTTGCCACAGGACCAAAAGTAAGTCACAAAATAGTTATTTTGCTTAAATTTTCCCAGAGCATACTTCCCAAGCCATCTCCTTGGGATGTGAGGAATCTTGACATGATAATCATAAAATTCTAGAACAAGAGGTCACCTGAGCTCAGAGCTCACAAGTTCATCTGAATGGTCTACATTTATAGGCACTAGAGGCTGGGCATGGTGGCTCACGTCTGTAATCCCAGCATTTTGGGAGGCCAAGGCGGGAGGATCTCTTGAACCCAGGAGTTTGAGACCAGCCTGGGCAACACGGTGAAACCCTGTCTCTACAAAAAATACAAAAATTAGCCAGGCACGGTGGCATGAGCCTCTAGTCCTAACTACCTGGGAGACTGAGGCAGGAGGATTGCCTGAGCCTGAGGAGGTCAAGGCTGCAGTGAGCCATGACTGTGACACTGCACTCCAGCCTAGGCAACAGAGTGAGACCCTGTCTCCAAAAAAGAAAGAAAGAAGGCACTAGACAGAGAGGGGAAGCATTGTCCTATTTTGAAAGAACATTAGCAACAGGGGCTCTACAAAAAGATTAACACTGTCAAAAAATAAATCAAAATCCATCAAGCCCAGTGTTTATCAACCAGGATTGATTTTGCCCTCTAGGGGGCAATGGGAGTAGACAGGAGAGTTTCCAGTAATCACAAGGACCTGGCAGTACTACTGACATTTAGTGGGCAAGGCCAGAAAAGTTAGACTTCCTGCAGTGTGGGGGGCAGTCTCGCACAATGAAAAACAGTCTCACCTAAAATACCAAGCCCAATACAAAGTTTCCCATAAACACTTTAAACCATGAAGAGATATGACCTTCTAATTTGGGTTTAACTTTAGTGTTTAATAACCATGCCAGGATCTCTGGTCACAATCTAAGTTCTCTCTAGACTTAAGAGTCTATGGAGAGATGTGCCTCTTCCTTATAAAATAAACTCTGGAACATCTATTAAGTCTTTCCTTACTTGGCCTTCTCCTTCCCAAAATAAAGGAAGTTTGATAAGTATCTTAAGGTAATACAAGACAGTACCACAGTAATGATTTCTGTGAGAGATGGCCACCTGTAGTAAGATTATTACTTAATCTCCCACTGCCATGACTGGAAAGTACTGATGGGCCCTAAAATTTAGTTTTTAGCTGAGAATGGGACACAAGGCAAGAAGGACTGAAAGCAGGGTGGGTATCGAAGGAAAAAGCAGAAGAGTTTTAAGTAAGGGAAGCCAAAAGGGGTTTATTAACTGCATTGCCTCTTTGATCAAACTGTGAAATTCTAGAGCACGGAATTTTAACCAGGGTCTTATGGGTACAGGAAAGGAGAAATAAAAGTTTGAAACCCCCAAAATCATACACAAAATATTGAATGTAAGCACTTTTTGAAGAGAGGATTCCTACCTTTTATCACTTTCAAAGAGCTACAGGACCCCAGAAAGGATAAGAATCTCTGCTACAGTGACTCATCTGAATTCCAAAGGCAGAATAAATGGTATAGAACAGAAATTCAATATAACCAATTTAAGGAACAAAATGTCAGACCAAGTTGTATCAACTCAACCACCCATATGAAAATAACAACTGTTTGCCAAAGCAAACGTATGGCAATTTCACATAAACAATGAAGAAAATCAACTGAGAAATCTTGAGAAATGGCTTGCGGTCCCTGAAGACATATTTAAGGACCCGATGATACACTGGGGATCCAGACAGTCAGTAGAAACTGGCTCCAAACCTCAAGGGAAAAGAAAAGTGGGCCCAACCAGTGGTTTGAGTGGTCCAATGAGATTTTTTAACTATTGAGCCTGTTGCTTTTCTCTTTGGCATTTTAGAGTCTAGGTCCTTAGGAATGCTTGAAAATATGGCCAAGAAAGGATTGAAGAAAAAAAAAAAAAAAAACTCCTAAACCTTTTTCTATGGATTTATATGAGGGAACCACTCTGGGGACAGAGATTTCCACAGTAAGTTTATAAAATTCTGGTGAACCTAGACATTATTTAAGAACAGATGCAGGACTCTTCACTCAAGCCATCATCCACTGTTGGGCTGACTAATTAGATCTCCCAAAAAAAATTTGCCACTGTGAAGTATGTTTAAGGCAAAGGTTTTACTTTTCAGCCTAAGGGCGTAAAGCCCTCAGCTTCAGGGCTTGGTTCCAGGAGTCTTGCTACTTTGTGGTCCAGAACCAGCAGCATTCAGCATCACTGGCATCGTCTAAGAGCTTGTTAAAAATGCAGACTCTCCAGGCGCAGTGCCTCCCACCCATAATCCCAGCACTTTGGGAGGCAAAGGTGGACGGATCACTTGAGGTCAGTTAGAGACCAGCCTGGCCAACATAGAAACCTCGTCTCTACTAAAAATACAAAAATTAGCCAGGCGTGGTGGTGCACACCTGTAATCCCAGCTACTTGGGAGGCTGAGGCATGAGAATTGCTTAAACCCGGGAGATGGAGGCTGCAGTGAGCCCAGATCACGCCACTGCACTCCAGTCTGGGAAACAGAGCAGGACTGTCTTAAAAAAAAAAAAAAAAAAAAAGCAGACTCTCAGGCCTAGCCCCTGACGTACTAACTCATAAACTGCATTTTAACAAGACCCCCAGGTGATTCCTATGTACATCAAAGCCAAGAAGCACTACCCTAAGTAACTCCCGCTATGAATACACATACTAATGAGGGGGTCATGTTATGGTGAATTTAAAGGGTAGAACCACAGAAAGCTAGAACGCTGGACCAACTGCCAAGGTTCTGACTAGTAGAAATATTGTAGCTCAGGTAGTCAACATGCTGAACAAGATAACTTTTCTTTTTGTGTTTTTCCTTTTGTAAACCTAAGGATAAAGAAAAAAATAAATGTCCAAGATTCACTTACCCATTGATAGATGTTCTAGACATAAACAGGCTAAAAACAGACGACACAAAAGAATGATATAATTGGATAAATAGCCAGCCCGATTTCTCAATGCTGTTGTTTAAGAAGATCTGTGTTCCTTGATCAAGGTAACTCTGAACAAAGACAGCCTGGAGTGATTCGCATAATTTCTCTCTGTTGCACACATACCACTAAAAAAAAAAAAGAAGAACAAAAATTAAAACACACAACTGAAGTGTCACCTAAGAAATCCAAAAACAAAAAACCAGAAGACTAAATCAAATCTAAGATTTCCAAATATTACCATCTCATGATACTCTGAGAATAATCATTTCGTATACTCACATAACCTATAAAATATAAAGTACTTCTTCAGACCATGACTTCTCATTTAATTCTCTTACAGCCCTCAAGGTAGGTAGAGTGGGTGAGGGAAGGGTGGAGAGGCTTTTGGGTCATTCAGCTTAGTAAGCAGCAGAACCAGACCACAGTTCAGGCACTCGGACTCCCAGCCCAGTGCTTCAGTCACTGTACCCGAGATTTAGAAAGCTCTGCTGGCCTCTCTTTCACTGAGATTCAACATCAGAAGGCAAACAGCTATCAGTATCCTTGTTTTTAGACAAGAAAACAGTCACATAACCCAATGCCTTAACTCCAAATCACCAAACAAACCCAAATAGAATTTAACACTCCAGTGACCAGATTAAGTTGCCTTTCTTCTTGTGGGCTATGTAAAAGAGAACTTTAGAAATCCTGAAGTATGCTTTACAAATAGGTCATATGACATTCTCACAGAGGCAACATGTGCTCAAGAAAGATTAAGAAGTTACTTAAGGTCATACTGCAATCAATGAGAAGACCAAGTAGTAATATGCTAAGAACCAGATTTCCAGGAATCGGCTCTACCCAGAATCCACATTCTAGAACAAAATTCAAAGAGCTTCACCTGTAGATGAAATTTAATCTTTCATAATAAATGAGTTGGCATACCAGAGAGGTGGGGAAGCAGACTGTACGTCAGCTTTAGCGTCAGCCTCACAATCAAGTCCCGGCTCTGCCCTTCCTATGTGAGCTCAGACAAATCACTTAATCTCTGAGCCTCCATTCATTTGCAGACTAGAGACGTCACTGGGGTCTATCTATCCTGGTAGGGTACGATGAGGATTAAACAAGATAATGTAGGCAAGTCCTCAACATAATACAAAGCACATAGTGAGAATCCTACAATAATAATAGCAATGAGATTCCTCTAACATAGCCTGATAAATAAGAATAAGCCCGTTAAGTACAGTGATGAAACTAAAAGTATATCAGTTATTATTAACCCATTATCTGCCATGAAACACAAATTTTTCCCAGTCAATTGGCCAAGAGTAATTTGCTTCCCCCTGACAAACATGACGTTTTATCAGCGGTAGACGTCCCATAAGTGCTTGCACAATTGATGGACCAGCTTTACAGTCATCCTAAGCTTACTAAATGTTCAGTGAAATCTTAAGTAACATTCCTGATGCTAACGTTAAAAGGAACTAGTTACAAATCAACACAAACAAACAGGCACATTAAATTTCAGAGATTAATCATTTTACAAACTCTGTTCCCTAAATTGGGTAAACCAAGCCTTTCCAGTAGTGGACTGATTTGTGCTAATTTGCCATTTCATCACAGTTATCAAAACTGCTTGGACTTTATATATAAAACTATTTTTATTTTTCCTACTCTATATGACAAGCTATGAAGCTTTTTACATTCACTGCCTACATTTTTTTCCCTTGGTCTGAAAATGTTCTTGCTTAATGATTTTCTAATTCTTAATACTTATTGTGCCTGAAGTTATGCTCCAGTGCAGGTCATAAACCGTTTTTTATTATACTCATGACCTCCTGGTGCACGTTCTGAACTCTGTAATATGGAGGCCACTCTGACTTTTATTTATTTTTTATTCTCTGAAATGGCTAATCAAGATGAAAACCATCACCTTGATAACAGGCAATCAGGTACATTCTATTAATGTGGATCAGAAGTCATTCAAGTGAAACAGAGGAGCTAAGAATTCCTTGGCATTCACTTGTAAATAGACTAGAACAACAATAGATTCTGACTTCCAGAACCAAGCAGGAACTGGCACCATTAGCTTCAAATAGTGCTTTCAAGCACCAAGAGGAAAACTCAAGTTTTTAATAGCATTTTTCTCAATTCATCAACATTAACACGTGTGGTTGAACCTTTATTGTCACACAGGTCTTTCAGGAAAGAAACTGCTTATTGAACAGAACGTGCTACAGAACAAAAATAGAGCAAAGCTCTTCTCTTTAAAAAGAAAGGTGAAACGTATGTCCTTTCTGACCATTTGCATGACACAAATGTCAATTTCACAGCAGCATTGTCAGAAAGTGAAAACAAGTCAAATGTCCATCAAATGGTGGATAAGCAAGATGTGATAACAGATTCATATAAAATAATAGCATATTCTGCCATACAAAGGAATGAAGCACTGCTCCATGCTCCAGCATGGATGAACCTTGACAACATTATGCTAAGTGAAATAAGTCAGTCACAAAAGACCACATACTGTATAATTCCACTTACATGAAATGTCTTGAATATGCAAATCCAGAGATAGAAAGTAGATAGTAGATTGTGGCTGCCAGGGGCTGGGGAGCTGGGACAATGTGGAGTAGCTGCTAATGGACATGAGGTTTCTTTTTGGTGTGATGAAATGTTCCAAAATTAATACTGGTGATGGCTGCACAATTCTGTGATTATACTAAAAATCAATGAATTATACTCTTTAAAAGGATAAATTTCATGGTGTGTGAATTATATCCCAATAAAGCTGTTTTTTAACACACACACACACCCCTCCCTAAATATGCAGGTGGCAGTCAGATCTTCCAGAAATTAAAAGTGGCCTGAAAACATAAGTAACCTAGCAAACCTCTTAAAATGCAAATTTTAAATGCAAATCTGATCACATCACTACCCTGCTTAACAGGAATCTTAGGATAACATCCAAAATGCTTAATATGGCTTACAAGGCCCTGAACGATTTTTGTTCATTCTGTGTCTCCAGCCTCACCTCATGACATTCCCTACCAACCCATGACCCCTGGACCCTCACTCCATCACACTGCTCCACCCCTTCGTTTTTTTTTCTGGAAGGCCCCTTTCCCGTGGCTGTCTCACATGGTATTTGCTCTGCCCCCCGACATTTCCCACCATCTAACCCACTCTCTCTTCACCTGGTTCGTTCAACTTCAGCCTAAATATTTCCTAGGTATATTTTCTTTTCAAAGGAAAATATACCTAGGAAAGGCTAGGCTAGGCCCCCTGTTCTAATACCCTTTCATACATCCCATTTGTTCCTTTGGTAATATTTACAATCTCTGAATTGAATAATTGTAGACAATCGCATGTTCAGTGCCTATCTTCCCAGGTAGACTGAGAGCTTCATAAAGGCAGAGAAAATGAATGGCTTCAGTGCCTGGCACAGATACAGACAAACAATAAATGTTCATCAACAGGCAGCCTAAACAGAATTTGGAGTTTCTAACAAAGTCCTAGAGGAAACATAAGGATAACCACAGAGACTGCTGCCATGGGGTTTCTGTCAATTTCTCAAACCCTGCAAGGCCTTGCTTAAACCTAATTTTGCAAACAGCGGTTAAAGCTACCCACTCACCACAAAATTGCATTACCACAAGCAAGGAAGCAAGCAATGAAGGAAGACACCAACTGAGCACCTATCATGCACCAGGCACCAAGCCAAGTGCTTTACATTTCATTTACCACCTTGCAATTTCTGAACAAATGGGAAGCATAGGGTCCCTAAGCAGCTCTAGCTGTTTCAAGCTCCTGCTCCAGGTACGTGTTGTTTTATAAGCGTTTCTTTCAAAGAAGCTTCTCTTCACTTAACTCTACCCAGTGTGTCTGCTAAAGAAAAGAAAGCAGGACTATCCTGCCAATTAAACTGAACTACATGTGTATAGAGAAAAGATAATCTGGTCTAGATAGTAACTAAAGTCCTGTAAGCCAGGGTTTCTTAGCCTTCACACTACTGACATCTGGAGCTGAACGATCCTTTGTTATAGGGGCTGACCTGCACATTGTAGGATGTTTAGCAGCATTCCTAGTGCCTACCCATCAGGTTACAGTGGCACTAGCCCAAATGACAGCCCAAAATGTCCCAGGCATTGCCAAATGTCCCCTGGGAGGCAAAACTGCCACTGCTTGAGAACTCATACATGGACTTACCCACAAAATGTTACTGTACTGACTCTCCAGTAGTGTTTCCCACTATCCCAGCTTAACTATGGTCTAGGGACTCCAGCTGACTGAATTAAAAGATGGACTCGCTGGCCTCAGAGAACTTACATTCCAGAGTGAAAATAAAATCAGAAACCAAGGGAAACAAGTAATGTGACTATGATCTTGGCAACGAGCTTCAGAGCCTTAAAGGAGCAGTCACCTTGCCCTTAAGGTGAAATACCAAGGAGAGAGAAAATCTGCAGGAACCCCTTTAATCCAATGGGCAGGACTCCTGGTTTCACCTCTCTCCAAAGAACCAGCTTAGATAAAAAGCTACGCTGAGCTCGCAGCACTGGGTGGTTTGTCTGTAGGCTCCTGTGTACTTTCAAGCAGGTGAGTTCTTCGTTTTTGTTTTTTTTGAGACAGAGTCTTGCTCTGTCGCCCAGGATGGAGTGCAGTGGTACGATCTAGGCTCTCTGCAACCTCTGCCTGCTGGGTTCAAGCAATTCTCTCACCTCAGCCTCCCAAGCAGCTGGGATTACAGGCACCCACCACCCCGCCTGGCTAATTTTTGTATTTTTAGTAGAGATGGGGTTTCACCATGTTGGCCAGGTTGGTCTTGATCTCCTGACCTCAGGTGATCTGCCTGCCTCCGCCTCGCAAAGTGCTGGGATTATAAGGCGTGAGCCGCCACGCCCAGCCGCAGGTGAGTTCTTTAAATGTGTGCTCCTTAAAGACTACAGAGACAAAGGTGCACAGGCAAGAACAAAGTACTATGCTCATTAAGTTCACACACTGACAGGACTACATGCCCACTCTACTGTGAGGCTGGACTCCTTGGCTGGAGCCTACCATGTCTGAAAAAGCGTCTTATTAGCATCTGCCTTTAAAGCTCACTCAAATGTTGTTCGATCTAAATAAACAAGGGAATCTTTTAAATGACAAACTCTAATCAAATGAGAATGATTCCATTCAGTCATCTGCTGATGCCAAGTACAGAACTGGATGTGATAACTAAACATAACATCTAAAAATTACAGTAAATAGCAATATTCTCCCTACTGGCAACACAACTGCAAAGATACTAATAATTGGCCAGGCAGGTGGCTGCCAGGCGTTTGGAATGCATGTCTGACAGTATTCGCCAACCGAAGTGATTAAATATTAGGTCATACTGTCTTAAAAATTTCCTGGCTAGCTATGGTGGCTCACACCTGTAATCCCAGCAATTTGGAGGCCCAGGTGGGCATATCACTTGAAGTCAAGAGTTCAAGACCAGCCTGGCCAACATGGTGAAACCCCGTCTCTACTAAAAATACAAAAATTAGCCAGGCGTGGTGGCAAGCACCTATAATCCCAGCTACTTGGGAGGCTAACGCAAAAGAATCACTTGAACCAGAGAGACGGAGGTTGTAGTGAGCACAGATTGTGCCACTGCACTCCAGCCTGGGCAACAAAGCAAGACTGTCAAAAAAAAAAAAAAAAACAACAAATTCTCATTAAGCCCATGAACTCCTCCTAACATTTATATATAACCTTGGTTGATGAATCACTTGTTCAAAGTAGGAATGCAATTTTCCTATAAAATTATATTTGCTAATCAGACCAAAGAATATGGTTAAAAGTTTTTCTGAAATTATTTTTGGAGTTTATCAACTAATCAAACATGTAATATATAACATATTCAAAATACAACATTCCCAAAATAAAGGATTTAAGCACACTAGCAGAGTCAGAAAGTAATTTTAAAAACTGACTGATTTTAGATAATGTGGTATAATAAAAAATACATATTTGATCTTTGTCCCAGGTTCCTGATAGAGAGTTCCTAAAACCCTTGGGGAATCTCAGCGTGATTAAGAGTATGTTTTGTATGCTAACAGGATGACTCCTGATAGTGGTGGGAGACCCAGACAGCTTCAGGATGGGGACCAGGATGTGGGTATAAGGTTCAAACTTTCAGCCCCACCTTCCAATCTCCAAGGATGAGAAAGGAGTTGAAGACTGAGTCTAATCATGCCTACATAATGACACCCCTAAACTATGGGGTCCTGGGAGCTTTTAGGTTGCTGAATAAATACATTGATATGATGGTTGGGTGGCTCATCAGAGGAAAGAGAAACTCTACACCACCTCCCACACCTCACCCTATGCACCTCTTCCACTTGGCCGTTCCCCAGTTGTATCCTTTGTAATAAACCAGTAAACCTAGGTAGTTTATTATTATTATTATTATTATTATTTTGAGACGGAGTCTCGCTCTGTCGCTCAGGCTGGAGTGCAGTGGCGCCATCTCAGCTCACTGCAACCTCCACCTCCAGGGTTCAAGCGATTCTCCTGCCTCAGCCTCCCCAGTAGCTGGGATTACAGGCACGTGCCACCACGCCCAGCTAATTTTTTTGTATTTTTAGTAGAGACCACGTTTCACTGTGTTAGCTAGGATGGTCTTGATCTCCTGACCTCGTGATCCATCCGCCTCAGCCTCCCAAAGTGCCGGGATTACAGGCATGAGCCACCGCGCCCGGCCCCTAAGTGTTTTCCTAAGTTCTATGAGTCATTCTATTATAGGAAATTATGGGGTAGAATGGGGTAGAGTGAAGGTAGAGTTGTGGGAACTCCCAAATTTGTTCAAGGTGGACAAAAGCACTGGTAGCCTGGGGACTCAGGACTTGCAGCTGGCCTCTGAAGTGAGGGCAGTCTTGTGGGACTGAGCCCTTAACTCTGTAAAGCGTGACCCTAACTCCAGGTAGTTAGTGTCAGAACAGGATTGAACAATTAAACACCCACTTGGTGATGGAAAATTAGAGAATGGCTGATGTCAGAAAAAAAAGACAATACATGTAAGAATCTTTTTTCAACTTTAAGCCTTAAAAAAAGCATGCACAAACCAGATAAAGGCCAGAACTTCAAGCAGCTGTCCTATTCTCATCTAATTCACAAACTGCAAAATCTTCAACTAGTGTTGTGCACACAGCTACCTAACTTCAGTGTCTACACAGAGGCCTCACTAGAATGAGGGCAGTTTCCTATTCAGAAGGCAAGCCTAGGCCAGGAGCAGTGGCTCATGCCTGTAATCCCAGCACTTTGGGAGACTGAGGCAGGAGGACTGCTTGAGGCCAGGAGTTTGAGACCAGCCTGGACAACATGGCAAGACCCTGCCTCTACAAAAGATTTAGAAGCTACTCAGGAGGCTGAGGCAGGAGGATGTACTGAGGCCAGGAGTTTGAGGCTGCAGTGAGATATGATCAGGCCACTGCATTCCAACTTGGGTGACAGAGCAAGAACTTGTTTCTCAAAAAAAAAATGAAGGCAAGCCTATTTTTACCACCCCTCAGACAACACAAGGTTTACTAGGAGGGGCATCATAAAGCAGTAGAAAATGCGTTGCCTTGAAACCAAAGCTGGGTGCAAAGCCCAACTCTATCATCCATTAACTCTGTGCCGGTGAGCAAGTCTCTTCTCTCTCTCAGCCTCACTCTTCTGTTTGTAAAGTGCAGATGATACCACCAACCTCCAAGAGTTCTATGTAGACTACTGGGGATAATATATTTGAAGTGCCTGGCACACAATAGAAGGCCAGTAGCTGTTCATATTTCCTTCCCCTTTCTCTCCAAGGCAAGGGCTGGTCAGAAGAGAAGTACAGTTGAAGGGAATGCCTAAAAACCACACTGCAGGTCTGGGCATCCAGCCATTCTCAAAAGAAATGGGTAATCAAAGACCCAAGGCATTCGGGGCTACCAAAAACAATCAGAAAAGCTCCACTGCTCAGGATCTATGAACACAGAATCTTTTCTGAGTTGGCCAGACCAACTCCATCAACAGACCTTGACAGCTAAGGATTCAAAATTCACATTCTAAGATTTTACAATGCAATCAACTCAGTCCACACATTTCACCATGCACACCTTGCATTTAAGCACATCATAGGCGTAAATATTCAGACCATTCACCATTTTCCCACAAACAATATAAACCCAAACCAATAACCTCTTTATGTGAGATTTCAATATGTAGAGTGACAGGCACCCTCATACCCATGAGGGGAATCAATTAAAACAGATTAAATTCCTTCAGCTTTGATTTAATAACAAATTACTGGCAATCCTCATTGCAAATACTAAATACTCACTCCCCGTAGGACAGGATAATCCTAAAATTTTAACAAAGCTTCAGAGGGTCTACACAACAGAGCTTTTCACTGGAAGCTATTAGGGTCTTCTAGGGCACCTTCAAAGGGAAACATAAAGACTCCTGGTATATCCAGCACAAGAAAGAGATTCTAGTGTTCTGTGAAACTGAAGCAAACACTTGGGGTTTCAACACAGATTATGAGGAAGGAAAGAAATCCTTTCTGAAGTCTCTTTGGTATTCAGCTGCAAAGGCCTCCGGACTCTCGAAGGCAGTTCAGAGAAGGATGCCAATCCATCAGTGTCTGTCCGGCTTAGCTGGCTGACTATCCTTGAAGCATTGTTAACTCATGCCTGACTCCAGTCTGCCTCCACAAGGTAAGTGAGGGGTAAAGGGACAGGAAACACTCTGTCCTTTAGCACAGTGTTTGGCTCTGGCTATGCTGTCCAAGTATTTTTTCATTTGGGGGAAAAAAAGGATTTTAATTCTTTCTTGAATTCATCACTTGTGGCATAGCACAGTTCTGAGCTTATATAAGAAAGTGAAAAAAAAAAGTCACAAAAATATACACATACTTGCAATTTTAAGTTACACCTTAATAATTCCAGATATTGAATGTTATCTGTGCTTTTAAAAAATCTTGCAGTATGTCACCTGGAGAAATCGTTGTGGTTTCGTTCAGCAAGTTCTATGACAATTTTTTCACTCCATCAATTGAGAAGCTACTGAACGGCTATTATTACCAAGAACCTGGGGCCTAAGGGTCCTTTCAAAGTTTCAGTAGCTCCATAATAGTTGCATTAACTTTAAGCGCTAGGTGCAATGCATCAAAAATAATAGATCCTAAGTTTTTTGTTGTTGTCTTTTTAAATTCTGAGTCTGCCGACATTGAAAAGTGACGATATCTACTAGTTTCTCACTGCCTGCCTCTATTTCTTCCCAGTGAGTCAATCTACCCACCCTGCAACCTGTGATTAAGAATATGCTGTTGGAGGCTGGGTGCAGTGGCTCACTCCTGTAATCCCAGCACTTTGGGAAGCCGATGTGGGTAGATCACTTGAGGCCAGGAGTTCAAGACCAGCCTGGCCAACATGGTGAAGCCCTGTCTCTACTAAAACTACAAAAATTAGCCGGGTGTGCTGGCACATGCCTGTAATCCCAGCTACTGAGAGGCTGAGGCACGAGAATTGCTTGAACCCAGGAGGTCGAGGCTGCAGTGAGCTGAGATTGTGCCACTACACTCCAGCCTGGGTGACACAGTGAGACCCTGTCTCCCAAGAAAAAAAAAAAAAATAGCTGTTTGTTAAGGAAGCTGGGAGTTTCTCTTGGAAAAATTCTTTATTCTGTAAGAAGCCACGTAGTAAATGTTTTAGGCTTGCAGGCCATACAGTAGCAAATATGCTGCTGTTGTAGCCAGGGAGCTCATAGACCACAGGTAAATGAATGTGGTAGTTCTCTTTCAATAAAACTTTATTTGTGGGCTGGGTGTAGTACCTCACGCCTGTAATCCCAGCACTTTGGGAGGCCCAGGAAGAAGGATCACTTGAGGTCAGGAGTTCGAGACCAGCCTAACCAACATAGTGAAACCCCATCTCTACTGAAAACTACAAAAATTATCTGGGTGTGGTGGCGTTCACCTGTAATCCCAGCTACTCGGGAGGCTGAGACATGAGAATTGCTTGAACCTGGGAGGCAGAGGTTGCAGTGAACCAAAACTGGGCCACTGCACTCCAGCCTGGGTGACAGAGCGAGACTCCATCTCAAAAAAAAAAAAAACTTTGTGGACACTGAAATAAATTTGAATTTCATAAGTGAAACTTCATGTATTACAAAACGTTATTTTGATATTTTCTTGGTAACCATTTAAAAATATAAAACTATTCTTATTTCATAGGCTGTAAAATAAGTCTGTGAGACCAATCTGGCCTCCCAGCCACTTCCCTGCTCTAAGTGAAACCCTGCTTCTTGCTTGCCCAAAGTGAAACATAATCCCAGTTTTGAAGCTAGCACACCAAACCAAGTTACTAAAATGGCACTGCTACTACAGTTTTAGAGCAGCTTTAGCCCAAAGGAGCCTTGCCTCTCCAAACTATACTAACAAAATAGCCATTTTTAACGAATAAACATTGCCCAAGATCTCTCTTTTAACCACAGAATCCTCCATCATAATTCCTTAATAAAATAACCAGAAGGAAAACTTTTGCTAAGTATGGTTCAATCAAATCCACAACCCTACTTTTATGCAACTCCAAAAGAACCAGATGTGGCTGGCTATGGAACTCACACACCCAACTGAACACTTAGAAGACCTTGTATAAAACTATTAATCTGAAGGAGGAAAAACAGTTACAGTTACTTCACAAGCAACGAAGTTGTAAGGCAAACCCAGGATCCTGGAATATTAAGTGGAAAACAAATTATCAACTCAGCCACAGTGCAGAAAGGACAGTTTCCTACTTTATCTCATGGTGGTTTCTACACACCTTTCTTCTGTTCATTTTAATCTTTATTCATGCACGATTATTTTCATAATATGAATGTATTCATGTCAAAATAATGTCTGGATTCATTATTCTAAGGAAAAGAGTTGACCCGTCCCCCACCTATTCAGAAAACACCATATTAAGTCTTCAGCCTAAAGAAATTATCTGCTGAATTGTTAGTGAAGGGACACACACACACACACACAGAGAATATAAATACGGTATCTGAAATAAATGTATCTGAAACCAGTGTTAGTTTTCATTAGAACTTAACAGATTCAGCTTTTAAAAGGTACACAATTAGAAAGTATCCTCTGCTGGGAGATATTCTGAGACTATGTCTACAGCTGCAATTCCGCCTCCATACAAATCACGGTGTTGAAATAGTGTTTCAATTTTTAAAATAAGTGCAATTCTTTTATGAGCACTGAAAACCTATCAAGTGGCTGCAGTAGGGGTAATCATGATAAGTGTTATAAATACCAATAGCTAAGAGACTCAACCATAATCCTCCATCAATGGAGATAAATCGCTTTTTCTCCTATCCAGGACCTTATTTCTATCAACTGCTTAAAAATGTTAAAAATGACATTTCTAATTCATTGTCTACACCACTGTTCCATATGTGACATTCTGATAACTGTACAGTTAACGGTACAGTACCTTTGAGTTGTCTCTATAAGAATGAACTAGTGTAAGTAAATAATCCACAGGAATAAATGTGGTTTTGCAATTTAAGTTTACATACATTCCTAACCATATCATACAAGTGATCAATGATACTGATATTGCACCTAACAAACTGCAATGGCTGGAGGCTTTCAAAAAAATTTACAGAAATTTAGGATTCCCTTAAAAATAGAAAAAAGCCCAATATAAATATTACTAAAAACTAAATGCTACTTTTCTAAATTGCTCTATCTCCTTCTTAGACAAGTCTCTACCCTCATTAAAACACATGAAATCAACCTGGGTGTAAATTCTCTCAACACCTGGCATAATAAAAAAGTAATGTAGGAAAATGAGAAATGTATGAAAATGATGAGACACAAGATGATATAGAGAATAATTAATGCTCTATGGAAAAGCAAAATGTATTATAAATGCTAGCTATGACGAGCCAACACTCTGGCAGAGTTCAAAAGCCTCTTTTCAATGAATTTAACATTAACTGCAAACTATGTTAAGGTCATATACGAAATATCTCACTTAATTCTACAGTTAACCTGTACACGTTTAAGTGGCGCAAGACTGAGCTAATGAAAAGCCTACCTACCCGGTCACAGCGTAACGCTCACGATGCATAACTAAAACTCCCTCCCGTCCCGTTCTGTTTTAAAAACCCTTCCTGTAAAACTTGCATAATCTTCCTCCTCATCACACACAATCTTTCTAGCAGGCTGACTAAATCCAAGTTTAAAGGAGATCTCTGCTAGGCAGGAGGGGAAGGTTCCGTAGGATGGTAGCGACAACCTGTCAAACCCACTTTTTAAGTGCTTAGGGAGAAATGTCACCCCAATCAGCCTGGAGAGTTCAATGGCTTGCAATGTACAGTTACATTTCTTTACGACCCTTTGTACGTTCCGGGATTCAACGAGACAAAAAGAGGGGCTGGCTTTTCGTTTTGTTTCTCGGGGATAATGGATCTGGCCGGGTCTCTTCAGTCTCAGGCCTCGGTGCCAGGCGGGCGCCCCTGGCCACGCTCTGGTCCCAAAGTTCCCCAGTCCTGCCGCCGGGCGTCCGCAGTCACCGCCCGGGACCCTGGAACAATGCGGGGCTCCGGGCCGCTCACGATCGGGCCCGGGAGGCCATGCCCCGCCTGCGCCGCGGAACAAAAGGCGCTCGCGGGGCCGCGGCCGGGTGCCCGGGGCTCGCGGAGTCGACGCCCGGCGGGGAAGGCGCGGGGAAAACTTTCCGAGGGGCCGAGGCGGAGGGGCGAGGGCCGGGCCGCCCCCTCGCGGAGCCGCGCCGCACAATAGCCGGGCCCAGCGCGGGAAGGCCGGGCCGCCACGCCCCCGCCCCGGCCCCGGCCCCGGCCCGTACCTGGTGGTTCTCCTTCCTGCCGCCCGCGGCCGCCGCCGGCCCGCCCGGGCCGCTCGTCATGTTCACGTACAGGGAGCGGGTGAGCGGGCTCCGCAGCGTCCACATCCTCCGCGCCAGCCACACGGACGCCAGGCTCAGGCACAGCCAGCCCGCCAGCAGTCTCATCGGGGGCCGCGGCCGCTCGCTCGGATCACCGCCGGCGCCGGGGCGAGGAGGAGGAGGCACCGCCGCCTCCGGCCACCGCCGCCACCGCCCCAGCTCGAGCCATCGCGGCCGACTTGCCCATCCAGCCCCCTTCAGGGCAGAGGCTGGGGGTGGGGAGGAGCAGCCGGCGCGCAGCCTCGGCACCTCCCCCTTCCCTTTCGGCCGCGGAACGCCGGTGCCCCCTGCACCAGTTTCCACCCGGAGCACTTACGAGCGGCCGCGGCGCTTCCTCCCCCGGCGCCCTCCCTCCGTCCAATGAGCGGGCCGCTGGGAGGCGGGACAAAGGGAGCGCGCATCCGCCCGGAGCGCGTTCTCGTGTCTCGGCCTTGCCTCGGCCTCTAGTAATGGCGGAGGTGGTTTTAATTCTTTTGAGGGCTGAGGAGACCACTTCCGAAGGCGGTAACTGCAGCCTCCCTGCCCCTCCAAGGTGGTGCTGAAAGGATCTCTAGTCTTTCTTCGCCTTAGTCGTTACCTCTCGAACCTCATCCAACTCCACGGCGGGACTTTGACAGGGTCGTGCAGTTAACCCCGGGGGCGCAAAGAGGGGAGTCATTCCTTTTGTGCATCCTGACACTCACAGGTTCTTCCCGGAGACGAATGCTGCCAGTGCTGGTTACCCGCTCGCATGCGTAGTTTCCAGTTTACATTTAGAACCGACCTGCCAGACTCCCTCTTCTACTCTCCCCACCACCACGACCCGCCTGCCCCGTTCCCCAAGACTGAGAAGTTGCTGGCTACGTGTTTCTATAAGGAATGAGTGAAAATTCTGCCTTTTGGGGAAGCTACCGCAGCTGGGGTACCCACAAGTAATGTTTTAGATGTATTGATGGCCCTGCCCAAGAATGAAGACCTCAAGTTAGACTGCTTGGCTGCCTTGTGTCCTTGAATTAGCACAGGGAAGTTGGACCCAACACTCTTAGAGTGAACTCAGCTCTGGGAGCAGTGTTTAACCCGGATATTTATTTGATCATTTATAACACAAGGAGACCTAGCAACATTTCAGAACTGAAGGGTTAGTTACACTGTGTTCCTGTCTGCAGTTCTTCCTGCTATTATCCAAGCCACAATTAAGGAGTAACATTTCGTGGGAGTCCCTAACTTTAATACTTTCCTAGGTTTGTTTGGAAAGTGCTTTTAATTTAACTGCACCAGAAATAATGTAAGTGTGTCTAAGTTCAAAACAAAAGAAGTAAGCCTTTTGGTTAATTCAATGTTGCACATCAGAGATTTTCATTTATGAAACAGGGGTGGTGAGCCACAGATGGGGAACAAAATCATTCCTTACCCAACAGCTTTTTTTTTTTTTTTTTGAAACGGAGTGGAGTCTTGCTCTGTCTCCAGGCTGGAGTTCAGTGGCTCGATCTCGGCTCACTTCAAACTCCGCCTCCCGGGTTCAAGCAATTCTTCTGTCTCAGCCTCCCGAGCAGCTGGGACTACGGGTGCGCGCCACCATGCCCAGCTAATTTTTGTGTTTTTCGTAGAGACGGGATTTCACCATGTTGGCCAGGATGGTCTCCATCTCTTGACCTCGTGATCCGCCTGCCTCGGCCTTCCAAAGTGCTGGGATTACAGGCGTGAGCCACCGCGCCTGGCCCAACGGCTCTTTTATTAGCTTTTAAGAATCTCAGCTTGGCACCTTTGGCTAACAAGGATATCTTGTTGCCTAATGTAACAGGCTGTAACAACAAACAAAAAGGCACAGGGTGGGTGGGGGCCGGTATTCTGTGTTCTCTCGTTCCAATATACTCCCTGACTGCTTCCTGCCAAAACCCCGAAAAGCCCAAGCCTTACTAAATGTAGTTCAAACCTCTAGTGGTCCTGGCCCAAATCATCAAAAAGGAACTATGTTAGCAAGTCCAATAACTGTTTATTTACTATGTCACCTCTCCTTCCTGTCTCTTAGGATCAGTGTAACAGACAAAGCAACTCTGTCACAAAAGGAAGCCTTCATCTTTTTAAAGTGGGGGTGAAAGCAGCAGGAGTGCATAAAATGGCATATTTCCTTTCTGAAGACAAAGGAGACAAAAAGGTATGCCCCAGCTATAGAGTGAGACCACATAGCTGTAGCTCAGAGACTGCAAAATGTTATCAGATGAACAAGCAAGTAGATGGCTGCTGTAGTCAGAAGGATTTTGGGGTCAGTTGACTGCCACGAAGCCTAACAGCTCAAAGGAGCAGATTTTGTTTTATATCTGAGCAGCTGGCCTGGAAAAATAAATCACTCATACATTTAAAATACTCTATAATAACCACAAAACACTCAAACCCATGCTATTTACATTTAGCAGGCAAGGAAGAAACCAGAGCATCCGATGATCAAATGATTTGCCTGAAGGTAGCAGAGCAAATTCAATAGCTGACCTTTTCATAGAACTTGGTATCCCAGCTCGTGGTCTTTCGATCCATCTAAGAAGCTTTGCTGTCCCTTCTCAGAGAGCCTCCTGAATTACAAATGAGGAGGAAGGAAAACAGCAAGAGTAAATATACAAAGCAGAAGTTCAGATTGCCCATTGGGGACAGCAACCATTCCTTCATCTACTAGAATGTCACTGCCGTATATTAAAACCTCAATTATCCATAATGGAGACGGGAAGAGGCAAGATAACACAAAAAGCCAAATAGGAGCCAATACTGGTTCTAACATGATCTTGAGATGCAGTTAGTGATATTCAAAAGACACACAAATGACCCTCTGCACCGAACTCTGCTCATTGACCCCAGGTGTCCCACTTGGGTCACAGCCCTGTACACAGGCCCAAAATTTTGTCGGGATCACTTTCCTATCTAGATCTCTAGGCAAAGGCTTTTTGTTATTGTTGTTCTTTGAAGTTACAAAGCTTGGCATTTTCATATTCTCTTTTCAATTACAAAGTATCATGTTAAGAGAATCCACAAGCAGAGAGTTTGGATCTATACAAAACCTATTGATGATTGTTATCTCTTTGAAGAGATAATGATTTAAAAAGAACTATATAGACCAGGCAGGGTGGCTCATGCTTGTAATCCCAGCACTTTGGGAAGCCAAGGCAGGTGGATGGCTTGAGCCCAGGAGTTCAAGGCCAGCCTAGGCAACATGGAGAAACCCTGTGTCTACAAAAAATACAAAAATAAGACAGGCGTGGTGATATGCACCTGTAGACCCATCTACTCAGGAGGCTGAGGTGGGAGGATCACCTGAGCCTGGGAGGCTGAGGTTGCAGTGAACTGAGATTGTGCCACTGCACACCAGCTTGGGTGACCCTGCATCAAAAAATAAAAATAAAAATAAAAATAACTCATATAATCACTTTTTTTTCCGGAGATGGAGTCTTGCTCTGTTGCCCAGGCTGGAGTGCAGTGGCATGATCTCGGCTTGCTGCAACCTCTGCCTCCCGGGTTCAAGCAATTCTCCTGCCTCAGCCTCCCGAGTAGCTGGGATTATAGGCGCCTGCCACCACACCCGGCTATTTTTTGTATTTTTAGTAGAGATGGGGTTTCACCATGCTGGCCAGGCTGGTCTCAAACTCCTGACCTCGTGATCCGCCTGCCGCAGCCTCCCAAAGTGCTAGGATTACAGGCATGAGCCACTGCACCTGGCCATAATCATGTTTTTATGGACAGATATTTTTTATGCTTCTTAATGTTGTTTTGTATACCTTCAGAGAAAGATACAGCTTTTTCCCAGTATATTCAATAGAATATGTCCTGTAGTTATTAAGCAATGAGCACCTCTAACAAAATTAGCAAATGTACTCAACAATTTGTTTAATTAATTAATGTAGGAGATTTTTATCTGAATTTAGTTGATACAATTTCAGTCCTATGCAATGATATCACTGTGGGCTCCAGTTGATGAATTCTAAGTCAAGGCAAAACTGCAGACAGCTTTAAAAAAAAAAATTAGTAGCCTAGGCCAGGCACCATGGCTCATGCTTGTAATCCCAGCTACTCAGGAGGCTGATGCAGGAGAATCGCTTGAACCCAGGAGGCAGAGGCCGCAGTGAGCCGAGATCATGCCACTGTACTCCAGCCTGGGCAACACAGTGAAACTCCATCTCAAAAAAAAAAAAAAAAAAAAAAAAAAAAAAAGCCTCAAGTAGCAGAATTGAACCAGGGGTTAGAAGATGTTAGTAGGTGGCCAGGTGCAGTGGCTCACACCTGTAATCCCAGCACTTTGGGAGGTTGAGGTGGGTGGATCACGAGGTCAGGAGTTTGAGACCAGCCTGGCCAACATGGTGAAACCCCGTCTCTACTAAAAATACAAAAAAAAATTAGCCAGAGGTGATGGCCTGCACCTGCAATCCCAGCTACTCATGAGGCTGATGCAGGAGAATTGCTTCAACCTGAGAGGTGGAAGTTGCAGTGAGCCGAGATCACACCACTGCACTCCAGCCTGGGTGAGACTCCATCTCAAAAAAAAGAAGACGTTAGTAGCAAATACAAGTAACACCGTGTGCTTCATTGGAGAACTCCCAGTGCTACTCATTAGCATAGTAGTTTATCATCTGCACTTTGAGCCAGACTATCTGGGTTTTAAGCTGGGCTCTATGCTTCTTGATTATGCAATTTGAGGCAAATTACTTGACCTCTACATGTCTGTTTCCTCATCTGTAAAATGGAAATAATAATAATGGTTACCTATTTCATAAGGATGCAGTGAATATCATGTTATATACTCTAAATATAAAGGGCTTAGTAAGTGCCTCAACATTTAGTAAACACTCAAAAAATGTTCATTTGTTTTCACTTTAACTTCGGTAAATCAGCCTCATCTGAGCCTCTCTTTCCTCATCTGTAAACTAAGAGCCATGGTTCTGAGCTGTCTGCTTCACAAGACATTTGTGAGAATTAGATGATCTGAGAGTTTTTTAAACTGTAAAACATCAACCAAAGTTATCATAATAAAGATGCTCAGTCCTAATGTAAAATGTCCACGTGAGGGATCTAGGTGGCCATCCTGTAAGAATCTAATGTCTGATGATCTGTCAGAGACTTTGGTCTCTGCAAAGCCACTCTCCGTAAAACATTCTCTTAGAACCCATGATGATAGCATCTCTTAATAACGTGTCTATCTTCACACATGTGTCTATCCGAATGACATTTCAAAGTGAGTGGGGAAAAGAATATAAAACACAAAACTAGGCCGAGGTGGGAAGATCATTTGAGGCCAGGAATCCAAGACCAGCCTGGACAACATGTTGAAACCCCATCTCTACTAAAAATACAAAAATTAGCTGGGTGTGGTTGTGCAGGTACTTGGGAGGCTGAGGCATGAGAATGACTTGCACCCAGGAAGCAGAGGTTGCAATGATCTGAGATCGCACCACTGCACTCCAGCTTGGCTGACAGAGCAAAAGTCTGTCTCCAAAAACAAAGTAAAACAAATAAACACAGAACTATAAAAAAAAAAATTCAAACCTAAAAGCAAAATCAGCTGGGCACAGTGGCTCATGTCTACAATCCCAGCACTTTGGGAGGCCAAGGCAGGCAGATGGCTTGAGCCCAGGAGTTCCACACCACCCTGGGCAACATGACAAAATCCTGTGTCTACCCAAAAAAAAAAAAAAACTACAAAAATTAGTTGGGTGAGGTGGTGTGTGCCTGTACACTCAGGAGGCTGAGGCAGGAGCATCAACTGAGCCCGGGAGGTCGAGGCTGCAGTGAGCCATGACCACAGCACTGCACTCCAGCCTGGGTGACAGCACAAGACCATGTCTCCAAAAATAAAATAAAAATCAGGGAGTAAACTCAAGTTACCTACTTGTCAAAAGATGCCTGTCTTTTTAGTAGGAAAGTCTTTTCCCCTCTGATATATAAAATTCTTCCCAGCTGGCTCACCTGTTTACCCAGTCTCTACCCGCCAGGGCATTTCACCTGCTTACAGAACCTTCTGAACTCCCATGATTTTCTCCCTCATCAGTCTCACATCTGTTTGAGGTTATGTCAGGAATATTAACCGAAAGACAAAGAAATGCCACTTTCACATATGCAATAAATATTTATTGGGTACATGGAATATACCAGGCCCTGGATTTACGGGAATAGAAAGCAAAATAAACACAATGTCTCACCTTCATAGAGCTTACCGTCTAGTAAGGAGATACCCAAATACATAATTACAAACTGCTGAGAGCGAGAAAGGATTTGTATACTGTTACGAGAACTTGGAGAGATCTGACTTAATTAGGGGTGGAGGGCATGGAGGAAGGAGAGTGTTCAGGGAAAGCTGCCTTGAGGAAATGTGCTTTGTGGTCATTTTGACATCCGCTGGCCAAACTTGAAAGCTTCCAGATTTCCCAAGTTCCTCCTGGACTACAGGTATCCCCAATAATTGTGACAACAGAAATGGAGATAATGCAGGACAGGCAAGCCCCAAAGTGGCGCTTAGCCCTCTGGGTTCTTGGCTTTATCAGGAAGGAGTTCAAAGGCAAGCCAGAGGTAGAAGAAACCAGCTGTATTGAATAGGCTGCAGGAACTCCATGACTGCTCCTGCAGAGCAGGGCTACCCCATAGGGAGAGAGTAGCAGCTGAGGGTAGTTTTGCAGCCATCTTTATACCCACTTTTTTTTTTTTTTTTTTTTTGAGACGGAGTCTCGCTCTGTCGCCAGGCTGGAGTGCAGTGGCACGATCTCAGCTCACTGCAACCTCCACCTCCCAGGTTCAAGTGACTCTCCTGCCTCAGCATCCTGAGTAGCTGGGACTGCCTCAGCCTCCTGAGTAGCTGGGACCACAGGCATGCGCCACCACGTCCAACTAATTTTTCTTTTTTTTTTTTAATTTTTTTTATTATTATTATTATACTTTAAGTTTTAGGGTACATGTGCACAATGTGCAGGTTAGTTACATATGTATACATGTGCCATGCTGGTGTGCTGCACCCATTAACTCGTCATTTAGCATTAGGTATATCTCCTAATGCTATCCCTCCCCGCTCCCCCCACCCCACAACAGTCCCTGGTGTGTGATGTTCCCCTTCCTGTGTCCATGTGTTCTCACTGTTCAATTCCCACCTATGAGTGAGAACATGCGGTGTTTGGTTTTTTGTCCTTGCAATAGTTTACTGAGAATGATGATTTCCGATTTCATCCGTGTCCCTACAAAGGACATGAACTCATCATCTTTTATGGCTGCATAGTATTCCATGGTGTATATGTGCCACATTTTCTTAATCCAGTCTATCATTGTTGGACATTTGGGTTGGTTCCAAGTCTTTGCTATTGTGAATAGTGCCGCAATAAACATACGTGTGCATGTGTCTTTAAGCAGCATGATTTATAGTCCTTTGGGTATATACCCAGTAATGGGATGGCTGGGTCAAATGGTATTTCTAGTTCTAGATCCCTGAGGAATCGCCACACTGACTTCCACATTGGTTGAACTAGTTTACAGTCCCACCAACAGTGTAAAAGTGTTCCTATTTCTCCACATCCTCTCCAGCACCTGTTGTTTCCTGACTTTTTAATGATTGCCATTCTAACTGGTGTGAGATGCTATCTCACTGTGGTTTTGATTTGCATTTCTCTGATGGCCAGTGATGATGAGCATTTTTTCATGTGTTTTTTGGCTGCATAAATGTCTTCTTTTGAGAAGTGTCTGTTCATGTCCTTTGCCCACTTTTTGATGGGGTTGTTTGTTTTTTTCTTGTAAATTTGTTGGAGTTCACTGTAGATTCTGGATATTAGCCCTTTGTCAGATGAGTAGGTTGCGAAAATTTTCTCCCATTGTGTAGGTTGCCTGTTCACTCTGATGGTAGTTTCTTTTGTTGTGCAGAAGCTCTTTAGTTTAATTAGATCCCATTTGTCAATTTTGGCTTTTGTTGCCATTGCGTTTGCATTCTTATACACCAATAACAGAAAAACAGAGAGCCAAATCATGAGTGAACTCCTATTCACAATTGCTTCAAAGAGAATAAAATACTTAGGAATCCAACTTACAAGGGACGTGAAGGACCTCTTCGAGAACTACAAACCACTGCTGAATGAAATAAAAGAGGATACAAACAAATGGAAGAACATTCCATGCTCATGGGTAGGAAGAATCAATATCGTGAAAATGGCCATACTGCCCAAGGTAATTTATAGATCCAATGCCATCACCATCAAGCTACCAATGACTTTCTTCACAGAATTGGAAAAAACTACTTTAAAGTTCATATGGAACCAAAAAAGAGCCCACATTGCCAAGTCAATCCTAAGCCAAAAGAACAAAGCTGGAGGCATCATGCTACCTGACTTCAAACTATACTACAAGGCTACAGTAACCAAAACAGCATGATACTGGTACCAAAACAGAGATATAGATCAATGGAACAGAACGGAGCCCTCAGAAATAACGCTGCATATCTACAACTATCTGATCTTTGACAAACCTGAGAAAAACAAGCAATGGGGAAAGGATTCCCTGTTTAATAAATGGTGCTGGGAAAACTGGCTAACCATATGTAGAAAGCTGAAACTGGATCCCTTCCTTACACTTTATACAAAAATTAATTCAAGATGGATTAAAGACTTAAACGTTAGACCTAAAACCATAAAAACCCTAGAAGAAAACCTAGGCATTACCATTCAGGACATAGGCACGGGCAAGGACTTCATGTCTAAAACACCAAAAGAAAAGAATTTTCAAACCAGAATTTCATATCCAGCCAAACTAAGCTTCTTAAGTGGAGGAGAAATAAAATACTTTACAGACAAGCAAATGCTGAGAGATTTTGTCACCACCAGGCCTGCCCTAAAAGAGCTCCTGAAGGAAGCACTAAACATGGAAAGGAACAACCGGTACCCGCCACTGCAAAATCATGCCAAATTGTAAAGACCATCGAGGCTAGGAAGAAACTGCATCAACTAACGAGCAAAATAACCAGCTAACATCATAATGACAGGATCAAATTCACACATAACAATATTAACTTTAAATGTAAATGGACTAAATGCTCCAATTAAAAGACACAGACTGGCAAATTGGATAGTCAAGACCCATCAGTGTGCTGTATTCAGGAAACCCATCTCACGTGCAGAGACACACATAGGCTCAAAATAAAAGGATGGAGGAAGATCTACCAAGCAAATGGAAAACAAAAAAAGGCAGGGGTTGCAATCCTAGTCTCTGATAAAACAGACTTTAAACCAACAAAGATCAAAAGAGACAAAGAAGGCCATTACATAATGGTAAAGGGATCAATTCAACAAGAGCTAACTATCCTAAATATATATGTACCCAATACAGGAGCACCCAGATTCATAAAGCAAGTCCTGAGTGACCTACAAAGAGACTTAGACTCCCACACAATAATAATGGGAGACTTTAACACCCCACTGTTAACATTAGACAGATCAATGAGACAGAAAGTTAACAAGGATACCCAGGAATTGAACTCAGCTCTGCACCAAGTGGACCTAATAGACATCTACAGAACTCTCCACCCCAAATCAACAGAATATACATTTTTTTCAGCACCACACCACACCTATTCCAAAATTGACTACATAGTTGGGAGTAAAGCTCTCCTCAGCAAATGTAAAAGAACAGAAATTATAACAAACTGTTTCTCAGACCACAGTGCAATCAAACTAGAACTCAGGATTAAGAAACTCACTCAAAACTGTTCAACTACATGGAAACTGAACAACCTGCTCCTGAATGACTACTGGGTACATAACGAAATGAAGGCAGAAATAAAGATGTTCTTTGAGACTAACGAGAACAAAGACACAACATACCAGAATCCCTGGGACACATTCAAAGCAGTGTGTAGAGGGAAATTTATAGCACTAAATGTCCACAAGAGAAAGCAGGAAAGATCCAAAATTGACACCCTAACATCACAATTAAAAGAACTAGAAAAGCAAGAGCAAACACATTCAAAAGCTAGCAGAAGGCAAGAAATAACTAAAATCGGAGCAGAACTGAAGGAAATAGAGACACAAAAAACCCTTCAAAACATTAATGAATCCAGGAGCTGGTTTTTTGAAAGGATCAACAAAATTGATAGACCGCTAGCAAGACTAATAAAGAAGAAAAGAGAGAAGAATCAAACAGACGCAATAAAAAATGATAAAGAGGATATCAGCACTGATCCCACAGAAATACAAACTACCATCAGAGAATACTACAAACACCTCTACGCAAATAAACTAGAAAATCTACAAGAAATGGATAAATTCCTCAACACATACACCCTCCCAAGACTAAACCAGGAAGAAGTTGAATCCCTGAATAGACCAATAACAGGCTCTGAAATTGTGGCAATAATCAATAGCTTACCAACCAAAAAGAGTTCAGGACCAGATGGATTCACAGCTGAATTCTACCAGAGGTACAAGAGGAACTGGTACCATTCCTTCTGAAACTATTCCAATCAATAGAAAAAGAGGGAATCCTCCCTAACTCATTTTATGAGGCCAGCATCATCCTGATACCAAAGGCTGGCAGAGACACAACCAAAAAAGAGAATTTTAGACCAATATCCTTGATGAACATTGATGCAAAAATCCTCAATAAAATACTGGCAAACAGAATCCAGCAGCACATCAAAAAGCTTATTCACCATGATCAAGTGGGCTTCATCCCTGGGATGCAAGGCTGGTTCAATATATGCAAATCAATAAATGTAATCCAGCATATAAACAGAACCAAAGACAAAAACCACATGATTATCTCAATAGATGCAGAAAAGGCCTTTGACAAAATTCAACAACCCTTCATGCTAAAAACTCTCAATAAATTAGGTATTGATGGGACGTATCTCAAAATAATAAGAGCTATCTATGACAAACCCACAGCCAATATCATACTGAATGGGCAAAAACTGGAAGCATTCCCTTTGAAAACTGGCACAAGACAGGGATGCCCTCTCTCACCACTTCTATTCAACATAGTGTTGGAAGTTCTGGCCAGGGCAATTAGGCAGGAGAAGGAAATAAAGGGTATTCAATTAGGAAAAGAGAAAGTCAAATTGTCCCTGTTTGCAGATGACATGATTGTATATCTAGAAAACCCCATTGTCTCACCCCAAAATCTCCTTAAGCTGATAAGCAACTTCAGCAAAATCTCAGGATACAAAATCAATGTACAAAAATCACAAGCATTCTTATACACCAATAACAGAAAAACAGAGAGCCAAATCATGAGTGAACTCCCATTCACAATTGCTTCACAGAGAATAAAATACCTGGGAATCCAACTTACAAGGGACGTGAAGGACCTCTTCAAGGAGAACTACAAACCACTGCTGAATGAAATAAAAGAGGATACAAACAAATGGAATAACATTCCATGCTCATGGGTAGGAAGAATCAATATCGTGAAAATGGCCATACTGCCCAAGGTAATTTATAGATTCAATGCCATCACCATCAAGCTACCAATGACTTTCTTCACAAAATTGGAAAAAACTACTTTAAAGTTCATATGGAACCAAAAAAGAGCCCGCATCGCCAAGTCAATCCTAAGCCAAAAGAACAAAGCTGGAGGCATCATGCTACCTGACTTCAAACTATACTACAAGGCTACAGTAACCAAAACAGCATGGTACTGGTACCAAAACAGAGATATAGATCAATGGAACAGAACAGAGCCCTCAGAAATAACGCTGCATATCTACAACTATCTGATCTTTGACAAACCTGAGAAAAACAAGCAATGGGGAAAGGATTCCCTATTTAATAAATGGTGCTGGGAAAACTGGCTAGCCATATGTAGAAAGCTGAAACTGGATCCCTTCCTTACACCTTATACGAAAATTAATTCAAGGTGGATTAAAGACTTAAATGTTAGACCTAAAACCATAAAAACCCTAGAAGAAAACCTAGGCATTACCAATCAGGACATAGGCATGGGAAAGAACTTCATGTCTAAAACACCAAAAGCAATGGCAACAGAAACCAAAATTGACAAATGGGATCTAATTAAACTAAAGAGCTGGGTGGTGTACGCCCAGCTACTCTGGAGGCTGACGCAGGAGAATTGCTTGAACCCAGGAGGCGGAGGTTGCAGTGAGCTGAGATTGCGCCACTGCACTCCAGCCTGGCAACAGAGTGAGACTCTGTCTCTAAATAAATAAATAAATAAATAAATAAATAAATACCTCATTAAAAATAATTTTAAGACGTTTAAGGCCGGGCGCGGTGGCTCACGCCTGTAATCCCAGCACTTTGGGAGGCCGAGGCGGGCGGATCACGAGGTTGGGAGATCGAGACCATCCCGGCTAGCACGGTGAAACACCGTCTCTACCAAAAATACAAAAAAATTAGCCGGGCATGGCAGCGGGCGCCTGTAGTCCCAGCTACTCGGGAGGCTGAGGCAGGAGAATGGCGAGAACCCGGGAGGCGGAGCTTTGCAGTGAGCCGAGATCGCGCCACTGCACTCCAGCCTGGGCGACAGAGCTCGACTCCGTCTCAAAAAATAAATAAATAAAAAATATAAAAAAAGACGTTTAAGTACTTTTTAATTATATAAATTACATATTACTTTTGCTGAAGATTCTGAATCAGTATACCTGGGATAGCCAAGGAAGCGGCATTTTAACCAGCCCCACAGGTGATCCTGTGGGCTAGTGATCTGAGGCCTGTTTTAAAAAACACTAAGGCACTGGCCAACATGGTGAAATCCGTCTCTACTAAAAATACAAAAATTAGCTGGGTATGGTTGCGAGTGCCTGTAATCCCAGCTACTTGGGAGGCTGAGGCAGGAGAATCACTTGAACCCAGGTGGCAGAGGTTGCAGTGAACCGAGATTGTGCCACTGTACTCCAGCCTGGGTGACAAGAGCTAAACTCCATTTCAAACCAAACCAAACCAAACCAAACCAAAAAAACCACTAAGGCGGCTGGGCACAAGAAGAATTGTCTTGGGCCACACAGAATACACTAACACTTGCTGAGCACGGTGGCTCATGCCTGTAATCCCAGCACTTTGGGAGGCCGAGGTGGGCAGATCACCCGAGGTCGGGAGTTCGAGACCAGCCTGACCAACATGGAGAAACCGCGTCTCTACTAAAAATACAAAATTAGCCAGGCGTGGTGGTGCATCCCTGTAGTCCCAGCTACTCGGGAGGCTGAGGCAGGAGAATTGCTTGAACCCAGGAGGCGGAGTTTATGGTGAGCTGAGATCACATCATTGCACTCCAGCCTGGGCAACAAGAGCAAAACTCTATCTCCAAAACAAAACAAAACAAAACAAAACAAAAACCTCTAAGGCCAGGAGCAATGGCTCATGCCTGTAATCCTGATACTTTGAGAGGCTGAGGCAAAAGGATCCCTTGAGGCCAGGAGTTTGAGACCAGCCTGGGCAACGAGGCAAGACCATCTCTGCAAAAATATATATATATTTTTTTTTGAGATGGAGTTTCACTCTTGTTGCTCAGGGTGGAGTGCAATGGCACAATCTTGGCTCACTGCAACCTCCACCTCCTGGGTTCAAGCAATTCTCCTGCCTCAGCCTCCTGAGTAGCTGGGATTACAGGCAAGCACGTGCCACCACGCCTGGCTAATTTTTTGTATTTTTAGTAGAGACGGGGTTTCACCATGTTGGCCAGTCTCGAACTCCTGACCTCAGGTTATCCACCCGCCTTGGCCTCCCAAAGTGCTAGGATTACAGGGGTCAGCCACTGTGCCCGTCCTGCAAAAAAAAATTTTACAAAAGTAAATAAACACTAGGAGGCGGTAAAGCATTGTGGTGAAGAATGAGGGTTCTGCAACCCGACTGCCTAGTTTAAAATCCTGCTTCGGCCAGGCACGGTGCTGTAATTCCAGCACTTTGGGAGGCTGAGGTGGAAAGATCACTTGAGCCCAGGAATTCGAGACCAGTCTGTGCAATGTAGCAAAACCCCGTCTCTACAAAAAATACAAAAATTAGGTGGGCATGCCTGGGTATGGGTGCGTGCCTGACGTCTCAGCTGCTCAGGAGGCTGAGGTGGGAAGATCACTTGAGCCCGGGAGGTGGTGGTTGCAGGGAGCAGAGATCATGCCACTGCACTCCAGCCTGGGTGACAGAGAAAGACCCTGTCTCAAAAAAAAAAAAAAAAAAAAAAAATCCTGCCTCAACCACTTATTTCTGCCTTGGATTATTTTCTATAAAAAGGTGGTAATAATAGTATCCACCTCATTTGATTGTTAGGAGGATTAAAAGATATGGCAGACCAGGCGTGCTGGCTCACGCCTGTAATCCCAGCACTTTGTGAGGCCAAGGCAGGTGGATCACTTGAGGGCAGGAGTTTGAGACCAGCCTGGCCAACATGGTGAACCCCTGTCTCTGCTAAAAATGCAAAAGTTAACCAAGCGTGGTGGTGCGCGCCTATAATCCCAGCTACCCAGGAGGCTGAGGCAGGAGAATCTCTTGAACCCGGGAGGCGGAGGAGGTTGCATGAGCTGAGATCGAGCCATTGCACTGCAGCCTGAGTGACAGAGTGAGATTCTGTCTCAAAAAAAAAAAAAAAAAAAAGATGGCATATGGAAAGCACTAGCACAATGTCTGGCACTTAGTTGTGCTGTCACTGTTCTAAGTGACATGCGGTACCCTTGCAGTGCTGTTGTAGGAGGCTTTCTTTCATGGAGAGTAGGCTGTGGCCCAGATCTAGAATGTCATGGAGTAAAAATATATCTATTTCCATTTCATTTCTAGAGTTTTTTTTTCCCCCTCCCAGGTACTTCACAGTAGACCAGGCAAGCCTTACAGTATGAAACAGAGCAGGGGTGTGTGTGTGTGTGTGTGTGTGTGTGTGTGTGTGTGTGTGTGTGTGTGTGTGTGTGTGTGTGTGTGTGATGAACATACAGGGGTAAGAAAGGCAAGGATTTTGATTTCAGGTCATAAGGTGATAATTTGTCAAGCACATAGTTCTCAAAAGAAAAGATCATCTCCGTTTATAAACATTGTCACAGGTATGGTACTGTTTGTAATAAATTCTTGTTTTACGGAGGATTATGGAACTCTGAATTTGTGAGACTTGGTTTTTTAAAGAAAACAAAGAAAATTATACCACTTCTGTTGCATTACTAAGTACAGATGTATTTATATTAGAATTTGGAAAAAATTCACATAATTCATAATTCACCAAAGAAAGTAAGCAGGTGATGGTCCATACCTTTACGCATGGGTGGTCTTGATTGATTAGTATTTATTTATTTACTTACTTTCTTTTTATTTTTTGAGACAGAGTTTCGCTCTCTCACCCAGACTGGAGTGCAGTGGCGTGATCTCAGCTCACTGCAAACTCCCCTCCTGGGTTCAAGCGATTCTCCTGCCTCAGCCTCCCGAGTAGCTGGGACTACAGGTGTGTACCACCACACCCGGTTAGTATTTGTATTTTTAGTAGAAACAGGGTTTCGCCATGTTGGCCAGGCTGGCCTCGAACTCCTGACCTCAAGTGATCCACCCACCTTGGCCTCCCAAAGTGCTGGGATTTTAGGTGTGAGCCACCACTTCTGGCCAGTTGATTACTATTTTTAAAGACAAGGTAGTTGGGGTTATGTGATTTTTCCAAAATCACATGGAAAGTGTAAAGGAAGTAACTAGAATGTGGGCTTCCTGCCTCTTGATGTAAATCAAACATATCCAACCCATGGCCTGTGGGCCACATGCGGCCCGGGATGGCTTTGAATGCAGCCCCACACAAATTTGTAATCTTAAAACTTCATGAGATTTTGGCCTGGCGAGGTGGCTCACACCTGTAATCCTAGCACTTTGGGAGGGTGAGGCGGGCAGATCACCTGAGGTCAGGAGTTGGAACTCCTGACCAATATGGCAAAACCCTGTCTCTACTGAAAATGCAGCGCATGGTGGTACGTGCCTGTAATCCCAGCTACTCGGGAGGTTGAGGCAGGAGAATCACTTAAGCCTGGGAGGTAGACGGCAGAAGTTGCAGTGAGTCCTGATTGTGCCACTGCACTCCGTCTGGGCAATTGTCTCAAAACTGTCTCAAAACAAACAAAACCACATTATGAGTCTTTTGCAATTTTATTTTGTTTGTTTGTTTATGAGAAGGAGTCTCTCTCTGTCACCCAGGCTGGAGTGCAGTGGTGTGATCTTGGCTCCCTTCAACCTCCACCTCCCAGGCTCAACCAATTCTCCTGCCTCAGCTTCCCGAGTAGCTGGGACTACAGGCGTGTGCCACTATGCCTGGCTAATTTTTGTATTTTTAATAGAGACACGGTTTTACCATGTTGCCCAGGCTGCTCTCGAACTCCTGGCCTCATGTGATCCATCTGCCTCGGCCTCCCAAAGTGCTGAGATTACAGGCATGAGCCACCATGCCCAGCAAGTGTTAGTATATTCTATGTGCGGCCCAAGACAATTCTTCTTCCAATGTGGCCCAGGGAAGCCAAAAGATTGGATACCCCTGACCCCTGATGTAAATGTTTACTCCGATTTTGATGGTAAAGATAGAGCTGGTGGCCAGGCACAGTGGCTCACACCTGTAATCTCAGCACTGGGAGGCCAAAGTAGGCTGATTGCTTGAAACCAGGAGTGTGAGACCAGCCTGGGCAACATGGCAAGACTCTGTCTCTATGAAAAAATACAAAAATTACCTAGGCGTGGTGGCACATGCCTGTGGTCCCAGCTACTCAGGAGGCTGAGGTGGGAGGATCACCTGAGCTTGGAGAGGTGGAGGCTGCAGTGGGCCAAGATCACACCATTGCACTCCAACTTGGGTGACAGAGTGAGAACCAGTCTCAAAAAAAAAATACATATATATGTATATGTATATATATATCCCCATATGTGTATATACACACCACATATATACATCATGGAGCCATATATGTATACACACATATATGTGGGTGTACAATAAATTTGAGGGGCTAGGCGCAGTGGCTCACACCTGTAATCCCAGCACTTTGGGAGGCCGAGGTGGGGGGATCACCTGAGGTCGGGAGTTTGAGACCAGCCTGACCAACATGGAGAAACCCCATCTCTATTAAAAATACAAAATTAGCTGGGCGTGGTGGCACATGCCTGTAATCCCAGCTACTTGGGAGGCTGAGGCAAGAGAATCGCTTGAACCTGGGAAGTGGAGGTTGCAGTGAGCCAAGATCACGCCATTGCACTCCAGCCTGGGCAACAAGAGTGAAACTCCGTCTCAAAAAAAAAAAAAAAAAAAGATTTGAGTAAAGACATGCAAAGTCACCTTTAAAAAAGGCAGGTCCCCCAGCAGCCCATTTTTTTTTTCCTCCCATCACATTTAAGTCATGTGTATGGGATCATGAAGGAGGTGATAATTTGGGATTTTGTCAGTGTATGTTTCTGAGAGTGAATGGTTCACAGCTGACGAGTATCCAACAGAACCAGTTACACAGGAGATTGAGGAGTGGCTGTCATGGCTGTGACAGTGCATGATCTCAAGTTTTCAATCTGAGACCTCCTAAGGAAAAAAGGAAAAAAAAAAAAAAAAAAGGCAGGCCTTAAGCCAAGACTTGACTTCAAATTGACTGAAGTATAACATAATTGTAGAAATAACAGCTCATTGCAGTTGGAGGGTGAGGAGGAGGTTGGTCAGCCATAAAAACATAATTTTTGTAATTTTTTATAGAGGCAAGATTTTACCATATTGCTCAGGCTGGTCTCAAACTCCTGGGCTTAAGCAATCCACCTGTGTTGGCCTCCCAAAGTGCTAGGATTACAGGCATGAGCCACCATGCCCAGCCTATATGTATGTTTTAAAGTGTGGTTCTCAGACAGCAATTTTATTTCTCTATTTCCAGAGATTTTTCAGGGCGATTTTCTGATTAACTCTATATACAGCTTAATATGTCAAAAAGACCTGACTTAAATTTTTTTCTTGAAACAGCCTTTAACATATGTCAAAAATATAATATATTCCTGATACTTGTGTCCACGCAGATATAAGTTCTAAATAGGGCAAAGGATCTAATGAATGCTTGATGTCCTCAAATGTGCTATGATTTACCATCTGTCAAGATGAAAATACACCCAGGTATATGCGGCTATTTAAAGTATCATAGGCTGGGTGCAGTGGCTCACACCTGTAATCCCAGTACTTTGGAAGGCTGAGGTGGGTGGATCACTTGAGGTCAGGAGTTTGAGACCAGCCTGGAAAACATGGCAAAACCCCATCTCTACTAAAAATACAAAAATTAGCTGGGTGTGGTGGTAGATGCCTGTAATCCCAGCTACTTGGGAGGCTTAGGCAGAATTGCTTTAACTCAGGAGGTGGAGGTTGCAGTGAGCCGAGATGGCACCACTGCACTCCGGCCTGGGAGACAGAGCAAGCAAGAAAGAAAAGAACGGAAAGAAATAAAGAAATAAAGGAAAGGAAGGAAGGTAGGAGGAAGGAAGGAAGGAAGTAAAGAGAAAGAAGGAAGGAAAGAAAGAAAGAGAGAGAAAGAAAAGAAAGAATCATAATGGGGTCAGGTGTGGTGGCTCATGCCTGTAATCCCAGCACTTTGGGAGGCTGAGGTGGGTGGATCACGTGAGGTCAGGAGTTGGAGACCAGCCTGGCCAACATGGTGAAACTCTGTCCCTACTAAAAATACAAAAATTAGCTGGGTGTGGTCGTGGATGCCTGTAATCCCAGCTACTGGGCTGAAGCAGGAGAATTGCTTGAACCAGGAGGCGGAGGTTGTAGTGAGCCAAGATTGTGCCATTGCACTCCAGCCTGGGTGACAAAGCAAGACTCCATCTCAAAAAAGAAAAATAAATAAAATAAAGTATCATAATGGGCTGGAATGGTGGCTCACACCTGTAATCCCAGCACTTTGGGAGGCCGTGGTAGAAGTATCACTTGAGGACAGGAGTTAATGTTGTCCTGAATAGGTGGGCTTCGGAGGGAATTGAAGGAGAGGAAGTTGAAGAGGAAGCACTAGTCCACATAGCAAGATCCCATCTCTGTGAGAAAAAAAAAAGCACAATAATGGAGAAATTCCAGCACATGAATCAAACAGGATGTTGCAGATTCTAAACATGAATCCAATGTACTGTCAAAACTGTACAAGGATAACTTAGATTTTTTTTCCTGAAGCCTTCCTTCATTGAATAATTATAATGAACATTGTAGATGTGGTAAAAATTATCTGTAAATATGTCTCCTTATGAAAGCAAAAACTGGATATAATGAACCTAAAGCAATTTGTTTAACTTGTAAGATGTCTGTCCAAAAAGTAGCAAATTTGGCTCCACTGTCATTTATAGTTTTGGTTATAAAAATGGATTTATGTTGGACGGAGAACAGCATGCTCTATATTCACACATAACAAACTACACTTTATTGTGGTTCCTGAGCAAAGCCAGCTTCTCCATGCCCTCTGGGGTGGTGTGAGAGGGGGAAGCTGGAATCTGAATGGGAAAAATTCTTCATGGTGGGGGAGAGCTGCTAGCCTCTGATGCCTGCTGCTGTCACATCTCAAACTTCTCCAAAAGACTTGAGCATAGAAAGCTAATGAACTTAGGCCGGGCACAGTGGCTCACACCTATAATCCCAGCACTTTGGGAGGCTGAGGCAGGCAGATCACTTGAGCTCAGGAGTTTGAGACCAGCCTGGGCAACGTGACGATACCCTATCTCTCAAAGAAATACAAAAATTAGCTGAGTGTGGTGGCATGTACCTGTAGTCCCAGCTACTCAGGAGGCTGAAGCAGGATAGATTCAGCCCACGGGGGCTGCAGTGAGCTGTGATCATACCGCTGCACTCCAGCCTGGGAGACAGAACATTACACTGGTCTGAAAAAAGAAAAGAAAAGCTAATGAACTTAGAAATAAAATTTCTATTGTAGAAAAACTTAATAGCTGTTATCAGTATTGACTTTGTCAATTTCAAGAAACTGTATAGCACAAAGAATTCTTGGTAAGAGGAGACCATAAAGGGAGATGAAAACTGTAGTGGGAGTCTTACAATGCCACAGTTTTGGTGATCTGATAGCCAAATGCCTTTCCTCTGATTGAATGAGTTGTGCACACAATAAATTTGAGGAAGATCCTGGGCTAACTTGTAAAACAAGCTCAGATTAGCTGTGGCTACTAAAAAATCAATCATAGTTTTCACCAGAGAAGGGAGACAGTTCTGTCTGATTTTCAGGTTGGTTGATTGCTCAAGTATCCTCTTTCATAAATGTATTCTTCCTCATTTTCTGATCAGTTTTGGTTGATCAGAAAAACAGTGGTTTTATTTCATGCCAGTAGAAATGTGGTTATTTTGTGGTATGTTTTACAAACTCTTTAAAATCACTTATGTTTATGTATATATACATTTGGTCTATTGTAAAATATTTACATTTTAAGTTTTAAAAGATTTCTCATAATACAGTACACTTTCCCCCATGTATTTCATATAAACCATAAGTTTTAATGTTTCATATTTATAAAATAAGAAGCCTTTATAGTTTCAAAATAAATACCCACGGTGAATTTGGTGGAGAGGAAGCAGTCATTTAGAAGACCAAGCCCACATACATGCAAGAGACAGCAATTAAGAGGCCAAGGACAGGGTTGTTTCCAAAGGATATTTAAAACCAGATGAAAGATATTTGGACCTTCAAAAATGCCCTAGAAACTGAATGCAAGCAACAGCCTTCTGTCTTTTGTCAGAGCTGTGACTCATAGACCTGTTATTGGAAGGACATTATTTAGTTGAAATATATATTTAAAAATACTTATATTCCTTTAAGTAGCTTATACTGTATATGAAGATGTCTTTTAAGGATTCAGAAGCACAGGCAGAAGGATCTGTATAAATACAGAAGTGGGCTGGGCGTGGTGGCTCACGCCTGTAATCCCAGCACTTTGGGAGGCCGAGGCAGGGTGGATCACCTGAGGTTGGAAGTTCGAGACTAGCCTGACCTACATGGAGAAACCTCATCTCTACTAAAAATACAAAAAAAATCAGCCAGGCATGGTGGCACATGCCTGTAATCCCAGCTACTCAGGAGGCTAAGGCAGGAGAATCGCTTGAACCCAGGAGGCGGAGCTTGCAGTAAGCCGAGATCCCGCCATTGCACTCCAGCCTGGGTAACAAGAGTGACAGTCCGTCTTGAAAAAATAAAAATAAAAAAAAAGCACAACTTAGGTGGTACAAAACATGTGTATTAAAATGCCTAATTTAGAGGCCAGGCATGGTAGCTCATGCCTGTAATCCTGGCACTTTGGGAGGTCGAGGCAGGCAGATCACTTGAGTCCATGAGTTCAAGACCAGCCTGGGCAACATGGCGAACTGTGTCTCTATAAGATAACACAAAAAACTAGCCAGGCATGGTGGTACGTGCCTGTAGCCCCAGCTACTTGGGAGGCTGAGGTGGGAGGATTGCTTGAGCTAGGAGGCGGAGGTTGCAGTGAGCTGAGATTGTGCAACTGCACTCCAGCCTAGGCAACAGGGACCCTGTCTCAAAAAATAATAATAAAATAAAATAAAATGCCTAATTCACACAGTTCTGTTGGAGAAACTGATTCGTTTGGTGGAGCCCAGGATTTAGGTTGAAGGACTCTCCCTAATTAATTTGTCTTATAGTAGACTAAGTTTAAAGTAGATGGCTGTTCATCTCTTGGACTGCTTAAGTAACTTGTGCAAGGAGAGCTAGGTTTACATCTGCCTTATGATTCCATAATAACCACCACAGCTACTATTTGAGAGCTGACTATATATATAAGGGATTGCGCTGACAGCTGTCCAGACAACTCATTTTGTTTTCTCCAGGACTCTGTGAGTGTATGTGAGGGACACTGGGATTCCTCACATTCTAGAAGGCTCTGTTGAGCAGTCTGAGGTAGCAGGTGGGACTCTACTCCAGAGGTGGAGCTCGGACACTGGAGTGGACACTGGACCAGATTAAGAACTAGCCAAAACAGGGCCTGAGCGAAAGTAGCTTTAATCAGACATGCTCACCAGTGTGCCATGTCGATTTACCACTGTCATGGCAACACTCGACAGTTACTGTCACTTTCCATGGCAGTGATCCAATGACCCAAGAGTTACTGCCCATTCCCTAGAAATTTCTGCATAAACAGCTCTTTAATCTACATGCAATTATTTATTTATTTATTTATTTATTTTTTGAGACAGAGTCCTGCTCTATTGCCCAGGCTGGAGTGCAGTGGCATGCAATCTCGGCTCACTGCAACCTCTGCCTCCCGGGTTCAAGCGACTCCTGCCTCAGCCTCCTGAGTAGCTGGGATTACAGGCACCTGCCAGCATGCCTGCCTTTTTTTTTGTATGTTTAGTAGAGATGGGGTTTCACCATGTTGGCCAGGCTGGTCTTGATCTCTTGAACTCGTGGTCTGCCCACCTCAGCCTCCCAAAGGTAATTATTTCTAAATAATATGTTGAGATAACCTAAAAGAAAGTCACATTTCATACTAATTTTTCATATATGTCTGGACTCTCTATTCTGTTCCATTTGTTTTTGTTTATTTGTTTTTGAGACGGAGTCTCGCTCTGTCACCCAGGCTGGAGTGCAGTGGCACGATCTCGGCTCACTGCAACCTCTGCCTCGCAGGTTCAAGCTGTTCTCCTGCCTCAGCCTCCCTGGTAGCTGGGACTACAGGCGTGCGCCACCAGGCCTGGCTAATTTTTGTGTTTTGAGTAGAGACAGGGTTTCACCGTGTTGGCCAGGCTGGTCTCGAACTCCTGACCACAAGTGATCTGCCTACCTCAGCCTCCAAAAGTGCTGGGATTACAGGCGTGAGCCACTGCGCCCAGCCTGCTGCATTTCTTAAATGGAATTTGTGAATTATCTGAGGACAACCTTCTAAAAATGAAATGAAAATAGTATTTACGATCTGTAAATTTTTTGTTGTTGTTGAGTTGGGGTCTCACTCTATAAGCCAGGCTGGAGTGCAGTGGCACGATCATGGTTCACCGCAGCCTTGACCTCCCCAAGCTCAAGTAATCCTCCCACTTGAGTTTTTGTAGTTTTAATAGAGATGGGTTTTTGCCATGTTGCCCAGGCTGGTCTCGAACTCCAGGGCTCAAGTGATTCGCCCGCCTCAGCCTCCCAAAGTGCTAGGATTACAAGTGTGGGCCACCATGCCTGACCAATGATCTATAAATTTTTTTAAATCAAGTAACTCACCCTCTGTAGTGTACAATTTATGAGTTTTGACAAATATATATAACTGTGTAATCACCACTGAAATCAAGATACAAAATGTTCCCATTACCTAAAAGAATTCCCTGTGCCCCTTTGTAATCAACCCTTCTCCCACTTCTAGGCTCTGGCAACCACTGTTATGTTTTCTACACTGATAGTTTTTCCTTTTTCAGAACATCATATACATGGAATCATACCGTAGATAGTCTTTTGAGTCTGACTTCTTTTACTTAGCACAATGCACTTGACATTTATCCATACTGTTGTATCAGTAAAGAGTCTTTTTATTGCTATGTAGTATTCTATGGTGTAGATGTACCACAGTTTGTTTACCCATTAACCAGTTGAAAGACATTTGGGTTGTTTCTCATTTTTTGGTGATTATGAATAAAGCTGCCATAAACATTTGTGCACATGTTTTGTGTGAATATAAGTTTTTCTTTCTGGTTTTTTTTTTTTTTTTTTTTTTTGAGACGGAGTCTTGCTCTGTGGCCCAGGCTGGAGTGCAGTGGCATGATCTCGGCTCACTGCAACCTCCGCCTCCCAAGTTCAAGCAGTTTTCTGCGTCAGCCTCCCGAGTAGCTGGGATTACAGATGCCCGCCACCACGCCCAGCTAATTTTTGTATTTTTGGTAGAGGTGAGGCTTCACCATGTTGGCCAGGCTGGTCTCAAATGGGAATACAGGCGTGAGCCACCACGCCCGGCCATAAGTTTTTGTTTCTCTTGGGAAAAAAGCTAGCAGTGGGATTTCTGGATCATATGTCAGCTGTATATTTAACTTTAAAAGAAACTGCCAAACTGTTTTTCAAAGTAGATGTATCATTTTAATTCCTACCAGGAATGTATGAGAGTTCTGGATGCTCCACATCCTTTGTCAGCACTTGGTATTCAGTTTTTATTTTAGCTATTCTAATTGTTATGTAGGAGTGACTCATTATGGCTTTAATTTGCATTTTCCTAATGACCAATGATGTTGAGCATCTTTTCATGGACTTACTTTCCATTTGTATATCTTCTTTGGTGAAGTGTCTGTTCAAATCTTTGCCCATTTTTATTTTGTTTTTTCAAGTCATCCATGGAATACAAACTGTATTAGTTGGGCCTCACACTGCTATGAAGAAATACCCGAGACTGGGTCACTTATAAAGGAAAAAGTTTAATTGACTCACAGTTCCACATTGCTGGGGAGGCCTTAGGAAACTTACAATCATGGCAGAAGGCAAAGAAGTGGGCACCTTCTTCACAGGGCAGCAGGATGGAGTGAGTGCAAGCACAGGGAATGCCAGATGGTTATAAAACCAGCGGATCTCCTGAGACTCACTCACTATCATGAGAACGGTATAGGGGAAACTGTCCTCATGATCCAAATACCTCCACCTAGTCTGCCCTTGACACATGGGGATTATGGGGATTACAATTCAAGATAAGATTTGGGTAGGGAAACAAAGCCTAATTACAAACTTTGCCTTTATTATTATTATTATTTTTTTTTGACTGGGTCTTCCTGTGTCACCCAGGCTGGAGTTCTGTGACATGATCATCATAGCTCACTGCAACCTTGAACTCCTGGGCTCAGGTAATCCTCCCACCCCAGCGTCCTGAGTCACTGGGATTACAGGTGTGTGCCACAATACCTAGCTAATTGTTAATTTTTTGTAGAGATGATGTCTCCCTACATTGCCCAGGCTGGTCTTGAACTCTGAGCCTCAAGTGATCCTCCCACCTCAGCCTCCCAAAGTACTGGGACTACAGGCAAGAGCCACTGTGCCCAGCCCACCATTTTTTAAGTTAGGTTGATTGTCATTTTATAATTGAATTGTGACAGTTATTCACATATTCTACATAGAAGTTTTTATCAAATAGGCATTTTGTTTTGTAAATATTTTCTTCCAGTCTGTGGTTCCCATTTTTCATTTTCTTAACCATGTCTCTCAAAGATCCAAAGTTTTAAATTTTGAAATCAAACTTACTAATTTTTCCACTTATGGTTGGCAATTGGGTATCATATTTAAGAAAATTTTCTCATTCCAGAGTCACAAAGATTTTTTCCTATGTTTTATTCTAAAAGATGTATGGTTTTAAATATTACATTTAGGTCTAAAATCCATTGGTGCAAGGTATGGGTTGAGATTCCTTTTTGTTCTTTTCTTAGGGGAGCAGGGACTAAGTGTCTCTCTGTGGCCCAGGCCGGAGTGCAGTGGCGTGATCTTGGCTCACTGCAACCTTAGTTTCCCAGGTTCAAGCAATTCTCCTGCCTCAGCCTCCTGAGTAGCTGGGACTACAGGCGTGCACCAACACTCCCTGCTAATTTTTTTGTATTTTTAGTAGAGACAGAGTTTCACCATGTTGGCCAGGCTGGTCTTGAGCCCCTGGTCTCAGATGATCCGCCCGCCTCTGCCTCCCAAAGTGTTGGGATTACAGGTATGAGCCACCGCGCCTGGCCAGAGGCGAAGAGTTTGAGACCAGCCTGGGCAACATAGTGAGACTCCATTTCTACAAAAAAAAAAAAAAATTTTTTTTTAATTAGCTGGGCATGGTGGCATGCACCTGTAATCCCAGCTACTAACGAGGCTGAGGTGGGAGGATTACTTGAGCCCAGGAGATTGAGGCTGCAGTAAGCTATGATTGCACCACTGCATTCCAGCCTGAGTAGCAGAGCAAGTTACTGTCTCGGCGGGCAGATCACCTGAGGTAGGGAGTTCGAGACCAGCCTGATCAATATAGAGAAACCCCATCTCTACTAAAAATACAAATTAGCTGGGTGTGGTGGCACATGCCTATAATCCCAGCTACTTGGGAGGCTGAGGCAGGAGAATCACTTGAACCTGGGAGGCAGGGGTTGCAGTGAGCCGAGATTGCGCCATTGCACGACAATTGCCCAGACATTGCCTGGGCAACAAGAGCAAAACTCCGTCTCAAATAAATAAATAAAGAATATAAATTTCCAGTTGTTCATTCCCAGTATATAGAAATACAACTGATTTTTATATATTGACCTTGTATCTTGTGACTTTGCTAAACATTTCCTAATAGAGTTTTATTTCTTCCTTTCCAATTTGTATGCCTTTAATCTATTTTTCTTGCCTTATTTTACTGGCTAGGATCTCCAGTATAATTTGGAATAGAAGTAGAAAAAACAAACATCCTTGCCTTTTTCCCAGTCTTAGGACAAAAGCATTCAGTAATATCACCTCTGCAGGATATCAGCAACACATTTTTTCGTAGAGGACTTTGTCAGGTTGAGGAATTGCACTTCTACTCTTAGTGGGCTAACAGTTTTTAGTGTGAGTGGATGTTGCATTTCATCAAATGCTTTTCCTACATCACGTAAGATGGCCATGGGGCTTTTATTCTTTTTCTGTTCATATGGTAAACTACACTGATTGATTTCAACACTGAGTGTTGAATCAACACCGCATTCCACAATTAACCCCATTTAGTTGTATTTATTTTCCTTTTCATATTAGCTAGATTAGATTTGCTGATATTCTGTTGAAGACTTTTGTATCTGTATTCATGAAGAATACTGGTCTATGTTTTCTTATGTCTTTGATTGAAGTATCAGGGTAATACTGATAAGATGAACTAGGAAGTGTTCTCTTCAATCTTCTGAAAGAGTTTGTGTTAAATTGGTATTATTTCTTTCTTAAATATTTGGTAGAATTTACCAGTAAAACCATCTGGGTCTGGAGTTTTCTTGGAAAAGATCTAAGTTGTCAGATTTACTGATATAAAGATTTCATAATATTTCCTTATTATCCTTTATATATCTGCAGAATCTGGACTGATGCCTCTTTTTTCATTTCTGATACTGGAAATTCATGTCTTCTTTTTTTCTTGACTAGTCTAGCAAGACGTTTATCGCTTTTATTGGTGTTTTCAAAGAAACAGTTTTGGCATAATTGATTTTGTTTTTTAAATGTTATTGTTTTCTGATCTTTATTATTTCCTCCTGTTTAAATTGGGTTTGATTTGCTCTCTTTCTCGTTTTTCTAACTTCTTAATAAAAGCATAGATCATTGATTTGAGCCCCTTCTTCTTGTTTTACTTTTTCTTTTTCTTTTTCTTTTTTTATACAGGGTCTTGCCTGTTACCTAGGCTGCAATGCAGTGGCATGATCACAGCTCACTGCAGCCTTGACCTTCCCGGGCTCAGGTGGTCCTCCCACCTCAGTCCCCCAAGTAGCTGAGACTACAGGCACACACCACCATGTCTGGCTAATTTTTGTATTTTTTGTAGAGATGTGGTTTTGCCATGTTTCCCAAGCTGGTCTCAAACTCCTGGGCTCAAGTGATCCTCCTGCCTCGGCCTCCCAAAGTGCTAGGATTACAGGCATGAGCCACTGCACCTGGCCAAGACCCTTTTCTAATATAAGCATTTTATGCCAAACATTTCCCTCTGTGCACTGTTTTTGTTACATCCCATGAATTTTGAACAGAAGTTTTCACTTCTGTTTAATTAAAACATTTTCTAATTTCCTTTGTGAGTTCCTCTTTGATTTATGAGTTATTTCTAAGTGTATTTTAAAACTTTTAGATATTTGAGAATTTCCCAAGTATATTTCTTATTGGTTTCTAATTCAATTCCATCGTGATCAAAGGAGATACTTTATATGGTTACTATTCTTTTACATTTGTTATGGTTTGCTTTATTTCCCAGAAGATGGTCTATCTTGGTAAATGTTCCATTTGACTGAAAAAGAATATGTATTCTCATGTGGTTGGGCAGTGTGTTCTATAAATGTCAATTGGGCCAAGTTTTGTTAGAGTATTGCTTACATCTTCTATATACTTATTGGTTTTCTGTCTACTTGTTCCATTGATTTATTTTTTTGTTTGTTTGATTTTGGTGTTTTGTTTTTGTGGGGTTTTTTCTTTTTTTTTTTTTGAGACAGTGTCTTGCTCTGTTGCCCAGGCTGGAGTGCAGTGACGTGATCACTGCTTACTGCAGCCTCAACCTCCTGGGCTCAAATGATTCTCTTACCTCAGCCTCCCAAGTAGCTGGGACTATAGGCACATGCCACCATGTCTGACTAATTTGTTGTTGCTGTTGTTGTTGTTTTTAGTAGAGACAGGATTTCACTATGTTGCCCTAGCTGGTCTCTAACTCTTGAGCTCACACTATCATCCCACCTCGGCCTCCCAAAGTGCTGGGATTACAGATGTGAGCCACCCTGCCCAGTGTTTTCTGTTAATTTCTAAAAGAGAAGTATTGAAATCTCCACCTGTAATTGTGGATTTGTCTATTTCTCCATTCTCTTCTATCAGCTTTTGCTTCATGAATTTTGAAGCTCTGTTGTTATGCACATACATATTTAGGATTATTTTATCTTCTTGATTAATTGACCCATTTTTCATAATATGGTCTTCCTCTTTATCATTGATAACATTCCTTCTTCTGAAGTCCACTTTGTCTACTATGAATACAGTTACTGCAACTTTGCTTAGTGCGTTTGCCTGTTTTTTGTTTGTTTGTTTCTGTTTTTGTTTTTTTTAGACAGAGTCTCGCTCTGTCGCTAGGCTGGAGTGCAGTGGCGTGATCTCGGCTCACTGCAGCCTCTGCCTCCCAGGTCCAAGCGATTCTCCCGCCTCAGCCTCCGGAGTAGCTGGGACTATAGGCGCCTGCCACCATGCCCAGCTAATTTTTGTATTTTTATTAGAGATGGGGTTTCACCAACTGGCCAGGCTGGTCTCGAACTCCTGACCTTGTGATAGGCCCACCTCGGCCTCCCAAAGTGCTGGGATTACAGGCGTGAGCCACCACGCCCGGCCTTGCCTGTTATTTTTTTAAAGTCTTTTCACCTTTTTTTTTTTTTTTTTTTTTTTGAGACTGAGTGTCACTCTATCGCCCAGGCTGGAGTTCAGTGGCGCAATCTCGGCTCACTGCACCTCTGCCTCCCAGGTTCAAGCAATTCTCCTGCCTCAGCCTCCCGAGTAGCTGGGATTATAGGGGCCTGCTATCATACCCGGCTAGTTTTTGTATTTTTATTAGAGATGGGGTTTTACCATGTTGGCCAGGCTGGTCTCAAACTTCTGACCTCAAGTGATCTGCCCACCTCGGCTTCCCAAAGTGCTGGGATTGCAGGCGTGAGCCACTGGACCCAACGTAAGTCTTTTTACTTTTAACATGTCTATATCTTTATTTATTTATTTATTTTTCCTTTTGGGAAAACAGGGTCCTGCTGTGTTGCCCAGGCAGGTCTCCAACCCCTGGGCTCAAGTAATCCTCTCACCTCCGCCTCCCTAAGTGCTGGGATTACAGGTATGAGCCACTGTGCCTGATAACATGTCTATATTTTTCTTTCTTTTTTTTTTTTTTTTTGAGACGGAGTCTTGCTGTGTCACCCAGGCTGGAGTGCAGTGGCATGCTCTTGGCTTACTGCAACCTCTACCTCCTGGGTTGAAGCAACTCTCCTGCCTCAGCCTCCCAAGTAGCTGGGACTACAGGTGCCCGCCACCACGCCTGGCTAATTTTTGTATTTTTAGTAGAGATGCGGGTTTCACTGTGTTGGCCAGGCTGGTCTGGAACTCCTGACCTCAAGTGATTCTCCCACCTTGGCCTCCCAAAGTGCTGGGATTACAGGCGTGAGCCATCACGCCCAGCCAACATGTCTATATCTTTTTTTTTTTTTTTTTTTTTTTGAGACGGAGTCTTGCTCTGTCACCCTGGCTAGAGTGCAGTGGTGCGATCTCAGCTCATTGCAACCGCCGCCTCCCGGGTTCAAGCGATTCTCCTGCCTCAGCCTCCCAAGTAGCTGGGATTACAGGCACCTGCCACAACACCTGGCTAATGTTTGTATTTTTTTTTGATACAGATGAGGTTTCACCATATTGGTCAGGCTGATCTCGAACTCCTGACCTCAAGTGATCCACCCGCCTCGGCCTCCCAAAGTGCTGGGATTATAGACAGGCATGAGCCACTGTGCCCAGCCTATTTATGCTCTTAAAGGTTATTAATATCTGATATATATATGTTGAAGTACAGTGGTGTGATCACAGCTCACTCCAACTTTGAACCCCTGACTCAAGCAATCCTCCTGCCTCAGCCTCCCAAGTAGCTGGGACTATAGGTGCATGCCACCACACCCCGCTAATTTTTATTTATGTATTTATTTGTAGAGTTCTCACTACACTGCCCAGGCTGGTCTTGAACTCCTTGGTTACAAGCATGAGCCACCATGCCCAGCCTGGTGGAAATATTTTATAATGGTATGTGACTGTTCATCAATTTCCAAATTTGTGTGCAGTGATATCACATTGATATCTTGAAACTGGCCATGGTAGAAGTATTTATACAATGGAAATCAGTATAAATTATTGTGTTGGTTTATTAATTGACTGAACAAGGGGGTCAGCAAACCTTTTCTATAACGAGCCAGATAATATTTTAGGCTTTGTGAGCCACGTACAGTCTCTGCTTCTTTGGTGGTTAGATCTCAGGCTGTACGAAAAAACAGGCCATGGGTTGGATTTGGCCCACAGGCTATAGTTTGCCTACCCCCGGTCTAGACATAAGAAAGTAGTAAAAAAGATGCTTGTAAAGATTGAACCCAAAACTGTCATTTCTTTTGCCATTATACTGCAAATGCACAACAAATTAACGAAATATTCTTCCCAGTATTAAAACCTATCATTTAATTCAGCAAAGAAGTTGCTCACATCACTAGTGACCAAGTGAAGTTCTAAAGTGGGTCTTCATTGTTTCACTTTTGTCTTACTCATTAAGATAAACAAAAATATAAAACAACATTTAGGTTGGAACTACACTCCTTGGTCAATGACAGGAGTGACTTGAATAGTAATCAAGCATTTATTCACAGTCTGGATTTTGTGACCCTGTTGATTCGTAAAATTTATAGTAAGTTACATATATATAGAATGCATAATATTTTTTTTCGAAGAGTCAGTTTTAAGCATTTCCAGCACACCAATGTCTACACATGTCCATCTGAGCTGATGATCACTCTTGGCTAAGAAAATCTGAACAGTCACAGAGAATCTGAATCAGTTAGATGAAGGTGGGCGACTGAACTTGTGTGTTGGGGGGGTGGGGGAAGGGGCCAGCTGCAGTGGCTCATGCCTGTAATCCCAACACTTTGGGAGGGTGAGATGGGTGGATCATTCGAGGCCAGGAGTTCGAGACCAGCCTGGCCATCATGGTGAAGACCCATCTCTACTAAAGATACAAAAGAATTAGCTGGGTGTGGTCAATTGCACACATGTATCCCAGCTACTTGGGAGGCTAAGGTGGGAGAATGGCTTGAACCCAGGAGGCAGAGGTTGCAGTGAGCCTAGATTATGCCACTTCATCCAGCCTGGGCAATAGAGTGAGACTCTATCTAAAAAAAAAAAAGAAAAAAAAATGGGAGAAGAAGAAAAAGAGAGACAGAGAAATGAAGCAGAGGTGTCAGAAACAGCAAAAGTCACCTCAGTCCCTGCTTGCCCACTCCAGTCTTTGTATAGCTTAACCGTGATTTCCTGTTCCTGGATGCCTATGAGTTTGCCTACTATATACTTCCAAAAAACCTCTTTAAAATCACTGAAATTGAATTCCCTTTTCTTGACCCTAAGAGTGTGCCATATAAATCTGGGTTATTCTCTAATTCTGGTCTTGAATTTCCCAAATCTGATCTTTTTCTTTTTTTTTCTTTTTTTTTTTTTTTTTTGAGACGGAGTCTCACTTGCCCAGGCTAGGGTGCAGTGGCATGATCTCCACTCACTGCAACCTCGGTCTCCTGGGTTCAAGCAATCCTCCTGCCTCAGCCTCCAGAGTAGCTGGGACTACAGGTGTGCACTACCATGCCTGGCTAATTTTTTTTTTTTTTTTTTTTTTTTGAGATGGAGTTTCACTCTTGTTGCCCAGGCTAGAGTGCAATGGCACAATCTTGGCTCACCGCAACCTCTGCCTCCCAGGTTCAAGCGATTCTCCTGCCTCAGCCTCCTGAGTAACTGGGATTACAGGCGCCCGCCACCACGCCTGGCTAATTTTTTGTGTTTTTGGCAGAAATGAAGTTTCGCGCTGTTGCCCAGGCTGGTTTCGAACTCCCGAGCTCAGGCAATCCACCTACCTTGGCCTCCCAAAGTGCTAGGATTGCAGGCATGAACCACCGTGCCTGGCCAATTTTTGTATTTTTTGTACAGATGGAGTTTCACCATGTTGCCCAGGCTGAGATCTTGAACTCCTGAGTTCAAGTGATCCTCCCACCTTGGCTCCCCAAAATGCTGGGATTACAGGTGTGAGCCAGGCTGGTCTTGAACTCCTGACCTCAAGTGATCTACCCACCTTGGCCTCCCAAAGTGCTGGGATTATAGACGTGGGCCACCGCGCCTGGCCTGTCATTTTTTTTTTCTTTTGAGACAGCGTGGTAGAAATACTTTATAATGGTATGTGACTACTCATCAATTTCCAAATTTGTGTTCAGTGATATCACATTGATATCTTGAAACTGACCATCGTAGAAGTCTCACTCTGTGGCCCAGGCTAGAGCGCAGTGGCTTGATCACAGCTCACTGCAGCCTCGAACTCCTGGGTTTGGGCGATCCTCCCACCTCACCCTCTTGAGTAGCTGGGACTACAGGCATGGACCACCATGCCTGGCCAATTTTTTGTATTATTATTTCTTTTTGTAGAGACGGTTTCGTAATTTTGCCCAGGCTGGTCTCGAACTCCTGGGCTCAAGCAGATTTGCCCACCTCAGGCTTCCAGTGCTGAAATTACAGGTGTAGGCACCATGCTGACCTCTTATTTTTTTGATAATAGCCTTTTTTTTTTTTAAGACGGAGTCTTGCTCTGTCGCCTAGGCTGGAGTACAGTGGCATGAGCTCGGCTCACTGCAATTTCTGCCTCCTTGGTTCAAGCGATTCCTCTGCCTCAGCCTCCTGAGTAACTGGGATTACAGGCATCCGCCACCACACCTAGCTAATTTTTTGTATTTTAGTAGAGACAGGGTTTCACTATGTTGGCCAGGATGGCCTCAATCTCCTGATCTCATGATCCGCCTGCCTCGGCCTCCCAAAGTGTTGGGATTACAGGTGTGAGCCACTGCACCCAGCCGAAATCGCCGTTCTAATAGGTGTGAGGTGATACCTCATTGTGGACTTATTTATTTATTTATTTATTTTTGAGATGGAGTCTTGCTCTGTCACCCAGGCTGGAGTACAATGGCATGATCTTGGCTCACTGCAACATCCACCTCCCGGGTTCAAGCAATTCTCCTGCCTCAGCCTCCTGAGTAGCTGGGATTACAGGTGCCCGCCACCAAGCCTGGCTAATTTTTATATTTTTAGTAGACATGGGGGTTTCACCACATTGGCCAGGCTGGTCTAGAACTCCTGACCTCAGTTGATCCACCTGCCCTCAGCCTCCCAAAGTGCTGGGATTATAGGCATGAGCCACCACACCTGTCCTTCATTGTGGTTTTAATTTGCATTTCCTTGATAATTAGAGATGTGGAACATTTTTTTCATATATCTGTTGGCCATTCATATGTCTTCTGTTGAGAAATAGAAAATCTGTTCACATCCTTTGCTCATTTTTTAGTCATGTTTTATCACTATTGAGTTGTTTTGAGTTCTTTATATATTGTGGATATTAGCCCCTTGTCAGATATATAGTTTGCAAATATTTTACCCTACTCTGTGGATTGTCTCTTCACTTTGTTAATTATTTCCTTTGCTGTGCAGAAGCTCTTTAGTTTGACCTAATCCCTTTTGTCTATTTTTGCTTTAGCTGCTTATGCTTTTGGAGTCCTACCCAAGAAATAATTGACCAGACCAATGTTCTGCAGCTTTCTTTTTTGTTTTTTTTCTGGTAGTTTTACAGTTTCAGGCCTTATGTTTAAGTTGTTACTTCATTTTGAGCTGATTTTTATATACGGTGAGAGGTAAGGGTCTAATTTCTGGGGGGTTTTTTTGTTTGTTTGTTTGTTTTTGAGACGGAGTTTCCCTCTGTCACCAGGCTGGAGTGCAGTAGCGTGATCTTGGCTCACTGCAACCTCTGCCTCCCAGGTTCAAGTGATTCTCCTGCCTCAGCCTCCCGAGTAGCTGGGACTACAGACACGCGCCACCACGCCCAGCTAATTTTTGTATTGTTAGTAGAGACGAGGTTTCACCATGTTGGCCAGGATGCTCTCGATCTCTTGACCTCATGATCTGCCCGCCTTGGCCTCCCAAAGTGTTAGGATTACAGGCATAAGCCACCGTGCCTGGCCAAAGTGTCCAATTTCATTCTGGATGTGGATATCCAGTTTTCCCATTACCATTTATTGAAGAGACTGTCCTTTCCCTGTTGTGTGTTCATGGCACCTTTGTTGAAAATCAATTGACTGTAAATGCCTGTGTTTTTTTCTGGGCTTTTTTGTGTTTTTTTTTTTTGAGATGGCATTTTTGCTCTCGTTGCCCAGGCTGGAGTGCAATGGCGTGATCTCTGCTCACTGCAACCTCCATCTCCCAGGTTCAAGCGATTCTCCTGCCTCGGCCTCCCCAGTAGCTGGAATTACAGGCATGCACAACCACGCCTGGCTAATTTTTTTTGTATTTTTAGTAGAGATGGGGTTTCACCATGTTGGCCAGGCTGGTCTCAAACTCCTGACCTCAGGTGATCCACCCACCTCGGCCTCCCAAAGTGTTGGGATTATATGTGTGAACCACAGCACCCAGCCCACTGGTCTGTTTTTATGTCAGCACCATGCTGTCTTCATTACAATCGTTTATAATTTATTTTGAAATCACGTTGTGTGGTGACCTTCTCCGCTATAAAATCACAGGTGAATCTACAGATGATGATGATGCAGTATTAATGAAAAACAAAAAACTGTTGTCTCACTAATAAAATTGGTCAGAGAAGCAACATGAGGTTTAAAAAAATAAAAGGGGCCGGGCATGGTGGCTTATGCCTATAATGCCAGCACTTTGTGATGCTGAGGTGGGCGGATCTCTTGAACCTGGGAAATTGAGGCTGCAGTGAGCTGTGATCGCACCACTGCACTCCAGCCTGGGCAACAGCACGAGACCTTGTCTCCGAAAAATATATAAATAAAATAAAAATGTTAAAAATAGAAAAATAATTTTAAAAAATTAGCCAGTTGTGGTGGCACACCCCTGTGGTCCCAGCTACTCGGGAGGCTGAGGCATGAGAATTGCTTCAACCTGGGAGGCAGAGGTTGCAGTGAGCCAAGATTGTGCCACTGCACTCTAGCCTGGGTGACAGAGCAAGACTCTTTCTCAAAAAAATAAAAAATAGGGTGGGTGCAGTGGCTCATGCCTGTAATCCCAGCACTTTGAGAGGCCGAGGTGGGTGGATCACCTGAGGTCAGGAGTTCAAAATCAGCCTGGCCAACATGGTGAAACCCCGTCTACTAAGAATACAAAAATTAGCCAGGCGTGGTGGCCGGCACCTGTAATCCCAACTACTCGGGAGGCTGAGACAGGAGAATTGCTTGAACCTGGGAGGCGGAGGTTGAAGTGAGCCAAGATCGCACCATTGTACTCCAGCCTGGGCCACAAGAGTGAAACTCTGTCTCAAAATAAATAAATAATAAAAAATAAATAAAATAAAAGGAAGTGGCATGCACAGCCCATGTGGTTGGTTTTCCCAGTGGGCTCTGGGAAACCCAAACCAATCCACATATGGAAATTCATTGATGAAGAGTTACAGCTGTGTCCAAGCTACAAGACCGCTTGGAAACAGCCAACAGACAGGCCTTACACCTGATATTTAACTTTCTAATTAGAGAGTCAAAAAGCTCTAAAACTTGTAGGATTTCTTTTTTGTTTTATTTGCTTTGTTTTCTAAACAAATTAGAGGTTAAAATGAACAGTTTTGCCTTCTGGCACGATGTAAACTCTATAAGAACAAACACTTGAAGTTTTGTTTGAATCCCATAACAGCCGGTGTTGGCCTTAAAGAGTCCCCATGTAGTCTGTCTTGTTTCTGACTGAAAAGGGGCTCCACGCCAGAATCTGAATTATTGCAATGCCCAGTGGGACCAGGCAAATCAAACTAAACATAGCATCATGAAGATCTAAAAGTGCACTAGGGGTGGAAAAAGATAGAGAACATAGTTTCTCCAATGGCTTCTTATTAATTCAAATTTGTTTAACAAAGGATTCGGAAAAGTTTTATCTATGAAACCATTTAAAAAGTAAGAGATTTTGGCCAGGCACAGTGGCTTATGCCTGTAATCCCAACACTTTAGGAGGCCAAGGCGGATGGATCACTTGAGGTCAGGAGTTCAAGACCAGCCTGGCCAACATGGTAAAACCCCGTCTCTACTAAAAACACAAAAATTAGCCGAGTGTGGTGGCAGCCACCTGTAATCTCAGCTACTCCAGAGGCTGAGGCAGGAGAATTGCTTGAACCCGGGAGGTGGAGGTTGCAGTGAGCCAAGATCATGCCACTGCACTCTAGCCTGGGCGACAAAGTAAGACTCGGTCTCAAAAAAAAAAAAAAAAGTAAGATATTTTATCAAACAATTTTGATTCTTTCAAATTATGGATAGCTGAGTCATCCCTACCTTCCAGTTTCTCATACCAGAGGAAGCTGACATGTCAACCTGTGATCACAATGCCTGGTGAAAAATGCAACAGCTATAACAGAGGACCAAGGATGGGGACAAGGGCACAAAGGATAGGCACATACATGTGTGTACTTGTAGTACTTTAGTCTTGAAATTACCATCCAACAGGTTTTTATTTTTTTTTTAGAGTCTGAGTCTTTCTCTGTTGCCCAGGCTGGAGTGCAGTGGCACAATCATGGCTCATTGCAGCCTTGAACTCCTGGGCTCCAGTGATCCTCCCACCTCAGCCTCCCAAATAGCTAGGACTACAGGCACGTGCCACCACACCCAGCTAATTTTTTTATGTTTTGTAGAGACAGGGTCTTGCTATGTTGCCCAGGCTGGTCTCAAACTCGTGGCCTCAAGCAATTCCCCCGCCTTCGCCTGTCAAAGTGCTGGGATGACGGGTGAGTCACTGCATCTGGCCCATCCAACAGGTTTTAAACAAAGTGGTAGGATCTGTGCATTCCTTTCTAGTATTAAACTTACTTCCATTCAACACACTTAGAGGTTACAGGAGGAAATCAGGGTTAATAATATTACTCAGAAGTGACATGGCCTGATTTTCTGCTGAGAACTTTCACGAAGCCCAAAGATTCCTATGGTTCTCAGTTAACGTTCCAGATAGATTGTATTTTTCATTTAAATCATGCACAGTAAAAGGGGGCCCTTGATTACTTAGAGGCCGATTGTCCAGTCTGCAGCTTCTTTTTGGTGACACGGTTATCTAAAATAGCACCTTATTAATTCTACCAATTGAGGAAAGATGTGAAAAAGTCAAACTACATGATAGAAGAAGAGGAGGCAGTTTGTTACATTTTCATACTAGAACCAGTGGCTATTACCAGAACCTCTGTATATAACTTATTCATCTAAAAAATAAATAGGTCCCATGCGATTATTAATGTGCTAGGCACTGGACTAAATACTGGGTATTCAATGGTAGGTGAAACTGCTAAAGTCTCTATCTTCATGGAGCCTACCTACCTCCTAGTGTGGGAGATAGATCTTATTTAAAAAGTCATAAGTTTGATTTACACATGATTACATAAGATGACTGTAGAAAGTGCTATGATAGAAAAAAAAGGTATTAAGTGAGAGCTCATTGTTAGAGGGTCTGGCTCATGCTGGGCAAGTGGAGGCCAGAGAATGCTCCCCAGAGGAAATATTTGAGCTGAGTCCTAAAGGGCAAGTAGGCATTAACTAGGAGGGTTCTGCCTAGAATCATGTGCAAAACCTCCAGCCACCACTACCTCCTCCTCTAAAAGCCATAGCTGGAGCCAGGCATGGTGGCTTATGGCTGTAATACCAACATTGTGGGAGGCCAAGGCAGGCAGATTGCTTGAGCCTAGGACTTTAAGACCAGCATGATCAACATGGTGAAACCCCATCTCTACAAAACATACAAAAATTAGCTGGGTGTAGTGGCGCTCAGCTGCAGTCCCAGCTACTTGGGGGGCCGAGGTGGGAGGATTGCTTGAACCTGGGAGGCAGAGGTTGCAGTGAGCCGAGATCATGCCACTACACTCCAGCCTGGGTGACAGAGCAAAACCAGAAGAAGAAGAAGATAAAAGATAAAAGCCATAACTGGGAATGTCCTTGGTGCTCTGAACTGGATGACATTTGTTAGGCATGGTCAACCCTCCCGCCCACTGCTCCTCAAGATCACCCTTCACTTATCCAAGAACTGATGGTTACCTACCCATGCTCTGCTCTTCTGCTGCTACTTTCTGGGCTCTGAGATGACCACAGAGGCCAGGGTCAAAGGCTGGGCCACTCACCACATACTGATGATGCTGTCAAAATGTGGTTACCCTTCTGCTCCACCTCAATTATCTATGGAAAACCTAATTTAAGGGGCATATGGTGTTTTGTCTGCCCGCATTTCTTCCTGTAAGAAACACCCTTTCCCCTCTTCCCTAGTAAACTGTCTCAGTCCTTATGAGTTGGTGGAGCTGAACTGCCTCACTTCCATCCCCAAGGTCAGGTACATGCCCAGATCTGGTCAGAGGACTCCATGTGTCAAGGTACAACTACTGCCTCAGCAATGAGCACTTGACTCATACAATGCCCATTAGCATCCACCTGGGGACTTTTTCTGTGCTACTGGAACAAAAGTGCATGTTTCCTCACCATCTTGGGCTGTTAGCCCCATGTCAGCATGGAGGTATCTTGCTGCCACGCGATGAAAAGCTTATACACAACACAGAGGGTAAGTCAGAGAAACCAGTTAATTACATAATTTGAGATCCAAATCTGCCTGACTTTTCAGCTACGGGAGCCGATAAATTCCCTTTTTTTTTCTTTTTTCTTTCTTTTTTTTCTTTTTTTTTTTTTTTGAGACAGAGTCTCACTGTCACCCAGCCTGGAGTACAGTGGTGCGATCTTGGTTCACCGCAACTTCCACCTCCCGGGTTCAAGTGTTTCTTCTGCCTCAGCCTCCCGAGTAGCTGGGACTACAGGCGTGCACTACCATGCCTGGCTAATTTTTTGTATTTATACTAGAGGCAGGGTTTCACCGTGTTGGCCAGGCTGGTTTAGAACTCCTGACCTTAGGTGATCCACCCGCCTCGGCCTCCCAAAATGCTGGGATTATAGGCATGAGCCACTGTCCCCAGCCTGAATTCCTTTTTTATTTAAGCTAACCTGCATTGAATTTCTGTCACTTGTAGCCAAAGTGGTTTGAATAATGCACCTTTCCAATTGGCACTTGTGCCCAAATTACCATAAACTGGCTGCCTCTGACCACTCTAGGGAAAGGATTTAGTGATTTCTAATTGACCACTACCAGTGAAGACACAGGAGGTTTGAAACAGCTGAGCCCAGATTCCGAAAACGACAGGACAAGGTCACGATTGTACTTTTGAACTTGATGTTGGAGGTGTTCACAAGCATGACGCCTCTCCTGGACTTTGTTTACTGATTGGAACCACAAGATAGACGAGACAGCAGAACTAGGCCAACAATGGGTGCAAGGTGCCAAAAAGGTAATAGAAACCCAAGTTCCACTTTGAAGCAGCATAAATCAGACATTTCTCAAACATTAAAAACGGAAGTGGCCTGATCAAGACCTTTAAACGGGGTAAAAAGCCACGAAGCCATGGCCATGAGCGGCTAGTCACAGAATTATTACAATATGTGCTCAGAGACACAGGGTTTCATGAAAAGCCCCGTCTCTGCCTGGCTGCAGCACCTCTGTGCTTTTTGTCCCAGCATTTGCTTAGCAGCAGGACCCCATTATCCTTCAGTGTTCTGTAGTTATAACAGATTCCAGCTTCAGGGAAAAAAAAAAAAAAATGGATTCCAGCTTCCAGGGGTTCTCTCTGGGAGATTTTCTATCTCTGAGACGGAATTGTCTTTTTCTCCCTTTTTTCATGGTGAGAGGGGCATGGAGTACACCTCTGATAATCTGCAGAGGCAAAGCCTTGCATGAGCATGCTGACAACCCTGCAGAGAAAAAGCCTTAGGCTGGAAGTTCAAGGGCAGCCAGGAGAATGAACACTTCGATGAATAAAGCAATTTGATAACTACCATGTTGTGGTCTAAGACCCACCACTTACAGGCTTACATGGTGATTACTGAAGCTGCAACTATTTTAATGGCTTCATCTGCTTTAAAGTACTGGTGATTTTTCTACTACTTCATTGAATCACCTGATGTTTCTTGGAAGAGTTCTTTGGTCTTTCTGCTAAAATGTTATTCCAAGCTAGGAGAGATGCCATGATTTCAGAGAATTTCTTTTCCTCTATAATATTATATATTTTCCTCTGGGGTATCAATGAACCTACTGACTACTTTGAGTATTATGCCTTTAGGATGTCTTCACCTCTCATTTCCTTAACATTTTTAAATGAATCTCGGATAGAAAAATGAATCTGAAGCCTTGCTTATGCTTTGATTCATTCAACAAATATTTATTGCACCCTTACTGTTTTAGATGTCTGGGATACAGAGTAAATAAATCAACAATGATCCTTGCCTTCAACAAAGCTTACATTCTAGTGGAGGCAAAGAGATAATAAATAAATATATTTAATATCATCTTTTGTAATAATAACCATTACACCTCTGGCTTATGAAAACAATTGCATTCATTTTTTGCTCACAATCTTCTTTTTTTTTTTTTTTGAGACAGAGTCTCACTCTGTCACCTAGGCTGGAGTGCAGTGGCATAATCATACTTCACTGCAACCTCTGCCTCCTGGGCTCAAGTGACCCTCCTGCATCAGCCCCACAAGTAGCTGGGACTACAGGCGCATGCCACAATGCCCAGCTAAATTTTGTATTTTTTGTAGAGATGGAATTTTGCCATGTTGCCCAGGCTGGTCTTGAACTCCTAGGCTCAAGTGATCTGCCTACCTCGGCCTCCCAAAGTGCTGGGATTACAGGCGCTGAGCCACTATGCCCAACTAATCTTCTATTCTCTTCCTTCCTTCCTTCCTTCCTTCCTTTCCTTCCTCTCTCTCTCTTCCTTCCTTCCTCTCTCTCCCTTCCTTCCTTCCTTTCCTTCCTCTCTTCCTTTCTCTCTCTCTCTTTTCTTTCTTTTCTCTGACGTCTTGCTCTGTCACTCAGGCTGGAGTGCAGTGGCACAATCTTGGCTCACTGCAACCTCCACCTCCTGGGTTCAAGTAATTCTCTTACCTCAGCCTCCTGAGTAGTTGGTATTACAGGCACACACCACCACAACCAGCTACTTTTTTTTTTTTTTTTTGTATTTTTAGTAGAGACGGGGTCTTGCTATGATGCCCAGGCTGGTCTCAAACTCCTAGACTCAAGTGATCTGCCTGCCTCAGCCTTCTATGAGCCACTGCACCCAGCCTAATCTTCTATTCTCAAAAGAAAAAAAATATCCACCCGCAGGTAACAGAATTCTAAAATATTACTGTCTGGAGCCCTTTACTTCATTTTCCTAGCTTATACCTGCCAAATTATTGGTAAATTCAGCTCTGTGAGGTGAAGAGGGCCATATAAATGATCATACTCTCACCTTGAATCCTATCTTTAGGATCTTCTACATCACGAGACTAAAGCAACGTCTGGCTCCTTTCTACTCTTCTGCTATCAACATCAGCTCAAAAATAAACAAAATTAATAAGGTTGCTTCCTGATGGCATCAGTGAAATAACTTTATGGTCATTCATATAAAAACAGACAACCCTGGCCCAGCACAGTGGCCCATACCTGTAATCCCAGCACTTTGGGAGGCTGAGGCAGGTGGATCACTTGAGGCCAAGAGTTTCAGACCAGCCTGGTAAACACGGCAAGACCGACCCTATCTCTATTTAAAAAAAAAACAAAGAGAAATAGAGAGAATCCTTTCAAGATCACCAAGTCAGTATCAGTGAGCACCTCTGCAGAAAAAAGAGGGGCTCAGAATGGACAAGGCCAGAGAAACCTCAGTAAGGTGAATGTGTCCGTATAGTTTCTTTTGAATTCATGTCAAGAAAACTTGAGTCCCTATAAACTGTTGCTACTTCAAGAATAGAGAGGGAATTTCTCCTTTCTGGGGTCAGCCTGACATGTCCCTTTTAAAAATAATGGTGTGAGATGCATCAAAGGCTTACTATTTGCCTGGCCCTATGTCTTAGCTTGGGCTGCCATAACAAAATATAGCACAGGTTGGGTAGCTATTTATTTATTTATTTATTTATTAAGAGGGCCTTGCTCTGTCACCCAGGCTAGAGTGCAGTAGATCCATCATAGCTCACTGCAGCCTCAATCTCCCAGACTCAAGTGAACCTTCCATCTCAGCCTCCCAAACAGCTAGGACTACAAGCACACACCACCAAGCCCAGCTAATTTTTTTAAATATTTTTTGTAGAAACAAGGTCTCACCATTGCCCAGGCTGGTCTTGAACTCTGGGCTTCAGCCTCCTCCCACCTTGGCCTTCCAAACTGCCAGGATTATATTGTGAGCCCCAAGACCTGGCCTAGGTGGCTTAAACAACAGACATTTATTTCTCCCAGTTGTGAAGGCCGGGAAGTCTGAGATCAGGGTGCCAGCATGGTTGGATTCTAGTGAGGACTGTCTACCTGGCTTGTAGACAGGAAACTATCTTCTTGTATGGGAGAGAGAAAAGGAGGGAAGAGGATGGGGGAGAGGGAGGGAGAAGGAGGGAGAATGGGAGGAGAGAGAGAGAGAAAGAGAGCTCTCCCATGTCTCTTCTTTTTTTTTTTTTTTTTTTTTGAGATGGAGTCTCGCTCTGTCCCTCAGGCTGGAGTGCAGTGGTGCGATCTCAGCTCACTGCAACCTCCACCTCCCAGGTTCAAGATATTCTCCTGCCTCAGCCTGCTGAGTAGCTGGGACTACAGGCACACCCCACCATGCCCAGCTAATTTTTGTACTTTTAGTAGATACGGGGTTTCACCATGTTGGCCAGGATGGTCTCCATCTCCTGACCTTGTGACTCACTCACCTCAGCCTTCCAAAGCACTGGGATTACAGGCATGAGCCACTGCGCTCAGCCTCATGTCTCTTCTTATGAGGACACTAATCCCAACATGCAGGCCCACCCTCATCACCTCAACTAAACCTAATCACCTCCAAAGGCCTTGTCTCAAAACAGCATCTCTTTAGGGTGTAGGGCTTCAACATATGAATTTTGGGGAGACAAAATTTAATCCATACCACCCTGTTGGAACATTTCCCTCATTGCTACTAATTTCACAACACCCCTGAAGAAGACACTGAGGCTTAGATAGGTTAATTAAATTGCCCAAAGTTATACGGCTAGTGAGTTTGGAGCTGAGGTTTTTTTACTTAGATATGAACTAAAAATCTCTTCAAGATAAAATGGTGGCGGTGCACGGTGACTCATGCCTGTAATCCCAGCACTTTGGGAGGCCAAGGCAGGCATATTACTTGAGGTCAGGAGTTCGAGACCAGCCTGGCCAACGTGGTGAAACTCTGTCTCTACTAAAAGTACAAAAAAAAAAAAAATAGCTGGGCGTTGAGGCTCATGCATGTAGTCCCAGCTACTTGGGAGGCTGAGGCAGGAGAATCACTCGAACCCAGGAGGCGGAGGCTGCAGCGAGCTGAGATCACACCACTGCACTCCAGCCTGGGTGAAAGAGCGAGACTCTGTCTCAAAAATAAAATAAAATAAAAATAAATAAAATGGTGTCTCTAATACAAATTTATCAGAAGGAAAAACCTCAGTTTCTAAGAAGATGGTCATATGCTTTTAGTAGAAATGAGTTAAGACACTCTCAACTGGAAGGGATCGCCTTTGACAAATCCTATCAAGTATCTAATAGTTCAAGACCTGCCTGGGCAACTGTGAGACCTTGTTTCTACAAAAAATGTTTCCCAGGCTGATCTCAAACCCCTGGGCTCAAGCAACACTCCTGCCTCAGCTTCCCAAAGTGCTGGGATTACAGGCATGAGCCATAATGTTTTGGGCCAAATATTCTTAATAATTTAGAATGCCACAAGTACTCATATTCATTACAGTTAGCAACTGGACTTAATTTAAAGAACCTTGTCAAAGACACAGTGATTATCCCAATGTTCATTTCAGCAATCCCAACAAATGAATATGATTATATGTACACAATTTTTTGGAGTTGTAATTTGTGCATGTTTTTTAATATTGTCTTCTAAAATACATAGTGCTGGCCGGGCACGGTGGCTAACGCCTATAATCCCAGCACTTTGGGAGGCCGAAGCAGGCAGATCACTTGAGGTTAGGAGTTTGAGACCAGCCTGGCCAACCAACATGGTGAAACCCAGTCTCGACTAAAATACAAAAATTAGCTGGGTGTGGTGGTATGCGCCTGTAATCTCTGTTACTCGGGAGTCTGAGGCAGGAGAATCACTTGAACCTGGGAGGCAGAGGTTGCAGTGAGCCAACATCGCACCACTGCACTCCAGCCTGGGTGACAGAGCAAGAGTTCATGTTGAAAACAAACAAACAAAAAACCCATGGTGCTGAAAGGGGGAAGTCATGTCTCACCAAAGTAATAAAATTTGACACTCAGAATATGTGGAATGTTCTAACTGCTGGCTATTCCTCGCCCTTCTAGTTGACCCAATAGTAGGCTGCATGAGCAATTCAGAAGAGGGTTTTTAAAATTATTATTATTTTTATTTTTTTGCTTTCCTTTCAAGGCACTGTGCTTCAATGGCTTTATAGGTCAATAATATGTAAAAACATTAATACAAAAATTTACAGCTGGGCATAGTGGTTCACGCCTACAATCCCAACACTTTGGGAGGCCAAGGAGGGAGGATTGCTTGAACCCACGAGTTTCAGACCAGCCTGGGCAACATAGTGAGACCTGTCTCTACCAAAAAAATAATAATAATAATAATTAGCTGGAAATGGTGGCATGTTCCCATAGTCCCAGCTACTCGGTAGGCTGAGAGGAGAGGATTGCTTGAACCCCGGAAGTCATGGCTGCAGTGAGCTATGATCCTGACACTGCACTCTAGCCTGGGCAACACAGTGAGGCCATGCCTTTAAAAAGAAAAAACAAACAAACAAAAAGAATAAGAAACTTACAATGGAGCATTTCAGAGCTACAGCAGAATCAAGAGTATGATACAGAATTGATACTTTGAAAGAACAAAGTCCACCAGCCCCAAGTATAATACATAAGATTAGCTCATTTCTCCCTAAGTAGCCTAATCTTTAACATGGCATAAAACCACCAATTTAGTCCTAATATGAAAAGAGGTCATTAAACAAGCAGGAGCCAGTTCTTGCCTGAGAATTTCCAGGTTGTTGCTTTAGTAAATATGGAAAGCACTTGTTTTCAAAAAGCAGTTTTAAAATTAGTTTTAAGAGCCGGGTGGGGTGCCTCATGCCTGTAATCCCAGCACTTTGGGAGGCTGAGGCTGGTGGATGACTTGAGCCCAGGAGTTCAAGACTAGCCTGGGCAACATGGTGAGATCCTGTCTCTACAAAAAATACAAAAATTAGCGGGGCGTGGTGGCACGTACCTGTAATACCAGCTACTCAGGAGGCTGAGGCAGGAGAATTGCTTGAACCCAGGAGGTGGAGGTTGCAGTGAGCCAAGGGTCACGCCACTGCACTCCAGCCTGAGTGACAGAGTGAGACTCCATCTCAAAAAAAAAAAAAAAAAAATTAGCCAGGCATGGTGGTATGCACCTGTGTCCTAGCTACCTGGGAGACTGAAGTGGGAGGATCGCTTGAGCCCAAGAGACTGCAGTGAGGTATGATCATGTCATGCCAGTGCATTCCAGCCTGGGCAATACAGCAAGTCTCTTAAAAATATATATATATATTAGGACTCTTTGTATCCCAGTTCCCAGCTCAGTGCTAATACCAGTAGGCACTCAAAAATGTTTGCTGAAGAAAGAATGCAAGCATGCTTAGTGGGCCGAGTGGAAGGAATAGCCCTTTTCCTTTCATATACGAGAACTTCATTGTCATTGTTTCTTCTTTGTGCAAAATGTGGACTTGTGTTGCAAGTTTTTTTTTGTTTTGTTTTGAGATAAGGTCTCACTGTCACCCAGCCTGGGGCACAGTGACATGATCTTGACTCATCGCAACCTCTGCTTCCTGGGCTCGTGATTTTCCAGCCTCAGCCTCCTGAGTAGCTGGGACTACAGGCGTGCGCCACTGCACCTGGCTAATTTTTGTATTTTTGTAGAGATGGGGTCTCACCATGTTGCCCAGGTTGGTCTCGAACTCCTGGGCTCAAGTCATCTGCCCGCCTAGGCCTCCCAAAGTGCTGGAATTACAGGCATGAGCCACCGCACCCAGCCACAAATTTTAATATGAGTTGGATGTATAAAACAATTAAGACAACCCATTTCTGACTTTACTACATGAAGTACCTTATCCCAGACAACTAGAAGAGATTATATGTTGGTTTTCCTGCCCAATTAATTACCCCAGTTATAGATCTCCATTAACAACAAACTTAACCATTACATTCACTGGCTGCTGGATAGTATATCTTTGGGTCACTATTAAATAAATAAATCTATAAAATGTAGTAAAATAATCTTCCCTGCAGAACCAACATTTCTGTAACTGTATCAAGGAATAAACCATCTTTTGAAAATCTCAGTGGGAAGAATCATACCCCTGAGCTATACAGTTCTGAGTATGTTAACAGTAAAATAATAATTGGATATTAGAAAACTTACTCATAGGTATGAAATTTATTTCAAATATATATTTTGCTGAATACTTTTTTTTTTTGAGACAAGATCTCACTGTGTCACCCAGGCTGGACTACAGTGCTGCGATCACAGCTCACTGCAGCATTGACCTCCCAGGCTGAAGAAATTCTCTTGCCTTAGCCTCCTGAGTAGCCGGAACTACAGGTGTGCACCACCACATGTGGCTAATTTGTGTATTTTTTGTAGAGACAGGGTCTTACCATGTTGCCCAGTCTGGCCTTGAACTCCTGGACTCAAGGGATCCAATGACAGATGAGAGCCACCATGCCCAGCCATATTTTTGCTAAATTCTTTACACTGGTGAATCTCAAAGAATTCTCTCATTATCACACCATATCCTGCTAAGTGTGCAATTAACCTGTGGACTTCAGTCGGACACTTTCAGATTAGCATTAGCTATGTGGGGCCACCAAATGCCAACTGTTAAATTATCACTCAAAGATAAATGATACTTGAGTGTGCTGTTTGAGTTTATACCTCTAAAAATGCTTATAGTACCATGAGACTATTGTGCCAACGTGTCTGGCTGCCAACGTGTCTATAGCTGAGCCAACAAGAATTAGTCTCTAGAGCCTCTGTTTCCAAGGAAGTCAATCTCTAGATTCCCACATTGGCTGCGTGATGGAATAAGCCAGGGGCTATGAAAAATACTGATGCCTGTTGAAGCTTGGAGGAGCTGGGGTTGGGGTGTAGGGCAGTGATGATCAGACATGAATAGAACTGGGAGTCTTTAGTGTTACTGGTGGCAATGTTGAAATGCATGAGGGTTGTTTATTGTATAATGAAGTATTTTTCACATGAAGTCATATGAAGTATTCCATTCCACTGTATTTGTTCTTATTTTAACCATACAACTAGGTAATAAAGGAAATGAAGTATTGTTTTATATTTTAAAAAAATACTTATGCCTGGATCTCACCCCCCAGACATTCTGATTTAACTGGTCTAGGGTATGGTCTGGGCATCAGGACTTTTTCAAGCTCCAAGTGATTCTAATGTGCAACAAGGTTGAGAACTATTGCTTTACGGCCTTCGTGTTCTTTGAGAATACAAAGAAAATTCAGAGAGATAGGTTAAAAACACACTCGCCATTCCTCCATTGCTCTGACATCTATCAGCAAATAAGCTATAACAGGAAATACAGGGCTTTGGGTCTTTTCTATTCCAGATTCTGTTCCTGTCCTCTTTTAGCCACCAGGGTTTTAATTTTATTTATTTATTTATTTGAGACAGAGTCTCGCTCTATTGCCCAGGCTGGAGTGCAGTGGCGTGATCTTGGCTCACTGTGACTTCTGCCTCCCGGGTTCCAACGATTCTCTTGCCTCAGCCTGCTGAGTAGCTGGGATTATAGGCACGCACCACCTCGCCCGGCTAATTTTTGTATTTTTAGTAGAGATGGGTTTCCACCATGTTGGCCAGGGTGGTCTCAAACTCCTGACCTCAGGTGATCTGCCTGCCTCAGCCTCCCAAAGTTCTGGGATTACAGACATGAGCCACGGAGCCCAGCCTAATGACTGATTGACTGATTGATTGTGAGACAGGGTCTCACTCTGTTGCCCAGGCTGAAGTACAGTAGTGAGATCATAGCTCACTACAGCCTCGAATTCCTGGGCTCAAGTGATACTCCTACCTCAGCCTCCAAAGTAGCTGGGACTACGGGCATGTGCCACCACTCCCGGCTAATTTTTTTTTTTTTTTTTTGAGACAGAGTCTTGCTCTGTCACCCAGGCTGGAGTGCAGTGGCGTGATCTTGGCTCACTGCAAGCTCAGCCTCCAGGGTTCACGCCATTCTCCTGACTCAGCCTCCCGAGTAGCTGGGACTATAGGCGCCTGCCACCATGCCCGGCTAATTTTTTTTGTATTTTTAGTAAAGATGGTGTTTCATTGTGTTAGCCAGGATGGTCTTGATCTCCTGACCTCGTGATCTGCCTGCCTCGGCCTCCCAAAGTGCTGGGATTGCAGGCGTGAGCCACCGCACCTGGCCACTCCCGGGTAATTAAAAAAAATTTTTTTGTAGGGATGGGGTCTTGCTATGTTGCCCAGACTGGTCTCAAACTCCTGGCCTCAAGTGATCCTCCTGCTCTGGCCTTCCAAAGTGCTGGAAGATGAGAGCTACAGATGAGAGCCACCACACTTGACCATCACCAGGGTTTTCTACTACAATATTGCTTGAGGCTTTTACTGCTACTTGGATTTCAAGCAATGTCCCCAGTTCAGGTGGAAAACAGTCACCTCGAAAATGGAGAAGATGAGTCTGAGGAAGAATTCTTTCACATTCTACAGAAGAAATGCGGTCCAGGACAGTCCACATTCACTTCCTTCATTCAGATACTCATTTCTTAGCCACAATTACCCAATTTTGAGCCATGCCTCTATAATGAAATACCACTGAGTTCTGCGGTTCTAACTCCTTAATCTCTCATGTCAGTCTCCTCTTGCCTTCTGTCTTCCACTGCTTTAGGGCTTGGATTACATGAGTGAGCCACCACACTGGCCCCATGCACAATATTAACCAGTGGAACCAGCATTCCTCATATAAAAAATCACTTTGTTAGTCCTCTAACTGTTCTTTGCAATCCAGCTAACATCCCTTCAAAACACACTTCAGGGTAATCTTTTATTTTTACTTATTTATTTTTTGAGAAAGGTCTGGCTCTGTCGTCCAGGCTGGAGTGCAGGGGCGCGATCTCGGCTCACTACAACCTCCACCTCCCGGGTTCAAGCAATTATCCTGCCTCAGCCTCCCAAGTGGCTGGGACTTCAGGTGCGTGCCACCGTGCCCAGCTAGTGTTTGCATTTTTTGTGGAGATGGGTTTTTGCTATGTTTCCCAGGCTAGTCTCGAACTCCTGAGATCAAGAGATCTACCCACCTCGGCCTCCCAACGTGCTGAGATTATAGGTGTGAGCCATCACGCCCAGCCCGGGGTTATCTTTTAAAAGGCAAATCTGATATTATTACTTCTTGGTTTAATAATTATAATGCTCCTTTCCTTTTAGGATCAGGTCTATGCTTCTCAAGCTCTACTACTAACCATCAGCCATTCCTCCAATCATGCCCTACAACCTCATGCCTCTCTGTGCTTGCACAGACTCCCTGCTACTTTGAATTTTCAAAATTCATTAGAGAGATCATTTCTTTTCTCCTCAGTCTGAATTGTACGCTAAGCCAGTGGGCACTCCCTCAACAGCCCACACTTACATCTGTAATAGCACCTAGCACCCAACATTAAGATTCTCACTATAATTGACTGTGAGCTTATTCAGAGTGGGGGCTGCATCTTTTGCCTGTTTTTCCTTTGGGTTTAGCACAGGACCTGGTACGTAGTAGGTGTTAATATTTGTTGAATGAATGCTATATCATTTTACACATCTATGCGTTGCACATATGTCTATGCTGTTTCTCTTCACTGGGTACATCCAATCTCCATGCACAGTATTATTATTATAATTATTATTATTGAGACAGGATCCTGCTCTGTCACACAGGCTGGAGTGCAGCGGCACGATCATAGCTCACTACAGCCTCCAACTCCCAGGCCCAAGCAATCCTCCCACCTCAGCCTAGCAAGTAGCTAGGATTACAGCTGTGCACCACCACACTCGGCAAATTTTTCAATTTTTTGTAGAGATGGGATCTTGCTATGTTCCCCACGCTGGTCTCAAACTCCTGGCCTCAAGGGATCCTCCTGCCTCAGCCTCCCAAAGCACTGGGATTACAGGCATCAGCAATGGCACCTGGTCCATGCACAGTATTTTTGCCTCCACTGAAACCTGGCTGAAGCATTTTTTTTTTTCTGTGAAGCCTTCCTGGACTTTGTTCCCGAGACAGTGATGATCATGCCCACCTTTTAGCCACCATTATATCGTATATATACTTCTAATCGTAGTATCTACCATTTCGTGTGGCAAAAAATCTCTCCTCATGTCTGTCTCCTTTACTAGATTGTAGACAGCTAGTGGCAGCAACCTATTTTATTTATCTTCATATTCTGAGCACTTATGATATAGTAGGCAACTAGTAATTAAGCCTTCATTTTTCCATTTAGTAATTAAGCCTTCAGTGCTTCTTTTACACCATAAACAGATTGTTCTAAAACAAAATTCAGATCATGTTTTTCTTTCTTTCTTTTTTTCTTTTTTTTTTTGAGACAGGGTCTTGCTTTGTTGCCCAGGCTGGAGTATAGTGGCACCATCTCAGCTCACTGCAACCTCTGCCTCTCTGGTTCAATCGATTCTTGTGCCTCAGCCTCCCGAGTACCTGGGACTACAGGCGCGTGCCACCACGCCCAGCTAATTTTTGTATTTTTAGTAGAGATGGAGTTTTGCCATGTTGGCTAGGCCGGTCTTGAACTCCTGGCCTCAAGCAGTCCACCTGCCTTGGCCTCTCAAAGTGCTGGTTTACAGGTGTGAGCCACTATGCCTAGCCCAGATGATGTTTGTCTCATGCATTCAAATCTTCAGTTATTTCCCTTTACCTAGAGTGGTCTTTCCCAAAGTACAGCATCTGGACCCCTGCTGGCACACATGATAATTTTTACATGATACATAATAGTTCTTTTTATTTTTATTTTTTATTCTTTGAGATGGAATTTCACTCTTGATGCCCAGGCTGGAGTGCAGTGGCACAATCTTGGCTCACTGTAACCTCCACCTCCCGGGTTCAAGCAATTCTCATACCTAAGCCTCCCGAGTAGCTGGGACTACAGGCGCCCACCACCACACCTGGCTAACTTTTGTATTTTTAGTAGAGATGGGGGTTCACCATGTTGGTCAGGCTGGTCTCGAACTCCTGACCTCTGGTGATCACGCCTTGGCCTCCCAAAGTGCTAGAATTACAGGAGTGAGCCACCAGCCATTTCTTTTTATTTTACTGGCATTAGAAAAATTGAAATCTACCAAATGAATGATTTAATGGATGCTTTTTCTTATGGCAGTTAAGATTTGTTTTAAGTTAGTGATTTAAAATAAATTTAAAGAAAAATATTGAGTAAATATTAGTACATAGAGTACTCATATAACAAATGTCAAAAATCCATCATATTTGTGAAACCCTAATGTATAGGATTAAAAGCCCATACATCTTCTAAATCCAGTGTACAGATCCTTCACATCATCAGCCCTAACTGCCTTGTCAACCTCATCCCCTCTAGCTGCCATCAATTGTGCTGTAACTCATGCCACTAATCGACAGGTTCTTCCATGTGACTTCTCCTAACTCCTTTCAGTCTATTCGTTACTCAGCACCCCAAGGGATGCTGTTAAAAAGTAAGTCAAGGCTGGGTGCGGTGGCTCACACCTTAATCTCAGCACTTTGGGAGGCCAAGGCAGGCAGATCACCTGAGGTCAGGAGATCGAGACCAGCCTCGCCAACATGGTGAAACCTCGTCTCTACTAAAAATACAAAAATTAGCTGGGTGTGGTGGCGCACACCTGTAATCCTAGCTACTTGGGAAGCTGAGGCAGGAGAATCACTTTAACCCAGGAGGCAGAGGTTGCAGTGAGCCAAGACTGCACCACTGTACTCCAGCCTGGGTGACAGAATGAGACTCTGTCTCAAAAAAAAAAAAAAAAAAAAGTAAGTCAAATCAGGTCATACCCCACTCAAAACTGAAAACTGTCCAATCACCGTTTTTTGTTTTTTGTTTTTTGTTTTTAATTTCTAGGAGATGCATGGTTAACTATCAGGGGTGACATGCCAGTGGATCTGCAATTTAACTTAAAATGGTTCAGAGAAGGCTGGGTGTGGTGGTTCACGCCTGTAATCCCAGCACTTTGGGAGGCTAAGAAGGAAGGATCACTTGAGCCCAGGAGTTTCAAACTAGCCTGGGCAATCTAGTGAGACCCTGTCTCTACAAAAATTTTTAAAAATTAGCCAGGCACCGTGTCGTGCACTTGCAGTCCCAGCTACTAGGGAGGCTGAGTCAGAAGGATCCCTTGAGCACAAGAGTTCAAAGCTGCCATGAGCTATTATTGAGTCACCGTACTCAGCCTGGGAGACAGAGCAAGACCCTGTCTCCAAAAAAAAAAAAAAAAAAAAAGATATATAGGCTAGGTGTGATGGCTCACACCTGTAATCCCAGCACTTTGGGAGGCCAAGGCAAGCAGATCATTTGAGGTCAGGAGTTTGAGACCAGCCTGGCCAATGTGGTGAAACTCTGTCTTTACTAAAAATATAAAAATTAGCTACTGAGGAGGCTGAGACACGAGAATGGCTTGAACCCAGGAGGCAGAGTTTGCAGTGTGATGAGATCATGCCACTACACTCCAGCCTGGGCAACAGAGCAAGACTGTCTCAAAAAAAAAAAAAGGAAGAATGAGAAAGCACCTTATGTCATGACATGACACAAACTTCAACATATAAAGTGGCCGGGCACAGTGGCTCACACCTGTAATCCCAGCAACTAGGGAGACTGAGATGGGAGGATCACTTGAGGCCAGGAGTTGGAGATCAGCCTGAACAACACAGCAAGACCCCATCTCTAAAAAAAAATAAATAAGTTTGAGGCTGCAATGAGCTATGATTGTACCACTTCACTCTCAGCCTGGGTGACAAAGCAGAATCTCATCTCTAAAAATAAAAATAGAAAATAAAAATAAATAGTCCAGAGAACAGAATATGCATACACACAGAGATACAGATAAACCAAATATGGTAAAATGTCAGCAATTGATGAATCTAAGAAGTGGGTATATGCATGTATTTTCTCTGTAATTTTCTTTAAACTTTTTTTATATTTGGAAAATTTTATAATAAAAAGTTGTGAGGAAAATAAGATGGTCTAATTGACAGAAGGATGGATACATTAATTAATACATGATAAAATTAATACAGTAGATTATAAATAGTTGAATGTAGATTACTGTGCAACTTTTAAAACTTTTTTGTATATTTGAAAATGTTTGGCCCAGCATGGTGGCTCACGCCTGTAGTCCCAGCACTTTGGGAGGCCAAGGTGGGTGGATCACCTGAGGTCATGAGTTTGAGACCAGCCGGACCAACATGGAGAAACCCCATCTCTATTAAAAATACAAAATTAGCCAGATGTGGTGGCGCATGCCTGTAATCCCACCTACTCGGGAGGCTGAGGCAGGAGAATTGCTTGAACCTGGGAGGCAGAGGTTGTGGTGAGCCGAGATCGCGCCATTGCACTCCAGCCTGGGCAACAAAAGCGAAACTCGGTCTCAAAAAAAAAGAAAAGAAAATGTTCATAAATAAAAGAATGGAGGAAAAGTTGTAAGAAAAACTTTAAAAAAAAAAAATCTGACTTGGTGCAGTGGTTCACACCTGTAATCCCAGCACTTTGGGAGGCTGAGGTGGGCAGATTACCTCACCTGAGGTCAAGAGTTTGAGATCAGCCTGGCCAACATGGTGAAACCCCATCTCTACTAAAAATACAAAAATTAGCTGGGTGTGGTGGCAGGCACCTGTAATTCCAGCTATTTGGGAGGCTGAGGCAAGAGAATCTCTTGAACCCGGGAGGCAGAGGTTGTACAGAGCTGAGATCACACCATTGCACTCCAACCTGGGTGACAGTGCAAGACTCTGTCTCAAAAACAAACAAACAATATCCTTTTCTATGTAGAAAACCCAAAATAATAAACAAAAAAAACTTTCTCCTGGAACTAATAAGCAATTATAACAAGGTTGCAAAATACAAGATTAACATACAAAAGTCAATCTATTTCTTATATGCAAGCCATAAACAAGTGGATTTTAAAGTAAAAACACAATACCATTTACATTAGCACCCTCCAAAAATGAAACAGTTCAGTATAAGTCTAACAAAATAAGTACAAGACCTATATAAGGAAAGCTACAAATTCTAATTAAAGAAATCAGCCTGGGCATGGCTCATGCTTGTAATCCCAGTGCTTTGGGAGGCTCAGGTGGGAGGAACACTTGAGGCCAGGAGTCTGAGACCAGCCTGGGCAACATAGCAAGACCCCATCTCTAAAAAAAGTTAAGCTGGGCATGGTGGTGCACACTTGTGGTCCCAGCTACTTGGGAGGCTGAGGTGGGAGGATCACTTGAGCCCAGGAGCTTGAGGTTGCAGTAAGCTATGATCATACCAGTGCACTCCAGTGTGGGCAATAGAATGAGGCTGTATCTCTAAAAATCAATCAATCAATCAATCAAAGAAATCAGGCCGGGCGCAGTGGCTCACGCCTGTAATCCCAGCACTTTGGGAGGCCAAGGCGGGTGGATCATGAGGTCAGGAGTTCGAGACCAGCCTGGCCAAGATGGTGAAACCCCATCTCTACTAAAAATACAAAAATTAGCCGGGTGTAGTAGCGCATGCCTGTAGTCCCAGCTACTTGGGAGGCTGAGGCAGGAGAATTGCTTGAACCCTGGAGGCAGGGGTTGCGGTGAGCCGAGATCATGCCATTGCACTCCAGCCTGGGCGACAAGAGCAAAATTCTGTCTAAAAAAAAAAAAGAAATCAAAGAAGATCAAAATAAATGGAAAAATAATCCACGTTCATGGATAAGAAGACTCAATATTGTAATGTATCAACTCTTCTTTGATCTATATATTCAATGCAATCCCTGTCAAAATCCCCGTAAGTTATTTTTTGGATACTGACAAACTTGTTCTACAGTTTATATGGAGAGGCAAAAGACCCAGAATAGCCAAGACAATATGGAAAGACAAGAACAAAGTCAGAAGACTGACAACACCCAACTTCAACACTTATTATAAAGCCACAGTAATCAAGAAGTGTGGTGTTGATGAAAGAATAGAACAATAGGACTATTTAATTCTATTGTTCAAAATAGACCCATAAAAATATAGTCAACTGATCTTTGACAAAGGAGCAAAGGCAATACAATGAAGAAAAGATAGTCTCCAACAAAGAGTGCAGGAATAATGAATATCCACATGCCAAAAAAATTAATCTAGACCCAAACCATATACCCTTCACAAAAATTAAGTCAAAATGGATTATAGACCTAAATATAAAATGCAAAACTAGAAAACGCCTAGAAAATAACACATGAGAAAATCTAGGTGACCTTGGGTATGGTGATGGCTTTTTAGATACAGCACAAAAGGCATGGTCAATGAAAGAAAGAACTGATAAGCTAAACTTAAAAAAACTGCTGCTCTGTGAAAGATACTGTCAAGAGAACGAGAAGACAAGCCACAGACGGGAAAAACTATTCACAAAAGCAGGATCTGATAAAGGACTATTATCCAAAATATACTAAAAATTCTTAAAGTTTAACAATAAGAAAACAAACAACTTGGTTTAAAAATGGGCAAAAGACCTGAATAGACACCTTACCAAAGAAGATATACAGATAGCAAATAAGTATATGAAAAGATGCTCATATGTCATCAGGGAATTACAAATTTAAAACAATGACATACCACTACACACCTATTAGATGGGCCCAAACCCAAAAGATTGACAACATCAAATACTGGCAAAAATATGGAGCAACAGGAACTCTCATTCATTGATGGTGGGAATGCAAAATGGTATAGCCACTTTGGAAGACAGTTTGGCAGTTTCCTACCAAAGTAAACATACTTTTACCATGTGATCCAGCCATCATGCTCCTTGGCATTTACCTAAATGAAATGAAACCTTATGTCTACACAAAAACCTGTACATAGATGTTTACAGCAGATTTATTCATAACTGCCAAAATTTGGAAGCAGCCAAGATGCTCTTCAGTAGGTGAATGGATAAACTGTGGATCATCCAGACAATAGAATATTATTCAACACTAAAAAGAAATGAGCTATCAAGGCATAAAAAGACATACCAGAAACTTAAATTGCATATTATTAAGTGCAAGAAGCCTATCTGAAAAGATAACATATGATTTCAACTAGATAACATTTTAGAAAAGGCAAAACTATGGAGACAGTAAAAAGATCACTGGTTGCCAGGGGTCAGTGGGGAGGGAAGGATGAATAGGTAGAGCACAGGGGACATTTTGGGCAGTGAAACTATTCCTTATGATACTACAATCATAGATGCATGTCATTATACATTTGCCCAAACCCACAGAATGCACAACACAAAGAATGAACCATAACGTGAACTATGGAATTTGGGTTCTAATAATGTGTCAGTGTAGGTTCTTCGATTGTAACAAAGGTAACACTCTGGTGGGGGATGTTGATGATGGGGGAGGCTGTGCATGTGCCGGGACAGGGGTATATGGAAACTATATACTTTCTGCTCAATTTCATTGTGAATCTAAAACTGCTTTGAAAACAAAGTCTATTAAGTCAGTCAATTAATCCTTCACTATTTCACCATCTCCTTCACCTTACAGTGAAATCAAAGTAACAAACAGGGCTGCAAAGCCCTATGCAATCTGGCCTCCCTCCCCTTTCCTGCCTCCCTCCCTCCTGCTTACTCTGCTCCAGCCATGCTGGCCTCCTTGCCAGCTAGAATGCCAGGCACACTGCACCTCTGGGCCTTTGCACCTGCTGTGCTCTCTCCCAGGAACATTCTTCCCTGAGAGAGCTTCCCTGGTTCCCTGCCATCTTCCTTCAGGTCTTTATTCAAATGTCACCTTCTTCATGAGGCTTTCCCTATCACTCTAATTAAAAATGCAGCTTTACCTTTGCACAGTGGCTCACACCTGTAATCCTAGTGCTTTCGGAGGCCAAGGCAGGAGGATCGCTTGAGTCCAGGAGTTCAAGACAAGCCTGGGCAACACAGGAAGACCACGCCTCTCCTAAAAACTTTTAAAAATTAGCAGGGCATGGAGGCACGTGCCTGTAGTCCCAGCTACTTAGGAGGCTGAGGCAGATCACTTCAGCCTGGAAGTTCAAGGCTGCAGTGAGCTATGATCACACCACTGCACTCCAGCCTGGGAGTTCAAGGTTGCAGTGAGCTATGATCACACCACTACACACCAGCCTGGGCGACAGAGTGAGACCCTGTCTCTAAATTAAAAAAAAAAAAAAAAAAAAAATGCAGCTTCCCCCAACCCTTCCTATTTTCTTTCTTGCTTTATTTCTTACCAGAGAGTTCATAACCATCTAACATACTATATATTTTACTTATTTCATTTCTTGGTCTGCCTCCCTCCCATTAGAATGTAAGCTCTGTGAGGGCAGAGATTTTTGCTGTTTTGCTTACTGCTACGCCTCACTGCCATATCATAGAGCTCAGCACTTGGTAGGATCTCAATATTTATTGGATGAATAAATGAATAGCTTATGGCAAGTTCACGCATGCTTCCAAATATCTGCTGTGCTGTTTTCTTTACTTGGAATGACATTCCTCCATGTTCAGGAGAAAAATCCCACTCAGCCTCCAAAACTCAGCTGAAGAAACCCTCTTCTGTGAAGTACACTCTGACCATAGGCAGACCAGGTAGGAATCTCTTCTCTGAATTACTGCAGTCCCATTATACTTCTGGTGGTCCCTTATCACAGTTTTGTGTAATCTGTATGGCCCCTTAGAAGATTTGTATTCATCCTGTATTCAAAGGACCTCTGTACCTGGACTATAATCGCAGGCACTCAAAAGCATTTGTGAAATGAAATAGTAAATGAATGAATAACTCAGATAAAGTAATTAATATGTAGCTTAGTGTGAAGACATTTAGTATGTACATAATTTAAAGAAGATACTTAAAGATACTCCTATGAAAGTCCATTTGATACTAATACTTTTTATTATACCTTACTCAAGATACAAGTTAGTGACTAATATACAAAGGTCAAGATAATTGCTTAGTAATTAACGTAAAAGGCTATGTTTGCTTTCATGTTTCTTTTACATTATTTCAAGAGCTTTTTTTTTTTTTTTTTACTTTACCTGCTATTTGTGTTTCCATATTCATACTGGTTTAGCCTAGAGAGTATCACCATGGGTGCTAAAGACTGGGCAGGTTTGGTAAACAAAGCATTAATGCCAAAACCACTGAGGGAAGGGGTGACCTGGAACAGACAAAAATAGCATGGGTCTATATCACATATGAATTACGTGTGTGTGTGTGTGTGTGTGTGTGTGTGTGTGTGTGTGTGTATCCATATATACAATTTGAATCAGGAATCTCTTTGCATATGAAGTCTTCCTTGATCCTAAGTAGACAATAATAAAAATAGTATAGTATTATAAAATATTAACCTTTTAGTTATAAAGGATTATAAAACTAGAAAAACCTAACTGTTTTTAAATTTTTTTTTTATTTTACTTTAAGTTCTGGGATACATGTGCTGAACATGCAGGTTTGTTACGTAGGTATACATGTTATACATGTGCCATGGTGGGAAAAACTTCACTCCTTTTTTTTTTTTTTTAAGAGACAGGGTCTTGCCATGTTGCCCAGGTTGGTCTTGAACTCTTGGCCTCAAGCCATCCTCCCAACTTGGCCTCCCAGAAGTACTGGGATTATAGTCATGAGCCACGGCACCCAGCCAGAACCTAACTTTTTTTTTTTTTTAAGACAGGGTCTCACTCTGTCTCCCAGGCTGGAGTGCAGTAGCACAATCTCAGCTTGCTGCAGCCTTGAACTTCCAGGCCCAAGCGATCTTCCCACCTCAGCCTCAGCTGGGACTGCTGGCATGCGCCAACATGCGTGGCTAATTTTTGTATTTTTTGGGGGGATGGGGTCTCTCCATGTTTCCCAGGCTGCTCTCGATCTCCTGGACTCAAACGATCCTCCCACCATGGCCTCCAAAAGTGTTGGGATTATAGGTGTGAGACACCATACCTAGCAGAACCTAACTCTTAGATGAAGAAACTAAGATCCAAAGGGAAGACACAGCTCGCCTCTTACAGGCCTATGAAGTGAATGATATTTGTGCCCTGTACTCTGTTATGGGCCCTTATTATTTCATCTAAATCCCACGACAATCCCATGAGTGAGATATTACCAGCTCTGTTTTAGAGATGGGAAAGCAGATTAACTCATCCACAGTCACACAGCTAGTAAATGTAAAACTGGGATTCATGCCTAAGTTTTTTTGGCCAAGTTTTATTAAGGACTACTTTAATGTATTCCTGATAAGATTCCTCCATATAACTTTTTAAAATAATCAGGTCACATAAAATAAATCAAGTGCATTGACTGAATAAACTGAAATCTTGTCACATTTCAACTAATGATGGAAACCTTGCAACTCAGGAGGAGAAAAAAGAAGAAAGGGAGGGAAAAAATAAAAGAGAGGCAAGGTGTGAGAATTAGAGGAAATTTAAAACTTGATGGTAAGAGCTTGGGTTTGATTGTCTGTTCTTCAGTCTGCTGGTTACATTAACCAGAACATTGGGAACATTAATTTCTGCAAGGTCTTAGTTTCATGAAAATGGGGATAACTTTGATTGTCTGACAATACAATTGCTGTCTATCTCCCCAACTAGACTATCAGTACCACAGGGACAGAGGCTATGTCCGGTTTTGCTCACTGGTTTTTGTCTTCTCTTACATGATTAGTGAGACAGTTGGCTCAAGCAAAAAAAATCATTTTTAGAAGAAGAGACAGTAACTATTCCATTTTAACTTAACTATACTCATTCATAAACCTTTTCTTTGGGTTTTTCGCTGAGTATAGGTCCACTGATGAAAGTGCTGGGCCGGCCGGGTGCGGTGGCTCACGCCTGTAATCCCAGCACTTTGGGAGGCTGAGGCGGGTGGATCACAAGGTCAGGAGATCGAGACCATCCTGGCTAACATGGTGAAACCCCGTCTCTACTAAAAATACAAAAAATTAGCCAGGCGTGGTGGCGGGTGCCTGTAGTCCCAGCTACTCGGGAGGCTGAGGCAGGAGAATGGCGTGAACCAAGGAGGCGGAGCTTGCAGTGAGCCGAGATCGTGCCACTGCACTCCAGCCTGGGCGACAGAGCAAGACTCCATCTCAAAAAAAAAAAAAAAGAAAGTGCTGGGCCATCTTTCTTGTATAAACAAGATCCATATTACATGATAGACAGTTTCCACTGTCAGTTATAAAGAGAACCTCAAGTCACTTATGAAGCAAACTGAGTACAAAATATCTTTAGACTTCTTTGACTTTCCCCCCAAAACATTTAGTTTCCACTGCATCAAACGTGATAGTAATTGTTTACAACTCAATTTTTTTCTCTTCTCCTTCTCCTTCTTCTTCTTTTGTATGTTGCCTAGTCTGGTCTCAAACTTCTGGCCTTGAGCAATCCTCCTGTCTCAGCCTCTCAAAGTGCTGGGATTACAGGCGTGAGCCACCATGCTTGACCCTACAACTCAATATTGAGTCTTTCTAAAGCATTCAACTTAATTTTCATAAAAGTAACTTTCATTTCACGTATGTATTTCCTGTTTATAAAATAAAAGTACAATTAAATTTTGCAATTACAGTAACAAGTACATCTGACATCAATAGATTTGAATTAAAAAACACTGACCCTTGGTAATGATACACTGAATCATGGGAGTAGAAAAGTACAGGTGTCCTCAAGAGTAGCCATTTGGTCACAAACCTACTGCACACATGTGAATAAGTACGTTTTAGAGCAATGGTCTCCAACCATTTTGGCACCAGGGACCAGTTTCATGGAAGACAATTTTTCCACGGACCAGGGGGGTTGGTTTTGAGATGATTCAAGTGCATTACATTTATTATGCACTTTATTTCTAATATTATTACAGACCAGTACTGGCCTGTAGCCTAGGGGTTGGAGACCCCTGTTTTAGACAGAAGGAAGAGCATCAGATAACTTGGAGAGTTCATTACAAGACCCACTGTATTGAATCCTCAGCATTTACCACATTGCCTGACACAAAGGAATAAATTGATAAATATTTGTCAAGTCCATAATATCTACCACTCAAGGCTGCTGCAAGACCTGAAAGAGCAAACAGTCATACAAGCTCATTTGGACATTGGCATTTGGTAAATGTTAATGCCTTTCCCTTTCTCACTGTTCAAGACATTTTATTTATTTGTAACCTATCTAATTCAAAAGGAATTTGAAAGGTGAAAAATGTTTACTGAAGTTGTTGCTTGTTTACGTATTCATTCAACAGAAGGAGTTTTGAGCCAGTCAGTTTTCCAGGTACAAAGGAGACAAAAGTGAAGACAGAGCCCTGGACTATAAGGAGCTCATCACCTTGCCTATCACCCCAAATATGAACTTAGCAACAAAACTCTGCAATAGGAAAGGAATTACACAAAGAGAAATCTGGGTAGCTGGCAAATCTTTCCTCAATTTAATTTGCTTTAAAAATAAAAGAGGGGGCTGGGCGCAGTGGTTCACATCCATAATCCCGGCACTTTTGGGAGGCCAAGCAGGAGGATCGATTGAGACCAGGAGCTCAGGACCAGCCTGGGCAACATAGTGAGATCCTCATCTCTACAACATATATATATATTTAAAAATTAGCTGGCCCTGGTAGTGTGCACCTATATAGTCCTAGCTACTCAGGAGACTGAGGCAGCAGGATCCCCTGAGCCCAGGAGTTTGAGGCTGAAATGAGCTATGATCACACCACAACACTTCAGCCTGAGTAACAGAGCAAGACCCTGTCTTGAAAACAAACAAATAAACAAAAGAGGCTTTGCAGTATAAATGTTTTGACAGAACTAATAAAGAATGTGCCTCTATCTGGCCGGGCGCGGTAGCTCATGCCTGTAATTCCAGCACTTTGGGAGGCCAAGGTGGGCGGATCATCAGGTCAGGAGTTTGAGACCAGCCTGACCAACATGGTGAAACCCCGTCTCTACTAAAAATACAAAAAAATTAGCCAGGCGTGGTGGCGCATGCCTGTAATCCCAGCTACTCAATCGCTTGAACCTGGGAGGCAGAGGTGGCAGTGAGCCAAGATTGCACCACTGTACTCCAGCCTGGGCGACAGAGCAAGACTCCATCTAAAAAAAAAAAAAAAGAATGTGCCTCTGTCTTAAAATAATACATTTCTCTCTAATCTGCAAAATAGGACATGTATGAGAAAATATTTGCCAATCAAATACATTTTATAGCTGATCTAAAGTGCTTACAATCATACCAAAGAACAGAACCTCTCATCATCAGCTTAGCCTTTTTCAACTAAGAAAGGATAAGATGGACCTTGATTTTTAATTTTAATTCTTGCAATGTCACAGAGTAAAGGTCATTTTACCTAATTGTCCCATGTAATAAGGCATATTGCCATATGTAGAACATACAGCTAACTGAGATTTCACTTTGCTTTCTGATATTTAACCCTGTTGTAATATTGGCTATGTGAACCTGAGAAATGAAAAACTGTGATGTCGTTTCAGAAACGGGGAAAAGTTGCCAAGGGCAAACAAGCATGAATATATCTGATTATATTCTGTCCCCTGGTTCCTAGCAATGCCTCTTATGATTGTCTTTCAGATATGTGATTTGTAGTGGCAATATAACTGAGATATGGAGACTCTGATAGGTCCTGCCTACATGTGATATTTTTGTAGCTAACATTTGAATAAGTATACTTACTGCTGATTAAACTTCAGTAAATCTGCATTGACCATGTCAGCTAGTGGCAGAGTAAACAAGGAAACCGAAGCTCGCACGATAACCCCAGAAAAAAATGTTAAAACACATAAGAAAATTTTACAACTAGGAGGCACAGCTTTTCTTAAAAAATAATAAAATGAAAGTTGACATTTGATTTGCAAGAAGATAAAAGGAAATGATATACTATAAAAGTAAAGCTATATTAGGCATACCCTTCTATCCTCCCAAATATTATATATCTATGAATATATAATTCTCTTTTAAAAGTGAAATAACTACTTTCACTTGGGAATTTTAAAAATGATTTTTATGCTTCTTCCTCATTCCAAATGACTAAACTCATTTAATCTGCTTAAATTATTAATAGATTCTAAAGGACAGGACGTGCCAGGGAAATTAATCACACAGACATCTTTCTCTTGATATCAGAAATAGGATACATTAAGAACTGAGAAAGGGCATATAGCATTTTAATTATGATAGAAGAATAAAAATGAGGGGGATGGTTTAAGTGAAAAAAGCAAACAAAAATTTTCATTCTAAAAATTACTATAAAATATCATTTTACATATTATACAGCCAGGGCCACCCTTACAGACTTATAGAATAGTTATCTGCATGGGGTTCTAATGTCTTGAAGTTTCATAGGGATTCAATCATTTGAGTCAATTATTACAGTCTCCACTACCAGTTTGTTCAAAATGCAAATATGTCTTGATGAAAATTTTCTCAAGTTGTTCCAGCAGGGACCTGGAATAGAATGTATTAATTCATTCACTTAAAATGAGTGGCTCACACCTGTAATCCTACACTTTGGGAGGCCAAGGTGGGTGGATCACTTGAAGTCAGGAGTTCAAGACCAGCCAGGCCAACATGGTGAAACCCTGTCTCTACTAAAAATACAAAAATTAGCCGGGCATGGTGGCTGGCACCTGTAGTCCCAGCTACTTGGGAGGCTGAGGCAGGAGAACTGCTTGAACCTGGGAGGTGGAGGTTGCAGTGAGCCGAGATCACGCCACTGCACTCCTGGGCAACAGAGTGAGACTCCATCTCAAATAAAACAAAAAACAAAAACAAAAACATTATCTTTTCTTTTTTGAGATAGGGACTCACTCTGTTGCCCAGGCTGGAGTGCAGTAGCGTGATTTCAGCTCACTGCAGCCTCCACCTCTTGGGCTCAGGTGATCCTCCACTTCAGCCTCCTGAATATCTGAGACTACAGGAGTGCACCACCACACCTGGCTAAATTTTTATTTTGTGTAGAGACAGGGTTTTGCCATATTGCCCAGGCTGGTCTTGAACTCCTGGGCTCAAGTGATCCTCCCACCTCAGCCTCCCAAAGTGCTGGAAGTATAGGCATGAGCCACTGTGCCTGGCCCAAAACACATTTTCTAAGGACCAACTATTTGCAGGAACTGCAGTAGGTAATGGGCCGCAGTGATAAGAGACTAGACCCCACTCACAATAAACTCAATCCAGTGGGGACCACAGATAGTCGCAGGTAGAGGGAAAAGCACCACAGCAGAAGTAAGCATAGGGCACTGGAGTCATATAGGAGGGCCACCTAATCCAGATGAGGAAATCAGGGAAGGCTTCCCAGAGAAGCACATGCCCGAGCTGTGGCCTAAGACACATGAGGACAGGGCCAAGCAAGAAATGGGGAAGAGCTTTCCAGGCACAGGAAACTGCATCTTCTAGACACAGAGGTGTCTGAACCAGGAACTGCAAAGTATTTCTGTATGGCAGAGAGTACAGTGTAAGTTGAGGAGTAACAAGAAATGAAGATGAAGGCTGGGTACAGTGGCTCACACCTATAATCCCAGCACTTGGGATGCCAAGGTGAGCAAATCGCTTGAGCCCAGGAGTTCAACACCAGCCTGGGCAACATGGCAAAAACCCATCTCTACAAAAAATAAAAATTAAGCTGGGCATGGTAGTGCACATCAGTAGTCCCAGCTACTTAGGAGGCTGAGATGGGAGGATCACCTGAGCCTGGGAGGTGGAGGTTAGAGTGGGCCATATTTGTGCCACTGTACTCTAGCCTAGGCAACAGAGCAAGACCCTGCCTCAGAAAAAAAAAAAAAAAAAAAAAAAAAAGAAATGAAGACGAAAAGATAAAGAGGGACTATATAACAAGACATCATATGTCATCATTTCAAAATACCCTGAAAGCAATAAGAAGCCACTTAAGATTATTAAAGGTACTTGGGAGGCTGAGGCAGGAGAATGGTGTGAACCCAGGAGACAGAGCTTGCAGTGAGCCGAGATCGTGCCACTGCACTCCAGCCTGGGAGACAGAGCGAGATTCCATCTCAAAAAAAATAAAAATAAAAGATTATTAAGCAAAGGAAGAGCATGTTATTCTAGAAGCAATATGAGAGAGGGAGTTGGAGAGACTGGAGACTATAAACTAGGGGATCATATGGGAAGACTGTATCCTATTCCATGTAAGAAATGAGCTATAGGAATGTCAGTGGAACTGAGAAGAGATGGATTCAGGGCACATTAGGGAGATAAAACTGCTAACAATTAACAGTGTGTTGGACCTAGGTGTCAAAGAAGAGAGAAAAGGCAAAGACAACTTCTCAGTCTCTGACTTGGGCAACCCGATAGATGGCAGAGCCATTTCCTGAGATGGCAAATAATGGCAAAAGAGCAGATTTGGCAGCAAGATCCTTGATTTGGACCTGCGGAATTTGACATGCCTGTGATGGAGGCAAAGTGGGTGCTCGGGGGAGGAGGAGAGGTTGCAGAAATAGGAGGAAGAGTTGAAGGAGAAATAGAAGCCCAGTCTCTTTTATACATGGCAGCAGTATTTACTAAATGTTGTATTTTTGAGACAGGGTCTCACTCTGTCACCTAGGCTGGATGGAGTGCAGTGGTACAGTCATAGCTCACTATGACTTGAATTTGTGGGCTCAAGTATGATCCTCCTGCCTCAGCCACTAGAGTAGCTGGGACTACAGGCATGTGCCACCAAAAAAATTTTAAATTTTTTATAGAGATGGGGTCTTACTCTGTTGCCCAGGCTAGTCTCAAACTCTTGGCCTTAAGCAATCCTCCAACCTTAGCCTTCCAAGTAAATTTTTTAATAGGTTAAAAAAAGTACGTTTACTACAAAATTTAATATATGAAATTCCTTCAAAAAACAAGCCGTTAACATTCAGACAATTTGTCAGAAAGGTACAATGACCTTGCCTAGAAATGAATATTAAACTCAGTCCAGATCAAAAATGTTTCACTGCTTGAAAGGGCAAATGGTAAAATTTAGTGTAATTTTGAGACTGGAACCAGCATTTACTTACATGATAATAGTGAGATAAAGAGCCAAACAGTAATAGTATTGCTTTCCCAGGAGTAACATTACAATGGAGGCTGTTCCTTCTACATAGAAAGAAATTAAGATGATCTTATAGTAATCAAACTTTTTCAGCCAGGACTGACTGATAAGTACAAGGCACTGAAATGGAAACAGAATGGCATTGTGTTAAGATGGAACTCCACGCATTATTAAGCTTACTTACTCTTGCTGATGACAAAATAAACATTCTTACTGCAAAATAAATTGCTGGCCAGGTGTGGTGGCCCGTGCCTATAATCCCAACACTTTGGAAGGCCAAGGTAGGAGGATCGCTTGAGCCCAGGAGTTCGTGACCAGCCTGGGCAACACGGTGAAATTCTATCTCTACAAATAATACAAAAGTTAGCTAGGTGTGTTGATGTACAGCTGTAGTCCCAGCTACTAGGGAGGCTCAGGTGGGAGGATTGCTTCAGCCCAGGAGGTTGAGGCTATAATGATCTATGATCACACCCACTGCACCCCACCCTGACTGACAGAGTAAGACCCTGTCTCAAAAAACATGTAATAAATAAATAAATTTGCTTCTGAATTATAGTATCAATTGAAACACACAACTAAAACTATCTTGCTTAGAAATGCCATTATTATCCATATATATCAAAAATTGATTATGAATAGTAACTTTTTTTTTTTTTTTTTGAGACAGAGTCTCAAATCTGTCATCCAGGTTGAAGTGCAGTGGCATGATCTTGGCTTACTGCAACCTTTGCCTCCCAGGTTCAAGCAATTCTCATGCCTCAGCATCCTGAATAGCTGGGATTACAGGCAAGCACCACTGTGCCTGGCTAACTTTTGTATTTTTAGTAGAGACAGCGTTTCACCATGTTGGCCAGGCTGGTCTCAAACTCCTGGGCTCAAGTGATCTGTCTGCCTCAGCCTCCCAAAATGTTAGGATTACAGGCGTGAGCCACCACATCTTGCCTGAAATGTACTTTTTACCCTAAAATCAAGCATCAGAGGTAAACAAGAGTTAGCATTCCTGGTTACTGTGTCCTGCCTAACTTTATATATTTTTATCATTATAACAGATTCATTTTAAGAGCTCAGACTTAGATTTTTTGCATTTCTTGCTATCAATGAAAAAGTTCATTGTTCTAGACTGAAAAGTTTATGCTAAATATACATATGTACATTAACAAAGATCAGAAGATACTCTTTGTTTTCAATAAAAAAGCACACATTGTTTATCCCTGAAAAGTTTTCACTAACCAAAAGTATGTGCATTATAATTAGAAGAGAATTTTGAATGATGTAAGTAGAATACAGATGTTCTTTAATAAACATAATGGTTTTTTTCCCCTGACTGATTTTTTGACTTACTTTTCTACTTTAAAGGAACAAGAGTTCATTTTCTGGATACTAAAAAACAATGGATCAGTGATTGATGTGGTCCAAGGCATTTCTTAGAGTTCTGTAAGAGGAAGTATGTAAAACACCCCAATAAATCCAATTATATTCTTAAATATTATTATAATATTATAAAGTAACACATTTCCACATATTGAAATGCAGCTGCTGTTTCTCTATCTCTAGTACATAAACATACTAAATACAAGAAGTTAATAATGTAAGAAATATATGGTAGAGTGGAATGTGCAAGATTTTTTTAGAGACAAGGTCTTACTATGCTGCCCAGCCTGGTCTCAAATTCCTGGGCTCAAGTGATCATCCCAAGTAGCTGACCACAGGCATGCACCACCATGCCTGGCTAAAAAGTGAAAGATTTTGAAATCAGATGTCCCTAGGTTTAAATTCCAGCTTTGCCACTTTCACCAGCTATTTCTTCATAGACAAGTTACTTTACCTAAGAGGCATTTCCCCCACCAAGACAAACTTTCTCTCTCTCTCTCTCACTCTTGCTCTCTTCCATTTCTCTTCTCTTACCTAGTGCCATACTCAACATATAAGGCACTTACTAATTGGTAGCTATTTTTCTTGTGTCCAATATATAAAAAGATATAAGCCAATGATGAGTAGTATCACAGAAATCATGAAAGAAAAGAGAAAGACTGCCTTTTTTTTTTTTAAAACTAAAATAAAGCCTTCTACAGACGAAAGATTTTGGCTCCCCATTCAACAGTGTGTTCCAACATAAGTGTTGGCAAACCTGTGGCAAAGGAGCCTACATCAAAACAGAGGGATAAAGGCAGTGCCGTGCTCACAGTGAAAGTCTAATAGGTATCTGTTGCGTTGAGTTGGCTGTACATAATAAGAGCTAACATTTCTAGAGGGTTTACTTTGTGCCAGGAACCATTTTAAGTACTTTGGATGTTTTAATTCATTTAACCCTCATAATAATTTCCTTAGGTATGCACTATTTTTTTGTTGTTTGTTTTTTGAGACAGGGTCATGCTCTGTCACCCAGGCTGGAATGCAGTGGCACAATCACGGCTCCCTGCAGCTTTGACCTCCTGGGCTCAAGCAATTCTCCCACCTCAGCCTCCCAAGTAGCTGGGACTCCAGGTGTGTGCCACTATGTCTGGCTAATTTTTTTAATTTTTTATAGAGACAGAGTCTCACTATGTTGCCCAGGGTGGTCTTAAACTCCTGGGCTCAAGCGACCCTCCCACCTTGGCCTCCCAAAGTACTGGGAGCCATTGTGCCCAGCCCAGTGGGTACTATTTTGATCCTCGTTTTACAGATGAGGAAACTGAGGCACAGAGAGGTTGAGTAACTTACCCAGGATTGCACAGCTAGTAAGTGGAGAGCCAGGCTCCTCCTGGGCAGACTGCAGATCCATGCTCTTAACCCAGTTACTCCTCTGCCTCTCTAGGGAGTGTAATGTGGAAGAGTGACAGACCTATACCAACAGTTATTAGGGAGACAGAATATTTATTCATTCTTTTCTCCTTTATTTATTCAGCTCCTCAAAAATAAAACCAGCCTGAGGGCTGGGTGTGGTGGCTCACACCTGTAATCCCAGCACTTTGGAAGGCCGAGGCAGGCAGATCACTTGAGGTCAGTAGTTGGGAGATGAGCCTGGCCAACATGGTGAAACCCCATTTCTACTAAAAATACAAAAATTAGCCGGGCGTGGTGGCACATGCCTGTAATCCCAGCTACTTGGGAGGTTGACGCAGGAGAATTGCTTGAATCTGGAAGGTGGAGATTGCAGTGAGCTGAGACCATGCCACTGCACTCCAGCCTGGGTGAGAGCGAGACTGTCTCAAGAAAAAGAGAGAGAGAGATAGAGAGAGACTGTCTAAAGGAAAAGAGAGAGAGAGAGAAAGAAAGAAAGAAAGAAAGAGAGAGAGAAAGAAAGAGAGACAGAGAAAGAAAGAAAGAAAGAAAGAAAAAGAAAGAAAGAGAGAGAGAAAGAAAGAGAGAGAAAGAAAGAAAAGAAAGAAAGGAAAGAAAGGAAGGAAGGAAGGAAGAAAGAAAGAAAGAAAAAGAAAGAGGAGGAGGAAGGAGGGAGAAAGGGAGGGAAGGAGGACGGAGAGAGAAAGAGAAAATGAAAACATAGTGCTCACCCTTCATTATTTTATCCAATAAAGTGTTAAAGAGACTTAGCCAAATGAATAACAAGAACAACAGATTCCAATGAGCTGTCATTTTTTTTTTTTTTTTTTTCTGAGGCAGAGTCTGTCACCCAGGCTGGAGTGCAGTGGCACCATCTCGGCTAACTGCAACCTCTGCCTCCCAGGTTCAAGTAATTCTCTGCCTCAGCCTCCCAAGTAGCTGGGATTACTGGCACCCACCACCACGCCTGGCTAATTTTTTGTATTTTTAGTAGAGACAGTGTTTCACCATCTTGGCCAGGCTGGTCTTGAACTCTTGACCTCATGATCCACCCACCTCAGCTTCCCAAAGTGCTGCGATTACAGGCGTGAGCCACCACGCCTGGACAAGCTGTCATTTTTTACCACAATAATTTACACGTGTTAATTCTCTAGAAATTAAGAATAAATTTAAAGCACCTTTGGATCTTCTTTTATTTTTTGTAGAGACAGGGTTTCGCTGTGTTGCCCAGGCTGGTCCAAAACTCCTGGCCTCAAGCAATCCTCCTGCCTCAGCCTCCCAAAGTGCTGGAATTACAGGTGTTAGCCATTGGGCCCGACCTGGATTTCCATTTTATGATAATTTTTTATTGAGATCAATAGAAAGACCTATGTTTTTGTGAGAGCTTAAGAAAAATGGCTGTTAAAATCTTTTGGCCATACTTCTCTTAACAACTAGTAACCAAGAAAGACTAAGAGAAAGTATTTACTGATCATATATCTGACAAAAGACGTGCCTAGAATATACAAAGAACTCCTACAACTCAATAATATGAAGACTACTTACTCAATTTAAAAAGACACAAATTATTTGAATAAATAACCAAAAAGATATATGGATGGCAAGTAAGCATATGAAAAGATGCTCAACATCATTACTAGTCATTAGGAAAATGTAAATCAAAACCACAATAAGATACTACATACCGGCCAGGCGCGGTGGCTCTTGCCTGTAATCCCAGCACTTTGGGAGGCCGAGGCGGGTGGATCACGAGGTGAGGAGATCAAGACCATCCTGGCTAACATGGTGAAACCCAATCTCTACTAAAAATACAAAAAATTAGCCGGGAGTGGTGGCGGGAGCCTGTAGTCTCAGCTACTCGGGAGGCTGAGGCAGGAGAATGGCTTGAACCTGGGAGGCGGAGCTTGCAGTGAGCCTAGATTGCGCCACTGTACTCCAGCCTGGGCGACAGAGCAAGACTCCGTCTCAAAAAAAAAAAAAGAAAAAGAAAAACATTGTTCACACTACGTGTTGGTGAGAATATGCAGCAACTAGAACATTTATACACTACTGGTAAGAATGGAAAATAATGTAATCACTTTGGAAAACAGTTAGGTAATGTTTTTGAAAGGTAAACATGGCCGGGTGCTGCCGCTCACGCCTGTAATCCCAGCACTTTTGGAGGCTGAGGCGGGCGGATCACGAAATCAGGAGATCGAGACCATCCTGGCTAACATGGTGAAACCCCGTCTCTACTAAAAATACCAAAAAAAAAATTAGCCGGGCGTGGTGGCGGGCGCCTGTAGTCCCAGCTACTCGAGAGGCTGAGGCAGGAGAATGGCATGAACCCGGGAGGCGGAGCTTGCAGTGAGCCGAGATTGCGCCATTGCACTCCAGCCCGGGCGACAGAATGAGACTCCGTCTCAAACAAAAAAAGGAAAAAAAAAGTAAAAAGAAAGGTAAACACATACCTTCCATAAAACCCAGCCATTCTACTCCTAGGTATTTACTCAAGAGCAAGGAAAGCATATATCCATACAAAGACACAAAATGTTCATAGCTTTATTTGTAACAGCCAAAAACCAGATCCAACCCAAATGTCCATCAAGAGATGAAAGAAGGAAGTCCTGGCCAGAGCAATCAAGCAAAAGAAAGAAATAAATTGCATCCAAATAGGAAGAGAAGAAGTCAAACTATCTCTCTTTTTGGTGACAATATGATTCTATACATAGAAAACCCCAAAGACTCCACCAAAGGACTCCTGGAACTGATAAATGACTTCAGTAAAGCTTCAGGATACAAAATCAATGTACAAAAATCTGTGGCATTTCTATACATGAATAACGTTCAAGCTGCGAACCAAATCAAAAATGTGATCCTATTTACAGTAGCCACAGAAAAAATTAATGTACCTAGGAATTCATCTCACCAAGGAGGTGAAAGATCGCTACAAGCAGAACTATAAAACACTGCTGAAAAAAATCATATATGACACAAATGGAAAAACATTCCATGCTCATGGATTGGAAGAATCAATATTGTTACAATGTCCATACTGCCCGCAGCAATCTACAGATTCAATGCTATTCCTATCAAACTACCAACATCATTTTTCACAGAGTTAGAATAAACTATTTGCAATTTCATATGGAACCAAAAAGAGCCCAAATAGCAAAGCAATCCTAAGCAAAGAGAACAAAGCCAGTGACATTACCTGACTTCAAATCATACTATAAGGCTACAGTAACCAAAACAGCATGGTACTGGTACAAAAACAGCCATATAGACCAATGGAACAGAACAGAGAACTGAGAAATAAAGCTGTACTCTTGCAGCCATCTGATCTTCAATAAAATCAACAAAAATAAGCAATGGGGAAAGGATTCCTTATTCAATAAATGGTGCTGGGATAGCTGGCTAGCCACATGCAGAAGACTGAAACTGTACCTTTCACCACATATAAAAATTAACTCAAAATGGATTAAATATTTGAATGTAAGACTTCAAACTATAAAAATCCTAAAAGAAAACCTAGGAAACACCATTCTGGACATCAACCTTGGGAAATAATTTATTGCTAAATCCTTAGAAGCAATTGCAACAAAAACAAAAATTGACAAGTGGGACCTAATTAAACCAAAGAGCTTATGCACAGCAAAAGAAATTATCAACAGAGTAGGCAGACAACCTATAGAATGGCAGAAAATATTTGCAAACTATGCACCTGACAAAGGTCTAATATCCAGAATTTATAAGGAACCTAAGCAATTGAACAAGCAAAAAACAAACAACTGCATTAAAAAGTGGGCAAAAGACATGAACAGATACATCTCAAAAAAAGACATGTAAGCAGCCAAACATGAAAAAATGCTCCACATCACTAATCATCAGAAAACTGCAAATCAAAACCACAATGAGATACCATCTCACGCCAATCAGAATGGCTACTGCTAAAAGTAAAAAAAAAAAAAAACCAACAGACAGATAGACTGCAGAGAAAAGGGAACACTTATACACTGTTGATGGCAATGTAAATTAGTTCAACCACTGTGGAAAGCAGTTTGGAGATTTCTCAAACTACCTAACACAGAACTACCACTTGACCCAGCAATCCCATTACTGGGTTTATATCCAAAAGGAAATAAATTGCTCTACCAAAAAGACACATACACTCTCCTGTTCATTGTAGCACTATTTACAATAGTGAAGACATGGAATCAGCCTAGGTGCCCACCAACGGTCGACTGGATAAACAAAATGTGGCACATATACACCATGGACTATCACATAGCCATAAAAAGAACAAAATCATGTCCTTTGCAGCAATATGGATGCAGCTGGAGGCCATTATCCAAAGCAAATTAATGCAGGAACAGACAAGCTAATACCACATGTTCTCTCTTATAAGTGGGAGATAAGCATTGGGTACTCATGGACAAAAAGATGGCAACAATAGACACTGGGGACTACTAGAAAAGCAGGGGGCAAGGGTTAAAAAACTAACTATTGCATACTATGTTCACTACCTGAGTGACAGGATCAATCATATGCCAAACCTCAACATCACACAATGCACCCACGTAACAAACCTGCACATATATACTCCCTGAATCTAAAATAAAAGTTGAAATGATAAAAAATGGCGGGGGAGGGGGAAGGAATTATTTTAAAAAAAAACAGAAAAAAATAAGCAAATTGTGGTATACCCACATAATAGAAATACTACTTGGCAATAAAAAGGAATTAAATATGGATACCCACAACATGACTGAAAGAATCCAGACCAAAAAATAGTACATTACTCTATGATTCCATTTACATAAAAACCTATAAAATGCAAACAAATCTATAGTGATAGAAAGTAGCTCGACAGTTGCCTGAGAATTAGGGAGGTTAGGGAAGGGCAGAAGGAAGGAATTAACAAACAAGCAGAAAGACACTTTGGGGAATGATAGATACGTTAACCATCTTAATTGTGGTAATGGTTTCATGGTGTGTACATAGGCTGGAATGTATCAAACTATACAGTTTAAATATGTGCAGTTTTTTTTTTGTAGGTCAATCATATCATAATAAAGCTACAAGAAAAATCCTGCCTTTCTTTCAACTCTTAAATTTTTCCAAATATTAAATAAAGCATGAAAAACAAAAACAGGAGCTTATATTAAAACCTGTTAATGACCAGGCACAGTGGCTCATACCTGTAATCCCAGCATTTTGGGAGGCTGAGGCAGGAATATTGCTTGAGACCAGGAGTTCAAAACCAGCCTGAGCAAGATAGCGAGACTCCATCTCTACCAAGAAATTAAGTCAGCCAGGCATGGTGGTGTATGCCTGTAATCCTAGCTACTCAGTAACCTGAGGTGGGAGGATTCCTTGAGCCCAGGAGTTTGAGGCTGCATTGAGCTATGATCACACCACTGCACTCTAGCCTGGGGGAACAAAGTGAGACCTTGTCTCTAAAAGATTAAAAAAAAAAAAAAAAGGCCAGGCATGGTGGCTCACACCTGTAATCTCAGCACTTAGGGAGGCCAAGGTGGGTGGGTCACTTGAGGTCAAGAGTTCGAGACTAGCCTGGCCGACATAGTGAAACCCCATCTCTACTAAAAATACAAAAATGAGCTGGGCTTGGTGGTGCATGCCTATAGTCCCAGCTACTCGGGAGGCTGAGGTCGGAGAGTTGCTTGAACCTGGGAGGCGGAGGTTGCAGTGAGCCGAGATCATGCCACTGCACTCCAGCCTGGGAGACACAGTGAGACTCCATCTCAATAAATCAATAATAAATAAACAAATAAATACTTTGGAATAAATTTAACAAAAGAAGGGGAAAAATTATAAAATATTGAAAGAAATTTCTAAAACTCTAAATAGATAGAAAAACATCCCAGGTTCATGGATCAGAAGATTTAACATCATTAATATGGCAATACTACTCAAGCTGATCTACAAATTCAGTGCAATTCCTATCAGTATTCCAGCTGACTTCTTTGTAGAAATTGACAAACTGATTCTAAAATGTATATAGATTTGCAAGGGACTGAGAATAGCCAAATCAATCTTGAAAAAGAAGAACAAGGCTGGGTGCAGTAGTTCACGACTATAATCCTACCACTTTGGGAGGCAAAAACAGGAGGATCACTTGAGACCAGGAGTTTGAGGTCTGGGCAACATAGTGATGCCCTGTCTCTACAAAAAATAATTTTTAAAAATTAGCTGTGGCCAGGCGTGGTGGCTCACACCTGTAATTCCAGAACTTTGGGAGGCCAAGGCGAGTGGATCACAAGGTCAGGAGATTGAGACCATCCTGGCTAACATGGTGAAACCCCATCTCTACTAAAAATACAAAAAATTAGCCGAGCATGGTGGTGGGCGTCTGTTGTCCCAGCTACTCAGGAGGCTGAGTCAGGAGAATGGCATGAACCCGGGAGGTGGAGCTTGCAGTGAGCCGAGATCGTGCCATTGCACTCCAGCCTGGGCGACAGAGCGAGACTCTGTCTCAAAAAAAAAAAAAAAAAAAATTAGCTGGGAGTGGTGGCGCATGCCTGTAGTCCCAGCTACTAAGGAGGCTGAGGTGGGAGGATTGGTTCAGCTGAGGATGTCGAGGCTACAGTGAGCAGGGTAGGTCAAGGCTACACTGAACTCCACCCTGGGCAACAGACTGAAACTCTTGTTTCAAAAAAAAAATTAAATTAAATAAAAAAGAAAAAGAACAAAGTGTAGGAAGACTCATACTTCTCAATCTCATCAAGAAAGTGAAAAGACAACCCACAGGAGAAAAATTTTGCAAACAATATCTGATAACAGATTGCATCAAACATATATTAATATGAAGAACTATTACAACTCAAGAGTATTAGTAAACTAAATAAAAAGACAACCTAATTATTAAAAACTGGGCAAATGGGCTGAATAGACATTTCCCTCTTTTATTTTATTTACTTATTTTTTTTGAGACAGAGTCTTGCCCTGTCGCCCAGGCTGGAGTGCAGTGGCACGATCTTGGCTTACTGCAACTTCCACCTCCAGAGTTCAAGCAATTCTCCCTGCCTTAGCCTCCCGAGTAGCTGGGATTACAGGAGCCCACCACCACACCCGGCTAATTTTTGAATCTTTTAGTAGAGATGGGGTTTCGCCATGTTGGCCAGGCTGGTCTTGAACTCCTGACTCCGGTGATCCGCCTGCCTCAGTCTCCCAAAGTGCTGGGATTACAGGCGTGAGCCACCGTGCCTGGCCTGAATAGACATTTCTCTAAAGAACATATACAAATGACCAACGGCATATAAAAAGATGCACAACATCATTAATTATTAGGCAAATGCAAATCAAAACCACAATGAGATGTCATTCACACACACTAGGATGGCTATAATCAAAAACACAGATAATAACAAGTGATGAGGATTTGGAAAAACTGGAACCATTGTACATTATTGGTAGGAATGTAAAATAGTGCACCCATTGTGGAAAATGGTCTGTCAGTATTGCAAAATGTGAAACATGGAGTTACTATGTGACACAACTATTCCACTCCTGGATATATGCCCAAAATAAATGAAAATATATATCTGTGCGAAAATCCTGTACATTAATGTTCATGGCAGCATTAGTTGTTAATAGTCAAAAAGCAGAAACAACCCAAATGCTCATCAACTGATGAGTGGATAAACAAAATGTGTTATATCCATACGATGACTTATTAAGTCATTAAAAGAATGAAGTACTCATACTACAATCTTAAAAACATGCTAAGTGTACATCAAATTACATCTAGTGTAAAAAAAAATGCTAAGTGAAGGAAGCTGGTCACAAAAGACCACATATTATATGATTCAATTTATATGAAAGTCTAGAACAAGCAAATCCATAGAGACAAAAGGTAGACTGATGGTAACCAAGGGATGAGGGGAAAGTGCAATGGGACTGTACTTTCAAGAATTTCAACCCCTCAAAAATTAACTAGTTCTTTTCAGAATGATAAAAATGTTCTAAAAATGATCGTAGTGCTGGTTGCTCAACTCCATGAATATATTAAAATACGTTGAACTGTATGTTTTACATGAGGCATTGTGTGGTATGTGAATCATTTCAACAAAACTGTTTTTAAAAATCTATCTTTCCTGGATGTCCTTGAGAGCTGAGTTAAGGAAAAAAAGAAAAATCTACTCTTTTTTTTTTTTTTTTTTTTTTGTTTTGAGACGGAGATCTCGCTCTGTCACTCAGGCTGGAGTGCAGTGGCACAATCTTGGCCCACTGCACACTCCACCTCCCGGGTTCATGCCATTCTCCTGACTCAGCCTCCCGAGTAGCTGGGACTACAGGCGCCCGCCACCATGCTCGGCTAATTTTTTGTATTTTTAGTAGAGACGGAGTTTCACCGTGTTAGCCAGGATGGTCTCAATCTCCTGACCTTATGATCCGACAGCCTCAGCCTCCCAGAGTGCTGGGATTACAGGCGTGAGCCACTGCGCCCAGCGTACTCTTTCTTTATACACAAGAGTTTTTGTTTATTGGTTTTGAGATAAACAGGGTCTCAGGTTTTGAGACAAACAGGGTCTCACTCTGTTGCCCGTGCTGGAGTGTAGAAGTGTGATTTCGGCTCACTGCAGCCTTGTCCTCCCCAGGCTTAGGTGATCCTCCTACCTCAGCCTCCTGAATAGCTGGGACTACAGGAGCACACCACCACGTCTGGCTAATTTTTGCATATTTTGTAGAGACAGGGTTTCGCCATGTTGCCCAGGCTAGTCTTGAACTCCTGGGCTTAAGCAATCTGCCTGCCTCATCCTCCCAAAGAGCCAGGATTACAGGCGTGAGCCACCACGCCCAGGCTTACATAAGAATTTAACAATTTTTTTTAACCTGGTGAAGAGGGAAAACGATAGGCAAGTATCATACATGATTTAAAGTAAGAAAGTATATATAGCCTAGAATATGATAGCAAATAATAAGCAGAGACAGGAACTCAAACAGCTTCCCATTCTGGGTGGTTAAACAGAGGAGCAAACAGCCTGACAAACTTCAAATTGCTTTGAAAGGAGAGCATCATTTTATCATGCACACACAGTACCTGGACTATATTGATAAGCCAGACATGAAATTCCGTTTGATATACTCTGCTAAATAAATGATGTAAGCACAGTACATTTTAGAGACAGAATCTTAAAGTACACAGCTCTAAAGGTACCACCTCCCTTTTCTCGTCTGTAAGAATAAGAAGCTCTTCCTCCAAGATTGTTATGATGAGGATCACGTCAAGTAATGTACACAATGCACTTGGCAATGGTCCATGGCACATGGTAAACACTCAAAACTGTGGGTTACCATTATTATGGCACATACAGTAATTATAAATACCTTGGGATAATAGCAGACAGGCAAATTCTATTCTATATACTTTGCTTAAGAAACTGTGGTGGGCTGGATGGACACTGTGTCTCATGACTGCAATCCCAACACTTTGGGAAGCCAAGGTGGGAGGACTGCTTGACCCCAGGAGTTCAAGACCAACCTGGGCAACATGGCTGGTCTTGAAAAACATTGTCTCTACAAAAAATAAAAAAACTTAGCTGGGCATGGTGATGCATGCCCAGCTACTCAGGACGCTGAGGTAGGAGGAAAGCTTGAGCCCAGGAGATCAAGGCTGCAGTGAGCCATGATTGTGCCACTGTACTCCAGCCTGGGTGACAGAGCATGACACTGTCTCTAAAAAAATAAAGACATAGGCTGGGCGTGGTAGCTCACGCCTATAATCCCAGCACTGTGGGAGGCCAAGCCAGGCAGATCACGAGGTCAGGAGATGGAGACCATCCTGGCAAACATGGTGAAACCCCGTCTCTACTAAAAATACAAAAAATTAGCCAGGCGTGGTGGCGGGCGCCTGTAGTCCCAGCTACTCGGAAGGCTGAGGCAGGAGAATGGCATGAACCTGGGGGGCGGAGCTTGCAGTGAGCAGAGATCGCACCACTGCACTCCAGCCTGGGCGACAGAGCGAAACTCCATCTCAAAATAAATAAATAAATAAATATAAAGAAAGAAATTGTGGCAACACTTAAAACATTTTAGAACTATTTCTATCCCAAATGGCTTAACGATTTTTGGAAGCTGGTAAACAGTAAAAACTAGTCTATCTAGAATAACCTGTTCCCTGAAGAGTATTGCTAAGATGTTTTGCTTATCATTTGTGAAAACAGGAAAAACCTATATCATAGGCGAGGTAAAGTCATATTTTTAGAGGACACATTTAGGTTAAGGGGAACAACATATCAGCTCTCCAAATGGTATAATAAGCAGCAGACCAGTATATTTTTTGAAGAGGACGTGACCTCTACAATAATGGTCATGACCATGGAATTTTAATAGTGCTCTGAAATTCCAGGACTCAGGCTTTTAGCCAAGTGTTTTGAAACTTCATCAACTAACTCTTCTTCCATGTGACGGTCACAGAAATCTTAAACACCCAAATAAAGCAAAACGACACGCTCACAGGAAGCTGTTTTCTTCCATAGTTCTGCTGAGGCTTAAAGGAGAAAGCTGAGAGGAACAAAATTCCACAGCAAAAATGTTTAAAATATCATATTGTTCGGTTCTCACTGGGGTCTCTTTCCTTTTTTCCTTTTGTCTCTTTTTTTTTTTTTTTTTGAGACGGAGTCTTGCTCTGTCACCCGGGCTGGAGTACGGTGGTGTGATCTTGGCTCACTGCAACCTCCGCCTCCTGGGTTCAAGCGATTCTCCTGCCTCAGCCTCCTGAGTAGCTGGGATTACAGGTGCCCGCCACCAAGCCCGGCTAATTTTCGTATTTTTAGTAGAGACAAAGTTTCACCATGTTGGCCAGGCTGGTCTCGAACTCCTGACCTCTAGTGATCCACCGCCTCGGCCTTCCAAAGTGCTGGGATTATAGGCATGGGCCACTGGACTCGACCTTGTCTCTTTTTTCCATTATGTTTCTACTGAATCTTGTATGATATCTGGAGCTCTGAATCTTTAGGTCTTTTAATAACTGTGTGTCAGCCGGATGCGGTGGCTCATGCCTGTAATCACAGCACTCTGGGAGGCCGAGACAGGCTGATCACGAGGTCAGGAGTTTGAGACCAGCCTGAACAACATGGTGAAACCCCGTCTCTACCAAAAATACAAAAATTAGCCGAGTGTGGTGGCGTGCACCTATAATCCCAGCTACTCAGGAGGCTGAGGCAGGAGAATTGCTTGAACCTGGGACAGCGAGGGTTGCAGTGAGCTGAGATCACACCACTGCACTCCATCTTGGGTGATAGAGCAAGACTCTGTCTCAAACAAACAAACAAACAAAAAACTGTGTGTCACTTTTTCAAACCACTGATGAAATCAGGTTTCTAATATCATCACCCAGCTAGGAGTTAAATCTCTAATCCCTTCAGGAAAAATTATCACAAATTATAAATCGTAGAGAACATAATTATAATAATTATAATAATAGTAAATAACATAAAGAACTATTACATACCTGTGGGCAAATAAAGCCTGCCCCGTACATAATGCTCCTTATAGAAGAAGATAGTACATCTCTGGGAATGAGAATATCTGCAAAGATCATCATGAAGTTGCTGAAGAAGGTTAAATTAAAGACTTCAAAGAAATTCATGATCAGAAAAAGGTAAAAGTATTTCTGGGGCAAGATCTGTCTCATGGATAAAATGACAGGCGTCCAGGCGAGATCCTGTTCAGATTCCAAGAGGAGGTTCTCTTTGGGGCTTCTTTTAGGTTCAAAACGCCTCACGTGATACATCCCAGCGTAAAGGCTGGCAGCAGCAAGGAAAGCAATGATGATGGCAACAGCCTGGAAATGGGGCAAAATTTCCATGTTATTAGAGATCAGGCCACAGAAAAGGATACTGGTAGAGCCCACAAGTGATGCCACTTGGTTAATTTTAATAAGCTGAAGCCGACTTTCATGTCTAGTGAAAAGCTCTGCAAACAGTTTACATTGGGCTTGTTGGACACAGGTGGGCATGCTATCAAAAGCACACAATGATACCACCAGGTGAAGTCCACTAAGCCAGTCACCTTCTTGATAGCATTTCCAAGGGAACCACGGGAGCAGGAAGGCTGCTGCATAGAAAGGGACACAGTACAAGACAGAAATATGATGACTTGAACAGCATTCGGCCTTAGAGTTGTTGGGAAAATATCTGGTCAGGTCATTAGGAACATTCCATATCATTAAAATTATTTAGGAAGAAAAAAAAACACAGGATTGTTTCAGGGTAGTAGAACAAACTACTGCCCTCAGTATAAGACAAAAATGACCCCTGATTTTTTTTTTTTAACTTATGTGAAGTAACCAAAGGTGATCAGTAGAAAAGCTCATTGTTTTCAGAACTACTAAAAAATTTAATAACAGCAAATACTACTCAAAAGCCAATGTGCATTCACTTTGTTTTTTGTTTTTTTTGTTTTTTTTTTTTTTAGACGGAGTCTTGCTCTGTCGCCAGGCTGGAGTGCAGAGGCATGATCTCGGCTCACTGCAACCTCTGCCTCCCGGGTTCAAGTGATTCTCCTGCCTCAGCCTCCCAAGTAGCTGGGACTACAGGCACATACCACCACACCCAGATAATTTTTGTATTTTTAGTAGAGACAGGGTTTCACCATGTTGGCCAGGATGATCTCGATCTCTTGACCTCGTGATCTGCCGGCTTCGGCCTCCCAAAGTGCTGGGATTACAGGCGTGAGCCACTGCGCCCGGCTTGCATTCACTTTGTATTCAGGCATTGTATAAGTGTTTACGTGCATTATTTTATCAAATCCTTAAAAACCCTAGCTGAGCACAGTGGCTTATGTCTGTAATCCCAGCACTTTGGGAGGCCAAGGCAGGAGAATTGCTTGAGCCCAGGAGTTCAAGACCAGGCTGGGTAACATAGCGAGACCCTATCTCTAAAACTAAAAAAAAAAAAAAAAAATTCTCTTTTTTTGAGACAGGGTCTTGCTCTGTTGCCCAGGCTGGAGTGCAGTGGTGCAATCTCGGCTCACTGCAGCCTCTGCATCCAGGGTTCCAGTGATTCTCCTGCCTCAGCCTCCTGGGTAGCTGGGATTACAAGCACATGCCACCATGCCTGGCTAATTTTTGTATTTTTAGTAGAGATGGGGTTTCGCCATGTTGGCCAGGCTGACCTGGTCTCAGGTGATCTACCCACCTCAGCCTCCCAAAGTTCTGGGATTACAGGCGTGAACCACCACGCCCAGCCAAAAAATTTTTTTAATTTAATTAGCTGGGCATGGTGGTGTGCACCTGTAGTCCCAGCTACTTGGAGACTGAGGTAAGAGGACTGCTTGAGCCTAGGAGGTCGAGGTGCAGTGAACCGTGATCATACCACTGCACTGCAGTCTGGGTGACAGAGCAAGACTCCCATCACAAACAAACACACACACAAACAAAAAACAATCCTTTGAGGCAAGTACTATTCTTACTCTGACTTTACAAATGAGAAAACTGAGAGCCAGAGAAGTTAAGCAACTTGCCTAGCTAAACAACAGAGCCAGAGTCTAACCCAAGGTAGACTACCCCATAGCATGTGCTTTCGATCTTGTGCTAGACTGCCTTCCAACAACAGCACACAGGGCCATGCCTCTGCAAAGGTTGATGGCCTGTTTACACCAAGGCATAGTTTTACATAATTTCATAAGGAAAGGTTAAAATATCAATGTTTGGCATTTCAAATTAAATCTAATTAGTACGTTATTACTGGTAATAAATAAGTAACATTATAAAATATAAGGGTTTTAAAACCATGAACTCTTCCAGCCTGACCACCTAATTGGTAATGAGTTACAATACAATTTGTGAATACTGTGGGTCTTTTCAAAACAGAATATTTTAGGACTGGGCACAGTGGCTCATGTCTGTAATCCCAACAGTTTGGGAGGCTGAGGCAGGAGGATTGCTTGAGCCCAGGAGTTCGAGACCAGCCTGGACAACATAGTGAGACCCCTATTTCTAAAAAAAAAAAAAAAAAAAAACCAGCCAGGTGTGGTGGCTCACACCTGTCATCCTACTCAGGAAGCTGAGCCAGGAGGATTGCTTGATCCTAGGGAGGTCAAGGCTGCAGTGAGCTATGATTGCACCACTGCATACCAGCCTGGGCAACAGAGCAGTCTCAGAGAAAAAAAAAAAAAAAAGACAGGGACAGAGACTGGATATCTTAGTAATAATACTGATTTTTCCATATAAATTAATTTTCCAGACAACCTAAGCTTACTCTTTAAATTCTGATGCCTTTACGTTTTAAATAACAATCTTTTAAAAATCTCTCTTTCCGGCTGGGAGCAATGGCTCACACCTATAATCCCAGCACTTTGGGAGGCCGAAGTGGGTAGATCACCTGAAGTCATGGGTTCGAGACCAGCCTGGCCAACATGGCAAAACCCTGTCTCTATTAAAAATACAACAATTGGCTGGGCGTAGTGGCATGGGCCTGTAATCCCAGCTATTCGGGAGGCTGAGGCAGGAGAATCACTTGAACTGGGGAGGTGGAGGTTGCAGTGAACCGAGATCGTGCACTGCACTCCAGCCTGGGTGACAGAGCAAAACTCTGTCTCAAAAAATAAAATAAAAGGCCAGGCACAGCAGCTCACGCCTGTAATCCCAGCACTTTGGGAGGCCGAGGTGGGCAGATCACGAGGTCAGGAGATTGAGACCATCCTGGCTAATACGGTGAAACCCTGTCTCTACTAAAAAATACAAAAAATTAGCCGGGTGTGGTGGCGGGTGCCTGTAGTCCCAGCTACTTGAGAGGCTGAGGCAGGAGGGTGGCGTGAACCCGGGAGGCAGAGCTTGCAGTGAGCCGAGATCGTGCCACTGCACTCCAGCCTGGGCAACAGAGTGAGACTCCGTCTCAAAAAATGAATAAATAAAAGAAAATAAAGTAAAATAAAAAATAAAAATCTCTCTTTCCCTCAAAGGAAGGAGATCTGTCCTATGTGAAAGGACAGTAAAGATTCCATCTCACCTGGGCTTGATAAAAGGCCACTTCTGAAATCTTGTACAGATGTAGAAAAAGTTTCACATAGTAGAAACCAAACACAGAATTCAGCATTTCAGTCCCTAATGTCATCATAGAGTATGCCCAAGCAATGGATTTGATATTTAAAAGTGTCATTTTCCATGCAGAGGAACTCTTCTTCCCTTTGTTTAAAAAAAAAAAAAAAAAAAAAAGGTTAAAATTCACTGCACACAGTAGTGGATGGGGGCGCAAAACACTGCTGGCCAGTACTTATTTTAGTCAAATAAGAGTTCAAACCTACGAGCTGTGAGTATGTCACCAGATTTAACACCCTACTTCCTTATCTATTCACTCAATATTTTTTGAGATGCTCTGCAGGAAACCTAGTTTGCATAGAGTATGATTCCACTTATATTTTTATCTATCTCTTTGAACTTATAAAGTGGGATGTCAGCCTGGCCAACAGGGCGAAACCTCATCTCCACAAAAATACAAAAATTAGCTGTGTACAATTTTTGTACAAAAATACAAAAATTACAGGTGTGGTGGCATGCACCTGTAGTCCCAGCTACTTGGGAGGCTGAGGCAGGAGAATTGCTTGAACGCCGGAAGCAGAGGTTGCAGTGAACTGAGATGGCACTACTACAATCCAGCCTGGGCGACAGAGCAAGACTCCACCTCAAAAAAATATATAAAATAAAGTGGGATTCATCCAAGAGCTTGGACATGATTAACTAGTGTCAAGGAGATATGTTTATGCCATTATTATCCTTGGTAGGGTGCAACAGAAACAGAACAAGGTGACAGCCTTTTGCTCAAGTCAAAAAGAAAATAAGCCCCTCATCTTAGTATAAAGTTGTTCATTCAGTAGTACAGACTTGCATTTGAAGACTTATTCTTGATCTTCTGTAGCTTTGACCGCAAGGACATCACTACAATGGGTACAGAAATAACACATTCTGATCCTTGCTGAGATCCTTGTATGGGCCTCTCTTAAATCTAGCCTATTGTCTTACCGTTTGATTTTTATAAGTGGAAAACAGGAAAGGGCTAACCAAGCAAGAGGAAGGCATAGATTCATCTTCCTTTCAATCTTGACTATAGTTTAAAGAGAATACCATGATCTTTCTGTTCTATTCCTGGCTTACTTGAATATTTAGCCAGGTCTCCGCATCTTATTGAGTCAGAAAACAGACACAAATTCAGATAACTCAAAGGATGTTACTTGCTTGAGTAATCCTTGGGCCTCTGCTTTAACTTTGTAGATCCAGAAACAGAATTAAGCAGACAGTTCGGTCTACACTGCCAAATTTCTTAGGGAAAAAGAGGGCAAGTCAGAAGGAGGAGGTCAGCATTTGGCTCGAATGACCAAATTATTTAAGGTCTCTACACTTCACTTTGCACCAAGTAGACCCAAGAATGATTATAATTCAGCTGGGTGTGGTGGTGCAGATCTGTAGTCCTAGCTATTCAGGAGGCTGAGGCGGGTGGATTGGTTGAGCCCACGAGTTTGAGGCTGCAATGAGCTATGATCTCGCCACTGCACTTTAGCCTAGGCAACAGAACAAGACCCTGTCTCAAATTAAAAAAAAAAAAAAAAGACTCTAATTCTATCAGTGGCAGGGTCCTAGAATTATCAAAAATGGGTTATCAGACTCATATGCATACCAAGCATTGTCTACAGAATAAAGAATGTTTTGTCTACATGTGTACCTGTATTCTTAAAATGTTTGTAACTTCTGCTATAATGATTAAAAATACAAATCTGATTGTTTTCATCATGATGCAGTTCCCAAACACTTCAAAACTACTATTGTGTGGATGCCAGCCAATATTTTTTACTTTAAAAGTAATTCTCAGATTTCAAAATACTGGGAACTACCAGTGAAGACTTCACTCTAAGGAGTTAATCCCTGAGAATGAAGACTGAGGCTAGAGGTTGCTTGGTTACTAAGAGAGTCAAAAACAAGGGAGACAGGAGAATCAAAAGCCAAGACACAAATTTAGCCTACCAAAACCTAGGGACTCTTGTTTCTCTTAGTTTTATTTCAGGCATGCTAAAACAAGAAGCATGCCGCACCTTTCTAATCTGATCTATCACTAAGTCGCATGGTAGGTATTTGTAAACTTATAATTCTGCAAAAGGCCATAAGCTTTCTGAGAGTTGAATTCAATTTTTTTTTCAAAGATTTAAGTACCCAGCCTGTCCGAAACATAAGAATATAAGGTTTCAATTGCATTATGAAAAACTCGACGGTCTGAACTTCTTGGCCAGGCACGGTGGCTCACGCCTGTAATCCCAGCACTTTGGGAGGCCGAGGTGGGCAGATCACTTAAGGTCAAGAGTTTGAGACCAGCCTGGCCAACATGGTGGAACCCCATCTCTACTAAAAATACAAAAATTAGCCAGGTGTGGCGGCAGGTGCCAGTAATCCCAGCTACTCGGGAGGCTGAGGCAGGAGAATGCTTGAAACTGAGAGGTGGAGGTTGCAATGAGCCAAGATTATGCCACTGCGCTCTAGCCTGGGCAACAGAGACACTGTTTCAAAAAAATAATAATAAAATTTAAAAAATTAAAAATTAAAAATTAAAAAAAGTCTACATTCTGAACTGCTCTTTGTTTTTACATATTGCATGAAGTAGAAATCTTTATTTCCTTCTGCAAAAGGAGCCATTAATATTTTGCTTTAGATTACTGTCATCCCAATTACAATGACAGATACTATGAGATCCGCCGTCACTGGGGCGGCAACGTCCTGGTCCTAAGTCTGTGGCTCGTATCGCCAAGCTCGAAAGGGCAAAGGCTAAAGAACTTGCCACTAAACTGGGTTAAATGTACATTGTTAAGTTTTCTGTACATAAAAATAATTAAAATAATACAAATTTTCCTTAAAAAAATAGATTACTGTCATCATAGTAAATACTTATTTCTGTATCAAACTGAAAATCACCACTTACAATTTTTTTAAAGCCCCCATTGCTACCTAAAAACTCTCCTTACATGACTTTACTATAGCAATAAAACACAAGAGAACAAGAGCATTTTATCTTTACAACCAAAGACAAAGGATTTCTGAATCTGATCTTATTTATCACAACATATTTTATATAGAAAACTTAAAAAGTTGGCCAGGCATGGTGACTCAGGCCTGTGATCCCAGCATTTTTGGAGGCCAAGACAGGCAGATTGTTTGAGCCCAGGAGTTCAAGACCAACCTGGGCAACATGGTGAAAACCTGTCTTAACAGAGAATACAAAAATTAGCCAGGTGTGTTAGCACATGCCTGTAGTCCCAGCTACTAGGGAGGCTGAGGTAGGAGGATCACCTGAGCCCTGGGAGGTTGAAGCTTCAGTGAGCTGTGATAGCGCCACTGTACTCCAGCCTTGGTGACAGAGTGACATCTTGTCTCAAAAACAAATGAAGAAACAAACAAACAAAAAGAATTAAATAGTAGCAAAATGGTGCAATGGTTAGTTAGGCTGGGCAAGTTCATTAAATAATGGTGAATTATTATGAACACCATAAATTCTCCTTTTGGAATCAACTCGGGTGGTTATTTACTAACCTACTAAACCAAATAATATTAATGTCGCTGAAGAGGTTACTTATGATTGCTTCTAAACTATGACTAAGTAGACTCTAAAAGAACAATGGAAACTCCTCCAAATTTAGCACGGAAAACTGACACCAGTTTTTCAATGCAATTTTTGTTCAAGATTTTCCAGGGGAAAAGAAGTTTCCTTAAATAGTGTCCTTAAAAACAACCCAATAACACACCAAAAGACATAAAGTTTGTGGGGGTTTTTGCTTTTTTAAACTATCAATAACTTTATTTATTCACTTATTTATTTTTTTTGAGAGGAAGTCTCACTCCGTTGCCCAGGCTGGAGTGCAGTGGCATGATCTCGGCTCACTGCAACCTCTGCCTCCCGGGTTCAAGTGATTTTCCTGCCTTGGCCTCCCAAGTAGCTGGGATTCCAGGCGCGGGCCACCATGCTCAGCTAATTTTTGTATTTTTAGTAGAGACGTGGTTTCACCATGTTGGCCAGGCTGGTCTCAAACTCCTGACCTCGTGATCTGCCCACCTCGGCCTCCCAAAGTGCTGAGATTACAGGCATGAGCCACCACGCCTGACCCTCAATAACTTTAATTCTCCATATCTTTCTTTTCTTTTCTTTTTAAAGGAGAATTGTTGACTGGGCGCGGTGGCTCACACCTGTAATCCTAGCACTTTGGGAGGCTGAGACAGGTGGATCACTTGAGGCCAGGAGTTTGAGATCAGCCTGGCCAACATGGCTAAACCCTGACTCTACTTGAAACACAAAAACTAGCCGAATGTGGTGGCACATGCCTGTAATTCCAGCTACTCAGGAGGCTGAGGCAGGAGGTGACACTGTCAGGAGGTGACAGTGAGCAGAGATGGTGCCACTGCACTCCAGCCTGGGCCACATGGTGAGACTCTGAAAAAGAAAAAAAAAATGGAGAATTGTTAAAGAACATTTCAGTACGCATTTGAAGTCAAAATGAGCTTCTGTTTTCCAAGGAGCAAACAGCCGGCACTTTCAACCTTGCGAATCAGTGATAAGAATCGTGCAGGGGGCCGTGCGCGGTGGCTGACACCTGTAATCCTAGCACTTTAGGAGGCTGAGGCTGGTGGATTGCCTGAGGTCAGGAGTTCAAGTCCAGCCTGGCCAACATGGTGAAACCCTGTCTCTACTAAAAATTCAAAAATTAGCCAGGCATGGTGGTGGGCGCCTTTAATCCCAGCTACTTGGGAGGCTGAGGCAGGAGAACCACTTGAACCCAGGAGGCGGAGATTGCAGTGAGCCAAGATCACGCCATTGCACTCCAGCCTGGGTGACAAGCGTGAGACTGTCTCCAAAAAAAAAAAAAAAAAAAAAAAAAAAAAAAAAAAAAAAATCATGCCCCTGCATGATTCTAGCCCTTTAGCTTCCACAAATCACCATTGGCAATTACTAAATCCAACTTGCTATCTTTCCAAAGGGTTCTATCTTTAGTGATTAAGGTAGTTTGTTTGAAGTGATCTTATTTGAACTCTGAATATCTCGATGGACAACTAGGGCAGTAGAAGAGGCTTTACAGGGGACCTCACTTTCTTTTCTTTCTTTTTTTTTTTTTTTGAGACAGACTCTCACTCTATTGCCCAGGCTGGAGTACAGTGTCACGGTCTCGGATCACTGCAACCTCTGCCTCCGAGGTTCAAAGGATTCTTGTGTCTTGGCCTCCCATGTAGCTGGGATTATAGGCTTGCACCACCACTCCCGGCTAATTTTTGTATTTTTAGTAGAGATGGGCCGCCTTATTGGCCAGGCTGGTCTTGAACTCCCAACCTCAGGTGATCCGCCCGCCTCAGCCTCCCAAAGAGCTGGGATTATGGCATGAGCCACTGCACACAGCCTTTTTTTTTTTTTTGAGACAGGGTCTTGCTCTGCTGTCACCTATCATAGCTCATCGTAACCTCGAACTCCTGGACTCAAGCAATTCTCTCACCTCAGCCTCCCAAGTAGCTGGGACTACAGGTGTGCCAGTAACATTTTGCCTTTTTGAAGAAAGGGATTTGTGAGTTTACCATTCCTCTTTTATTATTATTATTACTTTCTAACAGTGTTATTCCTTCTACATTTTTTGCTTGACATCCTACTGTAAGAAAGAGTTTTCTTTTCTCTCCCATTTATTTATATCAGTATGGACTCATGGATTCTTTCTTTTTTTATTCAATGGGTTATAATCCATTACTATGATTATTTATTGTGATGCTCATAATTGGTCCTCAAGGGTACCGGCACTTCTACAGTATAGGTCACAAGCACACAGCCTTACATTTAAAATGAGCACAAAATACTTGCTTTCAGGGTCTCTCTGATTCAGATAGCTCTGTGAGCAAGGCAAACAATCATCTTTCCTGTAAACTGTTTGCTAAAAGGCTTCTCTGCTGGTACTGAGTGTGGCGAGAACTCTAGGTTTTTTCACTCTAGGTCCCTTGTGCTTTCCACCCTATTCAGCAGTCTCCTTTAAGGACTGAAGGGTAAAACTTCAGGCAACAACTCCACAGTGGGAGGTCTTGTCCTTGGCAAGACTTCTCCAGAGTAGCCTACAGCCTATGTGTAAGGTAACCCTGGAGTCAAGTGCTGTTTGATACAGCATCAGCGTGAGGTTAGGTTACGCTGGTTTGAGCAAAGATAGGAGGCAGAGAGACACCCTGAATTTTATTACCCACAAGAATTATTTAGGATGAGTTTTTCCCCTCTTCCAAATTACCCAAGTCTTTTTTTATACAGAAAGACAAAAGTAGCTTGAGTCTATAATTCCTTCCCTACAATTTCCCTTATTTTTAATGTGCAAGTAGCTAAAAAAGCAAGATCACAGAAGGGTTTATAACAAAAAGCCAAAGTCCCCAGCCTCAAATCACTCCTCCTCTTAGGAAAACTTCTTTTTTTTTTTTTTTTTTTGAGACGTAGTTTTTGCCCAGACTGGAGTGCAATGGCTCGATCTCGGCTCACTGCAACCTCCACCTCCCGGGTTTCAAGCAATTCTCCTGCCTCAGCCTTCCAAGTAGTTGGGATTACAGGCATGGGCCACCACGCCCAGCTAATTTTGTATTTTTAGTAGAGATGGGGTTTCTCCATGTTGGTCAGGCTGGTCTCGAACTCTCGACCTCAGGTGATCTGCCCGCCTCAGCCTCCCAAAATGTTGGGATTACAGGCGTGAGCCACCGCGTCCAGCCTCGGAAAACTCTTAATTGCTTCCCATTTTTAGTTCTGGCAGCTGTCTCCATATTTGTGGAAACTATTCATTGGATTATCAATGTAAGGTATTATCTGTCGACTCACTGCTAAAATAGATCAGGATTTAACACTCCTCTCCACCTCTTCCCTCTCTCTGAATTTCTAACAGTTTATCACCTCATGTTCTAGAGATAATCTTTCAATTGTATACTTAAACCTCGATTTTTTTGTTTCGTTGCTCAAAGTTAGCTAGATATTGGCCCTGCTGTCTTCCATCGGCTGCACCTTTACCTTTACGTCAAGGTTGAGAACATTGACCTTCAGGTCTGTCATCCTGCTTAAGAGTTTCCGTGCTTTGTCTGCAAGATGGTGCTTAAAGCTTTACCTACGAGCAGTATTTGCTGGGTTATGTCGGTGGAGGACAGCGTGCTCTGCCTCGCTGGCTACTAAGTGCTGGGGCTGCAGCTTGTCCCCTCCAGGTGCAATGTCACGTCCCCAGATGCTTAACTTGTGGTCTAGGGGTACCTTTTAAAAATCGTTGCAACACTGCTTACAATTTTCCCCCTCCAAGTGGACAGCTTCGGGCATCCCTCACCGCCCCAGATTCTCAAGGGGGTCTGGTGCCCACCGTTTTAGGGAGCATGAGCTTAATTCCCAGGGCTCAGATGTCAAGGAGACAAGAGCTACCGCTCAGTGGGCGTTTTCTCAACCCTAAACTCCCGATCGACCCCGAGTCTCCCCGCCGGACCCGGAGCAAATCTCAGAGTCAAGATGCGAGAAGGGGTGGCCGGGCGGCGGACCTCGGGCTTCCGGCACCCTTGCGCTTCCCGCCGGCACGAAGGACTCCCCTCGCCAACCGCCCGCCTCTCAGAGGCCGGAGTCCCAGGCCCTCCGGCCTGCGCTGCCTGTCCACAGACGCGCCGGCCTCGGGACACCCACCACAGGGGTAAGACGCGCCTCCGCCAGCTCCCCAGCTCGGAATCCAGAACGCGCTCCTAGGAGCCTTACAGCGCAGATCAGGGGGCGGGCTTTCGGCCGCACCCCTTCACTCTTTCCCCGCCTTCTTTGTTTATTCCGGACCCGCCATTGGCTGCTTCCCCTCGATACCGGGCGAGCCGCCGGTCTTTAGAGAGACGCGATTGGACGAAGTCCCTGCCGCTCGGCCAGCGGCCCGCTCGCGATTGGTTGAGGCGCCGCCGGGGGTTTGAATCGCATCCCCGGCCGGGGAGGGTTCTGCCAAAGTGCCACGTTGGGCCCGGCGGCGGCGTGAGGACCGGCGGCTGCGTGAGAACCAGGCTCCAGGCGTTCGCGCCGTAACGCCCGGCCGTTGGGGCCGTTGGGAGGCGCGAGGCGAGTCGAGGCAGCCGGCCGGTCGGCGGCGGCCGCCGGCGGGAACGGGGCTGAGGCGGCGCAGCGGAGTCTGGGCGGCGGCACCGCGTCCCGCCCGAGGGCGGCTCTGGCTGAGGGCGGAGGGGCCGGGGAAGAGCCCGGGGCAGCGGCTGAGGCGGGACGGCGGCGGGGGCCACTGCCCCTAGAAGACCCAGCCGAGATGCTGGCGGAAAACCTGGTAGAGGAGTTTGAGATGAAGGAGGACGAGCCGTGGTATGACCACCAGGACCTCCAGCAAGGTGAGGGCGGGGGCGCCCCGCGGGCGGGCGGCGGCCTGACCCGGGAGGCCGCCGCTGCGAAACTGTTAAAAAGTTGCTTTTTCTGGCGGCAGAGGATGCAGGTGCCGGGAAGGGCTCGGGCTCATCTGGCTGCGGGGCCGGCCGTGCCCGCGGATCCCGCCCGCAGGAAGCCTCGGCGCGGGGCCCACGGCCCTGCTAATGCGCAGTTGAATATCAGCCCCGAGGCGCGTGGGGGCCAGGGACGCGCCAGGCAGCGTTTTAAGCGCTTTCCGTGGATTAGCTAGTTTAATCCTCACTGCATTCCTCCGAGGCAGACCCGGGTGAGCCAGTGTGTCCCTCAGTAAGTGGCAGAGCCCGAGAAGCCGCCCCGTCGCAGGCTGTCTAGCCCAGCGCCTTTCATGGCCAGCGCGGAGGGCCGGCTGCTGCAGGTGGTAGTTGTTTTGCGGTGTAGCGGGAGCTGTGCGCTCCGCACCGTAACTCCAGGAGACAGTAACTTTTTAAAAATTTATTAATGTTTGAGGGTACATAGTAGGTGTATATATTTATGGGGTACATGAGATGTTTGGATACAGGCACACAGTGTGAAATAAGCACGTGATGGAGAACGGGGCGTCCATCCCAGCATTTATCCATTGAGGTAAAAACAATCCAATTACACACTTTTGTTATCCCATTTTCCAGGTGAGGAAAGTGGAGGTTAAAACGGTTAAGTGGCTTGCCTAAAGCTAAGTGTGGGAGGGAGTGTTTTTTGAACCCACACACTCAGAAGGAGGAGAGTTATAGTCACCACTCAAACCCCATCTCCTCCTTACCATCCTAGTTTACAGTTTTTTTCAGTTGGGCGTTAAGCTGTTATGCATAGTTCACCAGATGCCAATTGAAATGACAGAAGAAAGAGTGCATCTATCTCTGCCACTTTTCTTCAGTTTGCACGCCAGCTTTCACTTAGAAACAGGCCTGCCGATGGTGTCTCCAGAGAACAATCGTAGAGCAGCCCACACTTTGGAGCCAGTGGGGGCCCCCTTTTTCTTATAGCAGGAGGTAGCAGTTGGCGAACACTTTGTATGTGCCTAACACTGATAGGCCCATAACACAGTGGCTCATTTAATTCTCCCGGTAACACAATAGAGGTAGTAACGTTGGGGAGTGCTAGGGTTCCCCTTAAGACTCCAGAGCAAACATTCTTAACCGCTATACTGAATACTGAACAGTCCTCAGGAATTTTTCCAGGCATCTTCAGTTTCTGCAATTCTGTGTAAATGCTTTCAGCTGTAATCTTGCAATGAAAATTAACATCTCATTTAGTTGAATATTAAATGATCATGTTGCTTGTTCATGCTAACCACTGAACATGGCAGAAGAAAAGAATGTAGACCTGAATAACTCAGAAAAGGAAAATAAATTGAGCACCTCTTTTGGAGGAAGATAATTTCTTAAATTAACATGCAATCACTTTAACCAAAGTAATTCACCTTTATTACACTTATATAAGAGTCCAAGCTACTTAGTGGTTGCAGTGCAGTGTTTGGCACCATCTTCTTTATGTCCAAGAGACGAATTTATCATACATATTAACAAACCTGTTTTCAGATTTCCCCATAAGGATTGATGGCCTAGTTTGATAGTTTCTCCAGGATTTGTGAGGCAACCACTGTGCCATTGCAATATTTCCCTATAATTTAATTTGTATCATCACAACTAAATATTTTTCTTTCCTGTATTTAAGAAGCATAAATCTTTAAGGGCATAGAGGGGGCAGGTTCTTTTTTCTTGTATTTCCAGCATCTAGCATAATACATGGCACATACTGGAAGCTCGATTTTAATATTTGTTGAACTGCACTGAAGCACTCGCACAGAATTGTTTTCATGGCTCTCTTCCATCAGGTGCCTTAGTCCACGCTGCATTCTCCCCCTGTGGGAGGTTGTTAGGAACAACCAGCTGTAACACTTCAATCTACCGAGCAGCAAGTGCAACGTGTCAGGGTTACACGTGGAATTCTCTTTAACCTCTGATCAAAATAAAGTCATCAGCTCTTCAAGTTTAACCTTAAAAACACAGGTCTGGGCTGGGTGCAGTGGCTCATGCCTGTAATCCTAGCACTTTGGGAGGCCAAGGCAAGTGTATCACCTGAGGCCAGGAATTCGAGACCAGCCTGGCCAACATGGTGAAACTCCATCTCCACTAAAAATACAAAATTAGTCGGGTGTGGTGGCAGGCCCCTGTAATCCCAGCTACTTGGGAGGCTGAGGCAGGAGAATTGCTTGAAACTGGGAGGCGGAGTTTGCAGTGAGCTGAGATCCTGCCATTGCACTCCAGCCTGGATGACAAGAACGAAACTCCGTCTCAAAACACACACACACAGGTCTGAACCTCTTTACTGCCAGTTGCATTTCTGTGTTTTTCAAAGGGCTGTTACGTTATCACAGTGGACTTTGACGTAACCGTCTGTGTCATAACCAACTATATGGAGTACGAGTAGATGTGAAATTCCAACAATTATAACTTGTGAATATGGCCTGTCAAAGAATAAACGCTACAGTGTGAATAAAAGGGTATCCTTTCCCCAGTTTTGCTAAGTTATATGTTAACTCCTAAACTTTTAACAGATTTTAAAACTTGTTCATTTCTCAAAAATGTATTATCTGCTCTTTGCCAGCTATTCGCCTGGGCCCTGGGGCCACAGCGCCTCCGCACATGAGTGGATAGGCAGGATTCCTACTCCCATAGAGTGAATGTTCCGGGAATCTGTTCACTAGAGAAGCCTGGAGGTGCGCCTCATGGGATGTGCCCACTACAGCACCTCGTACATTGTAGGTCCTCAATAGACATTTGCTGCTGAATTAAGTTTGGGAGCAGGTCTGTCCTGTTAAACAGATTATTCAGCAGGTCTAGTGGGATTTTATGTGCAGGCATCTGTCCATTTTTTAACATCCTCATTATTACTGAGCAAGGCTTATTTGGAGAGAACTGCTGAAAACTTTTTTTTTTGAGGTGGAGTCTCGCTCTGTCCCCGGGCTGGAGTGCAGTGGCACGCTCTGGGCTCACTGCAATCTCCGCCTCCCGGGTTCAAGCCATTTTCCTGCCTCAGCCTCCCAAGTAGCTGGGATTACAGGCATGCACCACCACACCCAGCTAATTTTTGTATTTTTAGTAGAGACGGGGTTTCACCATGTTGGCCAGGATGGTCTCGATCTCCTGACCTTGTGATTTACCCACCTCGGCCTCCCAAAGTGCTGGGATTACAGGCGTGAACCACGGCACCTGGCTGGAAAACAACTTTTAATGATCCTGTTCTCACTATCTTACAACTACTGAATGTTTTCCTTTAGCAGTAGAAGCCATGATCTGAATAGATTGAATCTTTGTATCAAAGTTTCCTAGGGTATCCTTTTTTAAATTGAAATTGCTGGAAAATTCTAACCTTAGTAAACTCTGGTCTACTATTCATACCTTGTTAGAAATATGTAAAGCTTTTGTGTAGGCAGGAGGAGAAAACCCTTTGCTGTTACAAAACACTTTGATGGAGACTGTCTTTTGTCAGAGAGCTGAGTTGGCTCAGTAGGAATACTGACAGTAATCTCTGTGGGTAAGATCTTTTCTGGGACAGCAGGAGCTTTCAGTGCAGGTAATGATGGTGCTTGCTTTGAAACATGCCCCTGAGAACAAGGTGGAAAGACTTCAGAGACTGGATTTTCTTTTAAACCAGCTGCTATTGTCATTTGGTGAGCTGTGCAAACTTAGAATAAGGATTCAGGTTTCTGTTATGTGGATCAGTAAATGAACTCTTAGTTTAAAGGAATCCTAAAATTTCAGGATGAGTACATCCTCCTTGTGTACAACTATTTTGCTGAATCACTGTTTGGAGGGTTATTAAAACTGACAACATCATTTTTCTTGATATTTATATTCAGGTTTTCTGCTTTCCCAATTATAGTAACGTTGGCAACAGGAGTTAAACAGAAGCATCACTAAATGACGTATTTGACTTTGTAATAGGAAAAACTTTCAGCCTGTTAGTGAATTACTCCTACAGACTACCAGCTAACATGAGAATATGTCATTTTTTTTTATTTAAGAAACTAAAGTAAAATGGGAAAAATATAATAACAGTGGGATTTAAAGGTTTCGAAACTCTGGAAGAAAGGTTCTTTAAAAAAAATTACTTGGCTGCCAGTACTAATTTTTTGCCTAAAGCATAGAGCTGAGTATCTGTTTAAAGCTAACAGTTTACACCATTAAAAATATATTATTACCTGCAAAGACTCGTTAGTGAAAGAATATTCAACACATGAAGGTATTGATATGTTGAAATTCTCAAGCCTGCAACATATTTTTAGTAGTTGCCTAAGCCAGGCCAGTTCAATAGGATTTAGAAAAGACCCTCTTTAATGAAAATTCTTTTTGTAGTCCTGTAGAGATGAACAGGTGTACAAGGCTTCGAAACTATATTATTTCCTTTTCTTTTGTGCCTTAATTAAAACTATAAGGGACATTCAATATTCTATTCCCTCCGCTAATTATTTAGAAAACTTTCTTGGGCTTACTGCCAGCTTTTGGCTTCTTGGTTATGGAAGCCAGCTGCTACTCAACAGGAAATGAACTTTTTTTAAAGACAAAGTCCGGTGTCTTTAAGCTAACAGATGAAGTAATATCCTTTTATACAGTGTGACTTCACAGGAGCTTTCTTGTAGTTGGGACTTGTTAAAATTATATCCTTAACAGCCTATCAATATTTAGGAGATCGAGACTTCAGGTTTCTGAGCCAGGTTGGTGCTTTGTTTTACTGGAAATAAGGATTGAGATAAGGACAAGTCTCAAATTGTTTTTTGTTTGCTATCTACCAAAGAGTGCTGTCCTTGGCATCTCTTTCTGCAGGAGCAGGGAAGAAGTTCCTGGCTACTCTTAAGTAGCACAGGTAGTTCCGTAACTGAATGAAAGTGGTTGGTGATAGTCTCAAGTCAGTCTTGATTCTGGGAGAGGTTTTGGCCCAGTTGGGTTTTTTTTTTTTCCTGCTAAGAGACAAGGTCCTGCTATGTTGCCCATGCTGGTCTTGAATTCTTGGGCTCAAACAGTCCTCCCGCCTCGGCATCCCAAAGTGCTGAGATTACAGGTGTGAGCCACCACACCTGGTCCTTGGCTCAGGCTTTAATTGCTGGTTAAGAGCATCTTTGGTGAATCTGAGCCTTCCCGGTGAGGAATTACCACTTTACACATTTAAGAAGGAAAGACTTAAGTAATACCTAGGTAATGTTTTTATACTTTGTCTTTAATACAGTGTGGTAGCTTCCATGTGGGTCTATGTATACACATTACATGCTCTGTGAGTACAAAATCATTTTTTCTGGAACATGTTGAGCCATACATAGTTCCTTTTTCATTTGGTGAAAACAAGGTATTAACTTGCCTGGGGTTGTATGTGCTTTCACTAGCAGAGCAGGCAATAAAAGCCCAAATAGTTGAACTGTAATTTCTCATTGCAATCTGTGAAAACAAGTAGAAGAAATTAAGTACCTCAACAAGGGGGACATTTGTATTCTCTACCTTGAAGAAGCTTGCGGACCTCTCTTTCAATTGCCTTAAAACTCTGCAGATGAAGATAACAAAGAATTGTGATGAGAGTGAGAGTGAGAACCTGTTGACCTAAGAGTTTCTGTCTCATCTGTGACTCACCTTGGAGCTTGATTAGGTTAGTTAACAGCTTTGTGCTTCAGGCTGTCTCATCTGAGAAACTGGACTAAATACCTTTAAAGATATAAAGACTAATGTCTATAGAAAACAAAAAGTAGGCTGGGCGCAGTGTCTCACGCCTGTAATCCCTAGCACTTGGGGAGGCCGCGGTGGGTGGATCACTTGAGGTCAGGATTTCGAGACCAGCCTGGCCAACATGGTGAAACCCCATCTCTACTAAAAATACAATAATTAGCCAGTTGTGGTGGTGGGTGCCTGTAATCCCAGCTACTCAGGAGGCTGAGACAGGAGAATCGCTTGAATCCAGGAGGCAGAGGTTGCAGTGAGCCGAGATTGCACCACTGCACTCCAGCCTGGGTGACAAGAGTGAGACTCCATCTCAAAAAAATAAATAATGACAAGAAAAAGAGTAATGTCTCTTAAATGCTTTGAGCTATTTGTAAAAGTTCTGTGTTTTGTAAATACAAGTTATTTCTTAGACTTAATGGAAGTCTTTTGTTTGTTTGTTTGTTTGAGACAGGGCCTCACTGTGTTTTTGGTAGAGATGACATTTCACCATGTTGCCCTGGCTGGTCTCGAACTTCTGAGCTCAAGCTGTCCACCTGGCTCACCCTCCCAAAGTGCTGGGATTATAGGCATGACCCATTGCACCTGGCCTCCAAAGTCTTAATGAATGTAATGACTGTAATAGACATTGTTAGTTTTGAAATCACAAGAGAATGTATTTTAGCACCTATCTACCAACAGTATACTGTTTTATTTTAAATGGGTGTAAAATGTTTTTAAATGATCTGGAGTTGGGTGTGGTAGGTTTTGCTGCTTTTTCCAGAGTGAAAACTAACCAAGTAGAATACTAATTATGCACTTGAGTGGACATTACAACAACTAATGCTGTTGTTACCATTTACTCAATGCTAAGTTTTACTATCAGTAGTGGTGGATAGCCATTAAGCCTTATTTGTCAACCTCTAAAAATTAAGTTTAAAAATCATTATGTAGTGAGTTTCCTTGTTTTGATGATAAATTTTTTTTCATAATACTTTTATGACATTAACTGAGGCTACTTTCCATCATACCTAGAATAAAATTTAAACTTTAACTACCATGGGCTATAAAATCCTATATGATCTGATCCCTCATGCTTCTATCATACTGGCTGCTTGTCAGGTTGTAGAATATGCCAAATTCATGGCAAGTTCTTCATCCTTCAAGCTTCAGCTAAAAGGTCCTCTCAGACCTTCCTTATGACCTCCCTTTCTAAATTGGGCCCTAGGCTGGGCACAGTGGCTCATGCCTGTAATCCCAACATTTTGGGAGGCTGAGGTGGGAGGATGTGTTGAGGCCAGAAGTTTGAGATCATCCTGGGCAGCATTGTAAGACCCTGTCTCTACAATAAATCAGGAAGTAAGTAAGCTGGGTTTGGTAGTGCATGCCTGTAGTCTCAGCTATTTGGCAGGCTGAGGCAGGAAGATCACTTGAGCCCAGGAATCCAAGGCTACAGTCAGCCATGAGAGCACCACTGCACTCCAGCATGACAACAGAGTGAGACCGTGCCTAATAAAGAGACAGAAAGCCCTTTTTTCATTATCACCAAATCCAGGTTTTTCTCCCCCACTTTATCTAAAAACATGTCAGAATTCTGCCCGTCCTCTCCGCCACCCTGGTCCAAGCCACCATCATCTCTCACCCAGATGATTGCAGTATCTTTCTGTCACTCTGCTCCCACCTTTGTCCCATTCATTCTGTATAACAGCAGCCAGAGTGATCCTGTCAAACCTCCATGGGATTCCTTCATTTGGGGTAAAAGCCAAACTCTTGACCTCTTTAGTTAGGCCCTCCCCAAACTGGCCATCTTGGAGCCCCTTTGATTTGAGTCTTCCCCCTCCCCTCCCTGCCCAATACATTCTGCTCCACCCTCGGCCTTCTTAATGACTCAGTCATGCTTCCTCCGAGGTGCTTTGCACTTGCCTTGCCTCTGCCTGGAGTGCTGTTTCCCTGGATGGATCTACATGGGTCACTTATTCCGTTCTTTCACATATTGATTCTAATGTGGCCCTGGTCACATGTTCTTAAATTTCAGCCTCCCACATCCACACTTCTCCTCTACCTCTTCCTTGCTTTATTTTTTCTCTTTAGCATTTATCACTATCAAGTTTTATTATGCTGTTTCTCCCAGTAGAATATAAGCTCCATGAGGGCAGGGATTTTTTTTAATGAGTTCCTTATGGCTCCTGGGCACCATCCCAATGCCTAGAATAGTGTCTGATATTATTGAGTATATGCATGCATGCATGAATACTGTTTATCACAGTATGTGAGTTTAGTTACTCATTTGTCTGGCTTCCTCCACGAATCTGAGAATGTCAGCAAAGCAGGACTTCATTTTATTCACTGTTCTATAGCTAATGCTTAGCATAGTGCCTGGCAACAAAAACATTCATTTGTGAATCAATGAATATTAATAGTACTTTGCGTGCGTATTGCAACTTAGTTTGTAAAGTACTCCTTTATGTATTATTTCATTTGATTTTCATAGTCTTATATTGATAAGACAGTCATCTCTCTAAACAAGAATACTAACTATAGGGGCCTTAAAGTCACCATATTGAAAGTGTTCTGGTAAATGATAGTCAGAACTGGGCCTGAGACTTACCTGCCCAGAGTGCAGTGCATTTCCCACTGTATCAAAGGACTGCTGCATAAGATTTACTATGCAGAGAAGTATTTCAATGACCTATGTTACAACTAGTGTCCTTTCTTATATTGTTAACTAAATTTTCATTTCTGGGAGTTGAGTATAATATAAACAAATCCTGTTTTATGGACATTATACCTAAGAATAGAGAGAGTTGAAAAATGAGGTTTAAAATATGGTTCTGTGCTAAATGGAAGTATGAGCTACTGACATGTAATTACCTCAAAAGCACATTGCTGTTTTGCTTTTCTAGTTGCTCATCTTACAGAAGGACACGAAGAGAAGTATAGTGACCTGGGGCAGTGTTCTTAATGCTGCTGTATTTTTCCTTTTCTTGACTTAATAAATTTTAGTCCCCTTAGGAGTCCAGGATATATGACAATAAACTTTAACAGTTGTATTCACAGCAGCCAAATTCATGGGAACTTTAAAGATTTTTGAAAGCTCCACCTATACCTTGGCTCAAGGGTCCATTCAAAAAAGTAGACTGTCAGGATATGAATACATTCATTCTACTAGCAAATAGGATTTTAGAAGTAACACTGCAGAATGATCATTCCTAAACAAATAACGGCATCTCCATAAAGTAGATGACTATTTTTCACTTCTTACAAGTATGGGTACATAAGAGAATACATTACCTGCTGGAGGCATCAGTTTAACTGAATTTTAAGTAGAACTCGCATTTCCTTCTGTGCCACTCCACCTTCCATTGGGATGTGACTTAAACTACATGTTCTTTTTTGAAGGACTGGGTTATATAAATTGTTGATGTGAGATCATTTGTATTATTCTAAGATTCATTTGTTGTGCTAGATCTTCAGCTTGCTGCTGAGCTTGGGAAGACATTACTGGATCGGAACACAGAGTTGGAGGACTCTCTTCAGCAGATGTATACAACCAATCAGGAGCAGTTACAGGAAATTGAGGTAATTCACTTGGCAGGAGAGTTACACTTTTGACACTTCGATGTGTTGCTGTTATGCCAATCACATGCTGGTAAAATAACACTTGCAATTAGACGCAGCATTTTATTTTTTAACACAAACTTTTTTGAGAATAAGAACCACCTCCCGAGTAGCTGGGATTACAGGCGCCTGCCACCACGCCCAGCTAATTTTTGTATTTTTAGTAGAGACGGGGTTTCACCATGTTAGCCAGGCTGGTCTCGAACTCCTGTCCTCAGATGATCCACCTGCCTCGGCCTCCCAAAGTGCTGGGATTACAGGCATGGGCCACCACGCCCGGCCTAAAAAATGCAATATTTAAGATATACAGAATGGTGTAAGAGAACAATACAATGAATACCCATATATCCACCACCTAGCTTAAGAAAGAAGACTGCCCACACTGTTGAACTTCCCACTGGCGAGGGAACTTATACCTCCTCCTTGGTGGCATATCCCTCCCACCTACTACCAAACCATATCCTAACCATTGTGGAAGTCAGTGTGGCAATTCCTCAGGGATCTAGAACTAGAAATACCATTTGACCCAGCCATCCCATTACTGGGTATATACCCAAAGGACTATAAATCATGCTGCTATAAAGACACATGCACACGTATGTTTATTGCAGCACTATTCACAATAGCAAAGACTTGGAACCAACCCAAATGTCCAACAATGGTAGACTGGATTAAGAAAATGTGGCACATATACACCATGGAATACTATGCAGCCATAAAAAATGATGAGTTCATGTCCTTTGTAGGGACACGGATGAAATCGGAAATCATCATTCTCAGTAAACTATCGCAAGGACAAAAAACCAAATACCGCATGTTCTCACTCATAGGTGGGAATTGAACAGTGAGAACACATGGACACAGGAAGGGGAACATCACACTCTGGGGACTGTTGTGGGGTGGGGGGAGCGGGGAGGGATAGCATTAGGAGATATACCTAATGCTAAATGACGAGTTAATGGGTGCAGCACACCAGCATGGCACATGTATACATATGTAACTAACCTGCACATTGTGCACATGTACCCTAAAACTTAAAGTATAATAATAATAAAATTAAAAAATAAATAAAAAATTTGGAAAAAAAAATCATAGTTCCTGATTTCACAATGTGTTCAGATGTTTTGCTCCATTCAAATAATCATAAAATACATGTTGCTTTCTCTCTGCTGTGATCTTGATTTGTTTACATTTTTGCTGGATATTTTATTAAAATACTACATTTTTGGCTGAGTGTGGTGGCTTATGCCTGTAATCTCAGCACTTTAGGATGCCGAGGGAGACAGATTGCCCAAGCTCAGGAATTCGAGACCAGCCTGGGCAACGTGGTAAAACCCCATCTCTACAAAAAAAAATACAAAAATTAGGCTGGTGTGGTGGCATGTGCCTGTATTCCCAGCTACTTGGGAGACAGAGGTGGGAGAATCCCCTGAACCTGGGAAGTCAAGGCTGCAGTGAGCCATGATCGTGCCACTGTACTCCAGGTTAGGTGATGGGAGCGAGACCTTATCTCAATAAAAAAAAATATAATACCTTTTGCCTAGCTTAAAAGACTAAAATGAAAGATGCTAGGCTAGGGCATTAAAATGGCCCTCCATGCTGCTAATCTTATAAATGGTCCCCTTCAAGTAGTTCAGTTATGTGTAGGCCACTTGACTGTAAAGATAATCATGGGTATTAACCGGACAGTGTCCCATCAGAACACCTTTCTCCATGTCCCAACCCATGCTCCCCGCAAAAAGGGTCTGTACTTAAATTATAAGCTCCTCCCCCTCAAATTGGTACAGTAGACCCAGGACTTTTGTGTCTGTGCACAGAAAAATGTAAAAGACTCTAGAACAGTGAAGCAGTTCATCATAATGAGTACTTTCTAAAGCTTTGATTATTTCCTGAACCAGGTGCTGGGAATTCAGACAAGTGGAGAATTACATAGTCCTTCCTTAGAAGTGATCACATTATACAGTTTTAAACTTTTGAATACAAATAAACCTATCATCAAAACAAAGGCAAATGTACAATCTCAATATCCGTTAATTTTACCTAGTAACATAAAAGGTATATACAGTAGGCCCTCCCCTTGAGCAGGATTTCTGAAATACACTTTTATAACTCTAGGAAGGTATGGCTTGCAATGATATTGAAGTCACCGGGTACCATTTTTAGCATATTCTACATCAAAAGAGCATAGAATATGTTTTACACTAAATTGAATTTAACGACCTAGTGTAGGCCGGGCGCGATGGCTCAAGCCTGTAATCCCAGCACTTTAGGAGGCAGAGGTGGGCAGATCACTTGAGATCAGGAGTTCGAGACCAGTCTGGCCAATGTGGTGAAACCTTGTCTCTACTAAAAATACAAAAATTAGCTGGGGATGGTGGCAAGCACCCATAATCCCAGCTACTTGGGACGCTGAGGCAGGAGAATCACTTGAACTGGGGAGGTGAAGGTTGCAGTGAGCTGAGATTATGCAGCTGCACTCTAGCCTAGGCAACAGAGCAAGACTCCATCTCAAAAAAAAAAAAAAAAAAGACCTACTGTAGAGTTTGCCAGAAACCTAAAATGTAGAAAAACTAGGCATTTAAAAACTATTAAACTAGGCTAGGCATGGTGGCTCACGCCTATAATCCCAGCACTTTGGGAGGCTGAAGTGGAAGAATTGCTTGAGGCTAGGGTTTGAGACCAGCCTGGGCCACAAAGTGAGACCCTGTCTCTAGTCTAAAAACAAAACTATTAAACTAGCCAAATGTTTTATTTGGTCAAGGAACTCCTTCCTACTTTGTTTCGTAGACTTTGTTTTTTAACTCAGTGGGAGATTTCAGAATAGTCCTGAACGATCATCACTGTTTGTATTTGTGTAGAGACATAGTCTTAATTGTATTATCGTAGTCTACGAGGTTTATCCAAGGCCTGATTATTGCTAATAGTTAATAAATTGTATTGATGTTTCCTGTTAGAGCATTTATAAAACACTGTAACTGGTACTTATTTTAGGATAACTTTCAAGTATAGCTGAAAGAAGTGTAAATATTTGTAAGTTGGGAGAATGATGCTTATTGATTAGGAGATTACAAACAACTGCTTTATGATCTAAGTTGTCTTTTTTTCTGTGGTATCAAGGATGATTAAACATTTAAGCTAGATCATTGGTATTCTGAAAGTATCCAAAGATATCTGAGATTCTCTAAATCTACAAATAACACTTTATTATCTAATATTATCCATAAGATATTGCAAAGCGTCATGGAAATGAAATAATCCAGTTCAGACCTTCATGATTAAATAAGTATAAAATTCGGCTGGGCGCGGTGGCTCACGCCTGTAATCCTAGCACTTTGGAAGGCTGAGGCGGGTGGATCACAAGGTCAGGAGATCGAGACTATCCTGGCTAACACGGTGAAGCCCCGTCTCTAGTAAAAATACAAAAAATTAGCCGGGCGTGGTGGTGGGCGCCTGTAGTCCCAGCTACTCTGGAGGCTGAGGCAGGAGAATGGCGTGAACCCGGGAGGCGGAGCTTGCAGTGAGCCGAGATCGTGCCACTGCACTCCAGCCTGGGTGACAGAGCGAGACTCCATCTGAAAAAAAAAAAAAAAAAGTATAAAATTCATGTATAAAACTATTCAGGAGATTTAGCTTGGAATATTTCGGGAAACATATTCATGAGTCTCTTGTTTCTGTAATATGTAGTCCACTGGTTCCTAGATCTGAGTATTGCACAATGCAGTATTTTACTCTTTATCCAAAGCGGTTTTTTTGGCTAAGAATAATTACTATCTTAGATTTCTTCACCACCATTACAGTTGACTTTCTTTTTTCTTTCCTAAGTTGCTTCATGAAAGTAAGTTTACAGTCTCAGCAGGGGAGATGAGATGGCAGTAATGGCTAAGCCCACTTACCAGCCAGGGGATTCCCACAGACTGTCCTTGCTGCCTGCTCTATCACAACTGTGCCTGGGCAGACGTAGAGATCGCAGTGTAGATTTCTGAGGTCTCTCTAATAGCCTAAAAGAATGCCCGATGCTCTTGTAAAAGTAACCAGGCAGCTAAAGAGCCTATTTCCTTGCTAAACGATGACCCTTGCATATGCTCCTCTTATTGCAACCTCCAGGAGGCCCCCTAAACTTTATAAGGGCCCTCTCCTTAATTTGAACCTTTTCAACATGTTTCTCCTTACCTTAAACTTCTTATTGAAATCTACATTACAGAAAAGGGCACAAATCCTAAGTGTATTGATGAATTTTCATAAAGTAAACATGCCCATGCAACCTATTCCTAGATAAGGAGTTGAGAGCATTATCAGCCCATCTGGTCACCACCTGGTGAACTAGCATCCTAACTCCAACACCCTAGATAAGTTTAGCTTGTTTTTGACCTTTACATGAATGGAATCACTTGTACAAGTTTTAAAGTAACTGTTTAGAATGTTTATTGGGAATTAGATTACAAAGTAATACACAGCTAGGCGCAGTGGCTTACGCCTGTAATCCTAGCACTTTGGGAGGCTGAGGCGGATGGATCACTGAGGTCAGGAGTTCGAGACCAGCCTGGCCGACGTGGTGAAACCCTGTCTGTACTAAAAATACAAAAAGTAGCTGGGCATGGTGGTACATCCCTGTAATCCCAGCTACTCGGGAGACTGAGGCAGGAGAATCCCTTGAACCTGAGGGGCAGAGGTTGCAGTGAGCTGAGATCCTGCCACTTCAATCCGGTCTGGGCGAAAGAGTGAAACTCCATCTCAAAAAAAAAAAAAAAAATTCATTTTCTTAAATTCAGAAAAATATATAGTTGAAGAACAAAAAATCAGCTCCTATCCCACCACCAGTGAAATTTAAAATGAGGCAGTCCAAAAAAATGGTCTGGGAACAAACTCATCTGAGTGAATGAAAAATAGTGCAGAGAACTGATGAAAATGCTAGGACAAGATCCCTAAGATTCTGACTTATTGTGGAAATAGACAACTTGGACACTGCCAAAGGGTATTTTGTAAGTAGAACCACAAATATTCTTTCAAAGACTCTAGGAGGGTTTCAGACAATCCTCCTAAAAATTGATCAGTATTTTTGGTAGGCATCATTTTTAATGTAAAAACGAAAAAACAAAAATTTCCTTTAACGCAAAAATGAAAAAAGATTAAATAAACTATTCAAAATAATGGTTAAACTGGTTTCAGAGAAACCTGTAGCCTGTCTTACTTTTTTTCAGTGCTAATTTGAAAAACTTAGATAATTTTTTAAGAATCCAGAGCAAGTTTTTTCTATTCTGGGTGGAAGGAGGGGAGGAGAGAACTCTTACTTGGGAGAGTAATGAGATCAGACACCATTGGATTCATTTACACTTTCCTGCAACCGTGTAAGCAGCCTACAGCCTTGTGTTTTGGTTACTTCCCTGCTTAGACACCTGCATTATCCCCTACATGAGTTGTGCCTAGCACTCAAAGTAGTCTGGCTTTCAAGGCATCCCTTCTTTCAAGAGTTCATGCCCTCTTTGGAAACGAAAAAATATTTTGTGCTGCTTTTACTGCATGTATCAATATTCTACTGTATATGATACTTAATTGATTTGCTTTATTTTCCTTTCCCCTTATTTCCCATTGCAACAGTGAGCACTGTTGTGTTTATTCATGGTCTTTCACACATACTAGGTAATCGATACTTTGTTGAAATCAGTATTTTAACAGAGGAGAAACAGCTTACAAAGCTCTTCTAATAATTCGTAAACGTTGGGTTTCCACCTCTGGAGATTTTTAAGGGAGGCAGAAGGGTCTCTGGCCTCTGTTTTAGGAGATTCATGTTTAAACCCTCAATTTTAATTGCAAATAGCTAGAGAATTTAGACATACGAATTACCCCTCAGATTCTGTTTGCTCTGTTATGGAATGGTGATAATGCTTACACTACTTTGGTGTAGGATTTTTCTGAGGGGCTGAGATTATGGAAGCATATATATTTTGAACAGTATAAATTGTTACTTTGGTATAGGATTTTTCTGAGGGGATGAGATTACGGAAGCATATGTATTTTGAACAGTGTAAATCATTGCGTAGTTTACCAATGTTTGAAGAATTTTAGTAGTGAGCCGGTGGCAGTGGCTCACGCCTGTAATCCTAGCACTTTGGGAGGCTGAGGCAGGTAGATCACGAGGTCAGGAGTTCAAGATAAGCCTGGCCAAGATGACGAAACCCCGTCTCTACTAAAAATACAAAAATTAGCCGGGCGTGGTGGTGGGTGCCTGTAATCCCAGCTACTCAGGAGGCTGAGGCAGAGAATTGCTTGAACCCGGGAGGTGGAGGTTGCATTGAGCCAAGATTGCACCACTGCACTCCAGCCTTAGCGAAAGAGCGAGACTCCATCTCAAAAAAAAAAGAATTTTAGTAGTGAAAAAATTCTTTAAAAATTTTTATGGATATATAATAGCTTTACATATATATGGGGCGTATGTGACATTTTGATACAAGCATACAGTGTGTAATGATGAAATCTAAATTGAGATAACCATGGCCTCCAACATTTATCATTTCTTTGTGTTGGGAATATTCCATATCTTTTCTAGCTATTTTGAAGTATACAATAAAATATTGTTAACTATAGTCATGAAAGAACTTTAATTCTGAAAAAATAAATCTTCCAGAATTACTGGAAATAGACTTTAAAAACAATCTAATCCCACAATTTTAATAATGGGATTATAGGTGGTTTCTATTTTCATATTCATACCTCCCGCCACCAAATTTCTACAGTGGAAATATATTACTTTCATCAGGGGAAAGAGATTTTTCGAAAGTAATAGGAAATATTTCTTCACTATTGTGGAAGTTCATTTTGATATTAAATTCAGAGGACTTAGGCTGTAATCCTTAATTTCAGGATAATCCCAACACTGCTTACAAGCCAGATTTCCACTCCATTTCTATGCGTTTTTACTTGGGGTCGTTTGTTTCCGTCTTTCTCTGCGTTCCAGATTAGGATTCCACAATTGCAAATAGGTATTTATGTAATTCTGCTGGCTTTTGTTTTTTAAAGGTTTACCTTAATTGTAAAGGTGGCCTGTTTGTAGCTTTTGTGCATAACTGGAACCTTGTACTCATAGCTGAGGTGACAGTCTGTGCCAATTCCTAGACAATGCAATAAACCCAAGGCATTTTGCTATAAGTTGACATTTTTGCCCACATTTCTGCTACCCCATGACCCCCTTCCCCCACTGTTTTGCTTTAAATGTCTCCCTTTCCTGTTTACTATGGCAGTCAGATTCATTGGAGGCTGTGTATCAAAGAGAAACCCAGCATGTCAGCAGCATGTCTGTACCTTGAGATGAGAGGTAGGAAATAAGCTAACCCGTTTCCTTCTAGATTCAGAAAAAAATGAAGCACTGACTCCACAGACATAGATGTCTGTTCTTACATCAGTACTTGCTTAGAGATCTCATCATTTTTCTTTAAGTTGCTGACTGGTTTTGTCAGACTCTTCTGTAGGTCCCCTATAACTGAATCTTGGAGAAGCGAAGGGCTTTTCTGATTAATTTTGGTTTCATATAATAAGATTAAGCTCCTACCATGTGAAAACAAGCTCCTTGACATTCTTTAGATTGTTGTTAAAGCCAAGTCATCTGAGACCAAAATATCACAAGTTCTTGAATGGTTTCATTGTGTTGTTATCACAGGTATCACGGGTTTTTATATATCAAATGAGGAACCTTTCTATAGTTTATTAAATGGCCTGTTTGTACTTATTTGCATGTTGACTTGTTTCCTGTATGTTGGCCACAACTGTAACTTGAACATTCTATCTTTAAGAGAGCAACAACTTGAGACCCATCTGGTATCTGGTAGGAACTGTAAAAGTCTCCCCTTCAGATTACCGGGGGCAATTGGTGCCATGGGAATAAATACAGAGAAATAATCTATAAATGGAGAAGAGGGGAGCGAATTCATGGCTAATAGGCTGTTTTCCCAAGAGGGCTAAAGCCAAAGCCCTTCTCAAAACCTTTCAGTTAAATCCCCCTTGACATCTCACAGTCTGAGTTATACGAAGCACAATAAGCTGTTGTGAAGAAAAGTCTAGAAACTGCCAGTTTGCCAGTATTTTTTTGGTCCCTACTGTGTGTCAGGAATGGACTAGATACACAAGAGCCTTCCATTCTTAGAAGACTACAGTACTGGCCTGGCACGGTGGCTCACGCCTGTAATCCCACCACTTTGGGAGGCCGAGTCAGGTGGATCTTCTGAGGTCAGGAGTTCAAGACCAGCCTGGCCAACATGGTGAAACCCAGTCTCTAATAAAAATACAAAAATTAGCCTGGCGTGGTGGTGCAAGCCTGTAATCCCAGCTACTCAGGAGGCTGAGGCAGCAGAATCACTTGAACCTGGGAGCCCAAGATTGCAGTGAGCTGAGATTGCGCCTCCAGCCTGGGCAACAGAGTGAGACTCCATCTCAACAACAACAACAAATTGAATATTATTGTATTGTTTTGAGAGAAATCAATTTAGGGTACCTTGGGAATGCTGCCGCTTTAGACCTACTTTAAGGTGGTCTTTCTTTCTTTCTTTCTTTTTTGAGATGGAGTCTTGTTCTGTTGCTGAGATTGGAGTGCAGTGGCATGATCTTGGCTCACTGCAACTTCTACCTCCCAGGTTCAAACAATTTTCCTGCCTCAGCCTCCCCAGTAGAGTAGCTGGGATTACAGGCATACACTACCTTGCCTGGATAATTTTTGTATTTTTATTTATTTTATTTTATTTTATTTTTTAGACGAAGTCTCGCTCTTGTCTCCTAGGCTAGAGTGTAATGGCGCGATCTTGGCCCACTGCAACCTCCACCTCCCAGGTTCAAGTGATTCTCCTGCCTCAGCCTCCTGAGTAGCTGGGATTACAGGCACCTGCCATCATGCCCGGCAAATTTTTGTATTTTTAGTAGAGATGGGGTTTCACCATGTTGGCCAGGCTGGTCTCGAACTCCTGACCTCAGGTGATCCACCTGCCTCGGCCTCCCAAAGTGCTGGGATTACAGGCGTGAGCCACCACACCCGGCAAATTTTTGTATTTTTAGTAGAGACGGGGTTTTGCCATGTTGGCCAGGCTGGTCTCGAACTCCTGACCTCAGGTGATCTGCCCACCTCGGCCTCCCAGAGTGCTGGGATTACAGCCATGAGCCACAGCGCCTGGCCAAAGTGGTCTTAAAAGGCTTCTGAAGAGGTTATGTTTGAAATGAGGCCAGAAGGATAACTGGAATTTAAAATCTTTCTTTGGTGCCATGGATTCCTTTGATTATCTAATGAGATCTATGATAATCCTCTTAAAATTCATTGAATTACAAAGGAAATCTGTTATAATGAAATACCTGTCAAATATTGAAAAAAGTAAATTTGTAACATAATATAGATGTGTATTAACATATTTAATAACAAGATCTAGAAACTACCATGATTTCAAATAGTGATGAAGGTAGGCAGTAAATCAAGATTTCTGCAACTGTAGTGCAATATGAAAATACCTGTAATTTCTGTTGATGAAGAAGTCACAGATAAACCTAATACTACTGGGGGTTTATTGCCTCTATCAAAAGAAAAAATTACGACAAACATAGTATAAAGATCTTAATTAGCTTTTATTTGAGATTCTAAAGTTGGGTAACACCTCATTCTTAGAGAATGAGGGTTTCAATGAGCTGAGCAGAGGAAGTTGGTTTTATGGACAGGGGCTGAGGAAAGCAGAAACAGAAAACAAACAATGGGTGGTTTCAAAGTTAATTTATTTGTAAAGGTTAAAGCAGAGGGAAGTCCCTTATGCTGGCTAAAACTGGCATGTTTGGGGGTTTGGCTATTATCTTTTCTAATTTCTCAGAAGTCAGATGAACAACTTTGCTTTGGTTTGCTGACATGGAACTTTAGCACAAGTGACTCCATTTTGGTTTGGTTTGTTGGGCCTAGGGCAGGGACTCAGTCCAAACCAGTGATCTCCTATAAATTTTAACAGATCTATTAGTACTTGAAAGAAATGTCAAATTTCGTTTAGAAGTTAGCAAAAATGAAGATGTAGCTGTTCAGACCCTTTAAATTCATCCATGTTCACAGACCCTCTAAAGTCTATCCATGGACCCCAGGCTAAGAACTGCTAGCTTAGGTGGATCCAGCCAGGAGAAGTGCATCCCCCCGGATAGGGGATGGTAAAGGCATTAGAGGAGGGAGGCACTTGCCTTGCAGTGGGGCAACTCCAAAAAAGGCAAAGATATCTCCCCTAAGTGTGAAATTTTTAAAAAATCAGTAGCTAACAAATGAGGCTGGAAAAACCACTTAAGAGACAATTGGGAAAATATTAATGCTGAAACATAATAGATGTTAAGGAATTGAGTTTTTTTCCCTTAGGAATTGTGGTTAAAAAGTCCTAGAAATGTATGAAGATGTATACTTGAGATGCCTTGGATTAGCTTTAAAATGATTGGAGGATGAGGAAAGTAGGAGAGTAGAGATGAAATAAGATTGGCTGTATGTTGATAATTGTTGAAACTGGTTGATGGGTACATGGGAGTTCATTAAACCATTTCTCTGCATGTATATATGTTTGAGATTATCTACAATAGAAAGTTTTATTTATTTATTTTTAGACATAGTCTCACTCTGTCGCCCAGGCTGGAGTGCAATGGTGTGATCTTATCTCACTGCAACCTTTGCCTCCTGGATTCAAGCGATTCTCATGCCTCAGCCTCCCAAGTAGCTGGGCCTACAGGCATGCGCCACCATGCCTAGCTAATTTTTTTTTTTTTTTAAGTAGAGATGGAGTTTCACCATGTTGGCCAGGCTGGTCTCGAACTCCTGACCTCAAGTGATCCACCCGCCTTGGCCTCCCAAAGTGCTGGGATTACAGGCATGAGCCACCACACCTGGTCCACAATAGAAAGTTTTAAAATGCAGTGGGTAAGATTAGCCATCTGTAGAAATTCAGTATTTGTGTGGACTGAGAAGTTAGGAAGGATCACTCAAGCAAGGTTAAGGTAACTAGTTTGTAATTTCAGGGAATTAATGATTGTAAGAACATAACCAAAGTGAAACGTTATGATGAAGAATGCTGCTGTGGTACAGTTAAAATATAACCTAATCTTAGTGGATAACTGCATCTAAGCTGAGCCCTATGCAGGGAGATGGTGAGCATTAAGCTGCAGAGTCATCGTTGATCCCGTGAATGCCTGTGTCTCCTAGATCCAAGAGAAAAGGACGTTGGTCAGGGCAGGGGACTTTCAGGATTTTCCATGTCCAAGATCAACATTTCTCTAAGTGTGATCTGTGGACTGCCTGTACTAATATCACCTGGGTTTGTTGCTAAAAATGTAGAATCCTGGCTCTACTCCAGTCTCAGCGTTTTGAGAGGAAGGGACCCAGGTTCTTACACTTTAATAAATCTTCCAGGTGAATCTTAGCACGTGTAAAGTTTGAAATTTACCATCTGCCAGATCTCATGCTAAGCTCTCTACATATATTAATGTTTATGTAAATTATATATTTGCATATGTCAGGGAGGAAAAATATTTTTTTCCTCAGCCTTCATGAGTGCTTAGTTGGAAAGGACCCCTGTAACAAAAGACAGATTAACAAGATAAAAACAAGCTTATTAACATATCTATTTCATATATATGTGTGGGAGATACCCAGGGAATGAGTCATTCTCAAAGGTGGCTTTGAATTCCAGCTTATGTAGTATCTTCAACAAAGAATGGTAAATTTTTTAGAGAAGTGACAAGACAAAGGGAAGAACTTTGTCTAGGGGCAGAACTTGTGGGAAGGCAAGTAAGTGGTGATAAAGGCCCGTTAGCAAAGCTTGTTAGTGTGGATTCCTCTGGTGCTGTCTTCTGGCCCATAAAGGTCTAAAGTTGTTAGTGGTTAACCTTTGTTCTCCCTGGTAGAGAAGGAGGAGGCAGGAACCTTTTTATGCCAAAGACGCATGCTTTGGGGTGACATAGTCCACTCTCTCCCACACACATATTTATTTTTACAGCCTTACGAAGTAGTTGATAAGGAGAACTCACATTAGAAAAATGTGCTTGCTGTAGGTCACCCAGTTCTAAACAGCAAAGCAAGACCTGAAACCAGGTTCTGACTCCAAAGCCTGTGCTCTTAGCTACTATACCACTGCCTCCCATCAGACTCCTTTGATCCCATGTCTACCAGAGACTCTCATTCATGAATCGGCCTTTTCACATGCCCTTTGTGGGGCAGCTATGTCCTATATAGAGGATGTGAATATTCTTGTCACTGGGCAGGAACAGCTCCTGTTGTCTATTAATAAATTAATGTCTGGTTTATGCATTAGCCTTTTTAAAGGTAGTTCTGAGTCCTAAAGAATACTTGATAACTTATACTTGATATAAAGAAGCTTGAAACATTTCTGCAGCTATTATGTATATATTCTTGTGATTCTAAGCCTTTTTTCCGCTCCCGTGGAATCTCATCAATTCCTAAGAGATTGAACATGTTCCCATCAATGACAAGAACCTACTATGGCATTACTAGCCAGAGGGCAGGATTAAGGGCCTACTCCTTTAGTTCTGAAAAAGCTTCACCCATGAGAATTAGTGGTTGATTTCCAAAGGACCAGAAGAAGCTGGTGGGAGTTGAGGCAGTGAAGACTACACACAGGCTTTTATAGACCGTGCTGTGTGCTCACCTTTCTCATTTAATTCTGCCAGTTCTACATGGTAGGTACTAACAGATCCACTTACTAATTCCGAACTCAAAAAGCTCTATAAAGCAAGATTTTTTTTTCCCCTTAAATTTGCAACAGATTCATTTGGTAGTAGATCTTTACCTGAACTGATGTGAGGCTGTTTATAGTCTTAGTTCATACTTTTTGATGCAGAAATATTAATGTTTGATTACAGGGTGCTGCCCAGACCTCACAGGCGGTATTATAAAGTGTCAGGTGTGTGTCAGGTATGAGCGCCATGTTGTCTTTCTAAAATTTAAAGAATTTTCCAAAACACTTTTGACCTCAAGAGTTTCAGATAAAAAAAGTTGAAGTTAGGTTAAGTGTTTGTTCAACCCTTTGCTGCTGAGTTATGTAAATGGATTTGAAAAGAAAAGCCATATATGCTTTTTTCAATACTTTAAGGGCCCATTGAGTGTCATTTAGCCCATTCTTTGTTTGTTAGCCTTGCAAATACTTCTAGAGTTGTAGAAAAAGCCTCAAGAAGAGTGTGTTGTGTTGTGTTTGAGACAGAGTCTCTGTCGCCGAGGCTGTAGTGCAGTGGCACGATCTCGGTTCACTGCAACGTCCACCTTCCACGTTCAAAAGATTCTCATGCCTCAGCCTCCTGAGTACGTGGGATTACAGGTGCGTGCCACCACACCAGCCTGATTTTTGTATTTTTATTAGAGGTGGGTTTTTGTCATGTTGGCCAGGCTGGTCTTGAACTCCTGACCTTAAGCAATCTGCCTGTTTTGGCCTCCCAAAGTGCTGGGATTACAGGTGTGAGCCACCATGCCTGGCCAAGAAGAGTGTTTTTAAAGTCAAGTTCTGAGTCTTTTACAGTTTGATCATCAGTAAGCTTCAAACCATTTCTCCCCTCTTTCTGGTTCTGTCCAGGGAAATACTGTGACTTTTTCCTTTGGAATATATACTGTGTTTTAGTGTCTTCAGGTAGAGCTGAGCAGGGAGGGAATCAAGGTGACTTATACTGTGGCATTAAGGTTGGGATTATTCCCCTTTATCCTTGGCCATTTAGGAAGCAGTCTTAGTAGGACCAGAATAAATCATCTGATAAATTTCTCGTGAATAAGGAGGATAATGGTGATAAAACTCTCATAAAATTAAAAATAACAGGAGTCTTTGAAGCATATTAAGCTAAAATATATTTCTCGTCAAAGCAACATACTTTTCTTTTTTTTTTTTTGGTCCAGAATGCCTCACTCAGAGGAAGAAATTGATTTTTTTTCGAAGTTAAGATCCTCCACATAGAAATAGGAACGTCTTACACTGTTGGTGGGAGTGTAAATTAGTTCAACCATTGTGGAAGACAGGGTGTCGATTCCTCAAGGATCTAGAACTAGAATTACCATTTGACCCAGCCATCCCATTACTGGGTATGTACCCAAAGGATTATAAATCATGCTGCTATGAAGACACATGCACACGTATGTTTATTGTGTCACTATTCACAATAGCAAAGACTTGGAACCAACCCAAATGTCCATCAATGATAGACTGGATTAAGAAAATGTGGCACATATACACCATGGAATACTATGCAGCTCTAAAAAAGGATGAGTTCATGTCCTTTGCAGGGACATAGATGAAGCTGGAAACCATCATTCTCAGCAAACTATCACAAGGGTGGAAAACTAAACACTACGTGTTCTTACTCATAGGTGGGAATTGAACGACGAGATCATTTGGGCACAGGGCGGGGAACATCACACACTGGGGCCTGTCAGGGGGTGGGGATAGCATTAGGAGAAATACCTAATGTAAATGACGGGTTGATGGGTGCAGCAAACCAACATGGCACATGTATACCTATGTATCAAACCTGTACATTGTGCACATGTACCCTAGAACTTAGAGTATAATTTAGAAAAAAATCCTCCACGTTAGGCTTTATTTCTGTTAAACATGATGTTTTTGCTTAAACTTTGATCACATATTCCATGTTTTTTGTCTTAAGGGATTATTATGTCTCACTTTAGATTTTTTGGTTGAATATTAATTTTATGCATGGTATATGCTTTGGAAAATTAGCCTCACCATGCACTGGGGTATTGGTGAGCACTAGAGGCGCTAAGCATATAAAGGACAGCCTGTGCTCATTTCTTATGAAGACAGGGAGTTTAATTTCTTCTTTTCTTAAAATAAACATGGTATTGTGGTATAATAAAAATTATATATTTGGTCTTTATCCCTGGTTTCTGGCATAGAACTCCTAAAACCCCTGGAATTTCCTGATAGGATAAGGTCTGGTCACCAGAGAAAGCAACCACATGATTAGAGGGTTAGATCTATCAGTCCCAGCCACACAACCTCTGGATAGAGGGAACGGTTGGAGCTTGAGTTCAGTCACCAATGGCCAATAATTGAATCAATCACGCTGATGTGAGAAGGCCTGGAGAAAACTGAAGTGGGTCTAAAGGAGCTTCTGGGCAGTGCTGGGAGGCCAGTGAGCCCAGAGATGGAGACTGTATGCCAGCCCCATCCCGACAAGAGTTGGTGCTGACAATCAGAGAATTGGTGTTGGAACAGCAGAACAGCAGGTATCTTTTTTTTTTTTTGAGATGGAGTTTCATTCTTGTTGCCCAGGCTGGAGTGCAATGGCGCCATCTCAGCTCATTGCAACCTCTGTCTTCCAGGTTCAAGCAATTTTCCTGCCTCAGCCTCCCAAGTTGCTGGGATTACAGGCATGCGCCACCACACCTGGCTAATTTTTGTATTTTTAGTGGAGACAGGGTTTCACCATGTTGGTCAGGCTGGTCTCGAATTCCTCACCTCAGGTGATCCACATGTCTCGGCCTCCCAAAGTGCTGGGATTACAGGTGTGAGCCACTGCGGCCAGCCAAGAAACAGCAGGTATCTTGTCTGTTTGTGTCACCTGGTCCTGATCTTCTCTTACAGTATCTGACCAAGCAAGTGGAACTTCTACGGCAGATGAACGAACAACACGCAAAGGTTTATGAACAATTAGACGTCACAGCAAGGGAACTGGAAGAAACAAATCAAAAGCTAGTTGCTGACAGCAAGGCCTCACAGCAAAAGATTCTGAGGTAAATTTTCTAGAATCTGACACGGAAGGACTAGGGGGAAGTTCTTTAGTATAAACTAGAATAGAACATGGCTGCAGTGGGTTTGGGTCAATATGGGATAAGGTTTAATTTAATTCTTTTTGGAGACTGGAGATTAAATAGACGTCCTTTCCAATTAAGAAAGCCCAGTGTGAGTGGCTCGCACCTAATACCTCCTCACCGCTTTTGCCCTTGATTCAATATGACAAGCAGCAGTGGCTTCTGTCTGTTCCTCACAGCCTGACTGAAACGATTGAATGCCTGCAAACCAACATTGATCACCTCCAGAGCCAAGTGGAGGAGCTGAAGTCATCTGGCCGAGGGAGAAGGAGCCCGGGGAAGTGTGACCAGGAGAAACCGGCACCCAGCTTTGCATGTCTGAAGGAGCTGTATGACCTCCGCCAGTAAGAGCCTGCCTTTCTGTGGAGTTACAGCAGGGACTGTCTCATGTCATTGGCACATTCTGAATTTCAGTAGATTGAAAGTACCATTTTAAGAAACGTCACTTAGCTATTAAGCTACCATTGGTTTGAACAAAATCACTTAAACATATAAATTACAGAGTTCTTAGATATTAGTAGTTCTCATTTTGAAAGTCTTGGAGCACTTATTTCAGTGCTTTTAATGTGTTAAATCATAGTTTAAGATGAATTCTGATAGACTGTAGATTTGGGACTTGTATTTTACATTAGAGTGAAGGAAAATAGAAATACTGGTAAAACAAAAATTCAAGCAAACAGGAGATTTTTTGCTTAAAGAAGTACCTTTATAATTTAGAGTTACAAGTCTGAATCTTTAAGAAGTATTTATGGAACACTTGTATGGCAAGCTCTATGCTAGACCCAAGGGTTGGTGAGCAAAATAGAGTTTCTACCCCTGTGAGCTTTCAGTCTAACGGAACAGCAGATAAGCAAATAAAAACACAAATAGTCAAGGTGCCTCGGACTGAGCAGGAGAAACCAGGTGGTTCATTTGGTGGGTTCAACCTTGGCTGTACATCAGATCACCTGTGGAGTGTTTCAAAATGCGGATACCAACACATTTCCTCAGGCCTAAATCAGAATTTCTAGGTGCGGGTAAAAAGCTGCCCAGGCAATTCCGATAAACATTCCTGGTTAAAAATCACCACAGCAACAGTAATTTGCTGTAGTGATTCAATTGTAATTACATGTTATGAATCATTTGGAGAGCCTTTAGAAACCCTCAGGCCAGGTAGCAGACCAACTAGGTTGGAATCTGTGGGTTGGGACCCAGGCACCAGTACTTTTTAAGGTTTCCCTTGTGAGGTCATTGTCATACTGCCAGTCTTTGGGAATAAATGTTCTCTAGTACTTTTAACATTAAAAAAAGATTCGTCACAAAAATTGAGTTTGCTTTAATGTGTTTATTTACCAGCCTCACACAATTCCATTTTAGCCACTGCTCCAGTGTGGCTAAAAACCAGTCACTGTCGGCCGGGTGCGGTGGTTTACGTCTGTAATCCCAGCACTTTGGGAGGCTGAGGCAGGAGGATCACCCGAGGTTGGGAGTTCAAGACCAGCCTGACCAACATGGAGAAACCCTGTCTCTACTAAAAATACAAAATTAGCTGGGCATGGTGGCGCATGCCTAAAATCCCAGCTACTCGGGAGGCTGAGGCAGGAGAATTGCTTGAACCCAGGAGGCTGAGGTTGCAATGAGCTGAGATCGCTCTACTGCACTCTAGCCTGGCGACAGAGTGAGACTCCGTCTCAAAAAAAAGAAAAAAAAATCAGTCACTGTCACAGCTCCTCAAATTTATTTAGTTGAAAAAAATCCCCAGTCTTCCTCGCTTCATTTTCAGTGGACCTGTGTAATATATTCTTTCAATATTTTTTTCCCTAGACACTTCGTGTATGATCATGTGTTCGCTGAGAAGATTACTTCTTGGCAAAGTCAGCCAAGCCCTGATGAAGAGGAAAATGAGCACTTGAAAAAAACGGTGACAATGTTGCAGGCCCAACTGAGCCTGGAGCGGCAGAAGCGGGTGACTATGGAGGAGGAATATGGGCTCGTGTTAAAGGAGAACAGTGAACTGGAGCAGCAGCTGGGGGCGACAGGTGCCTACCGAGCACGGGCGCTGGAACTAGAGGCCGAGGTGGCAGAGATGCGACAGATGTTGCAGTCAGAGCATCCATTTGTGAATGGAGTTGAGAAGCTGGTGCCAGACTCTCTGTTTGTTCCTTTCAAAGAGCCCAGCCAGAGCCTGCTGGAAGAGATGTTCCTGACTGTGCCGGAACCACATAGAAAGCCTCTCAAGCGCAGCAGCAGTGAGACGATCCTCAGCAGCTTGGCAGGGAGTGACATCGTGAAGGGCCACGAGGAGACCTGCATCAGGAGGGCCAAGGCTGTGAAACAGAGGGGCATCTCCCTTCTGCACGAAGTGGACACGCAGTACAGCGCCCTGAAGGTGAAGTATGAAGAGCTGCTGAAGAAGTGCCAACAGGAACAGGACTCCCTGTCACACAAGGCTGTGCAGACCTCCAGGGCTGCGGCCAAGGACCTGACTGGAGTGAACGCCCAGTCTGAGCCTGTTGCCAGCGGCTGGGAACTGGCCTCTGTCAACCCAGAGCCCGTCAGTTCCCCTACAACACCTCCAGAATACAAAGCGTTGTTTAAGGAGATCTTTAGTTGCATCAAGAAAACTAAGCAGGAAATAGATGAACAGAGAACAAAATACCGATCACTCTCCTCTCATTCTTAGTTGAACCTGTAGCCTCTACTACTAATTTGCCTATTGCCTATCGCCTGTCACCTTTCTCTCCCATTCAGACAAGTGTTTGTAGACTCTGAAGCCTAATGTTGCTCACGATGTTTGCCTCATTGCTTTGCTTATTTAGCAAATGCATACAACGAGGAAAGGAGGTGGCTACTGGTATCAGTTCTCTGATCCACTTCCATTTAAGTTCCCCAGGAAATCTCATGACAAACTGGCCTCTGGCTGGCACGCTGATTAGACTTCAGTTCCTGAAAAGGACCAGTGGAGGGAAGAGCTATACTTCTGGAGAAGTAGGCCTGGAGTTACTACAGCATGGGGGAAAAGGGTCGAGTTGGAACAAAGCTAAGGCAATTCCTATTGCTTCCTTACGCAACTTCTCAAAATGATGTAAAGTCAGAAGGCTGTCAAACTCCAATATCTTTGCAAACACTGTTTGAATACTGTGAATTCATTACGAAGAATGTTCGAGAGAAAGCAGGGGTCTAATCCAAAAGAAATGTCATTAACCAATACTCCAAGTCCTTGAGTTTTGTTATATCTGAACTAGTTGAACTGTGACTGACAGGTAATCCTAATATATCCAAATTCAACTAAATACCAAATTGAGATGGCAAATTTTTGTTTGATCCAAGTTAGCTTGTTAGCATACACCCTAGAGGGCCTCTGCCCCTACATTCTGATGTTTTTACTCAAAGCTGTAGCCTTTAGGATAGGTGAATATGTAAATCTTTCATCACTTTCTCAAATTCAAACTAAAGGGGAAAGATCAAACCCCTTCCCCTCCTACCTGTTTTCTGAGCTGGCTGACTTTCCAGCCACAAGCTGCTCTTGTGGAGTTCTTACCATTCCTGTAAATGTTTTGACTTGTTGCAGAAATTCCTATCTACTTTATTAAGCAGTATTGATGTTCTGACTGTGGAAACATACTTATCCTCTCACTTGTATACTTTTAATTTAAAACTATTTAAGAACTGAGGTTCCAATTATTGTATATATTTTTCTAAAAACCAAATAAAGCTACCTATGAAAATGAGCAGATGGATCTAGTGTCTTACTTACAGTATAAGCCATTTTGCTCTTATAACCAACTGTTCACTTTTTTTTCTTCCAACAAATATTGTGAGAAAGATTTGCAGTAATTTTTTTCCTATTTTAAATAAGGAATCCTTGGATTTGTGTAACTTAGTAGCACAAATTCTGCTTATATTGCTAAATGTTCATTAAAACTACTCTGGACAAACATTTTCAAATTTATATACTCTAATTTTCACTATTTCAGAAATATCAGACTTGATTCTGAATTAATAGCATTTGACAAATTGATTCTCAAAACATTTGATGAACCGTAGCAAAGAAACTATACTATTCAAACATTAAAACAGGCATTGAATCTAAATTACTTTTGCTTTTGGATTAAGTTTTTAAAAACAGGTAAAACGTCTTTTTAAAATTTCACTTTGTAAAGCAGTGGTACCCAATTTTTTGGCATCAAGGACTGGTTTTGTGGAAGACAGTTTTTTCCACAGACCCAAGGTAGCAGGGGATGGTTTCAGGATGAAACTCTTCCACCTCAGATCATCAAGAATTAGTTCTCATAAGGAATGCACAGCGTAGATCCCTCGCATGCGCAGTTCATAATAGGGTTTGCACTCCCTATGAGAATCTAATGCCACTGCTGATCTGACGGGGAGCTCAGGTGGTAATGCAAGCAATGGGGAGCAGCTGTAAAGACAGATGAAGCTTCACTCTCTGACCTACTGCTCACCTCCTGCTGCGTAGACCAGTTCCTAATAGGTCGTGGACCAGTACTAGACCACGGCCTGGGGGTTAAGGATCCCTTCTCAGTCCATCTCCTCCCTGGAATCAGCTATTTACCAGTTTTATGTATATTCTCCTAAAATATTCTGTGCATAAATTAACACAATTGCTATGTTTGTCACCCTGCATTTTTAAGCAAATGAGCATAGGTACTCTTCATCTTACATTTTTATTGAGCCATATATCTTTATCTGATGATGTGCTTTTCTTATAGTAGCTACATAATATTCTGGTTTATGGATATATAATTGTTTAAATAGTACCTAGTGAGCAGATTGTTCTAGTCTTTTACTACTACCAAAGAAAAAGTCTGTAATAAACAGCCTTATATATACATCTATGGACATCTATGATTCTAGAAGACATATTATTAGAAGTTAAGTAAAAAGGCATTTTGCAATTACTGTCATCCAGAGTTTACTGATACTCCCATTAGCAATGGATGAGGATGTCTATTTTTTCATACTTGTGCCAAGAAACGTTTTGACCTTTGCCAAACTAATAGAAAAATGGTGTTTTCCTTGTAGCTTATATTTGCATTTCTATTAATAAGACTATTTTTTAATCTGTTAGCCATTTGTAGTCTCCTTTGCCTATTTAAAGAGCTCTATTACTTTATACATGCAGTTTTGCAGTTAGAAGTTTGAAAGTGTTTTGTCCCAGATTATCTTAATTTTTATCTGATTTTTTTGTTGTGTGTGTTTTTTTGTTTGTTGTTTGTGTTTTTTTTTTTGAGAAGGTCTTGCTCTGTTGCCTAGGCTGGAGTGTGGTGGCATGGACACGGCTCACTGCAGCCCTTGACTTAATGGGGCCCAAGCAATCCTCCTACCTCAGCCTTCCTACCAGAGGTGCGTTACCATGCCCAGCTAATTTTTTTAACTTTTGATAGAGATGGGGTTTTGTCTTGTTGCCCAGGCTGGTCTCAAACTCCTGGGCTCAAGCAATCTGCCCTCCCTTGGCCTCCCAAAGGTAACTCCAAAGGCAACTCCTGGGATTACAGGCACGAGCCACCACACCCAGCAGTTTTTACCTTGTTAATGGCATTTTTTTTTCACCAAGCACAATTTATGTATATGAAATTTTTTTTTTTTTTTTGGAGGGGGGCAGACAGCATCTCACTCTGTTGCCCAGGCTGGAGTGCAATGGCATGATCTCAACCCACTGCAGCCTCCACTTCCCGGGTTCATGTAATTCGCGTGCCTCAGCCTTCCCAAGTTGAATAGCTGGGACTGCAGGCACGTGCCACCACACCTGGCTAACTTTTTTGTATTTTTAGTAGAGATGGGGTTTTGCCATGTTGGCCAGGCTGGTCTCGAACTCCTGGCCTCAAGTGATCTGCCTGCCTTGGCCTCCCAAAGTGCTGGGAATACAGGTGTGAGCCACCACACTTGGACACTTTTATGTATATGAATCTTTAACACGTCTCTTTTTGTGTTTGAGAGTTCTTTGATCCATCTGAAGTCTATCTACCAACACTTGAAATGCCACCCATATTAGTACTAAATATCTACATGAATTTTAACATTTCATTTCTAGGATCTGATTTTCATGTACCTAATGCAGTTTTAAATTTTTATTTTTTATTGTCTTATTTTGCAGTTTTAAGTTGCTGTACTTGGATATGATATTTATATTTTTATAACTGCTAAGGGGAAGTTAAACTCTCATTACTCTTTCAGAATTTTCCTGGAATTTTTTTTTTTGCATTTTTTTTTTGCATTTTTTTCCCCAATATGAGCTTTAAAATCAGCTTGTCTGGTTCTTGAGGGGAAATTGGTACTTTTATCAAGATCAAGTTAAATAAATAGATTAATAAGAACAGGCTTAATCATACAGAGGCTTCTATCCAAAAACATGGCTATATGTCTTTTTTTTGAGATGGGGTCTCACTGTGTCGCCCGGGCTGAAGTGCAGTGGTGCATTCTTGGCTCACTGCAACCTCTGCCTCCCAAGTAGCTGGGATTACAGGCTCCCACCACCACGCCCAGCTAATTTTTGTATTTTTAGTAGAGACGGGGTTTCACCATGTTGGCCAGGCTGGTCATGAACGGCTATATGTTTTTCCATTTGTTCAAATGGTCTTTGTGTGTCTCAGTTTTCAAATTTTTACCATTTAGGTCTCGCATATTTTTAAAGGTTTGTCTCTTGGATGTTTTAAGTGGGATTTTTCTCCTGCTATACTTTGTAACTAGTTGTGTATAGAAAAGCTATTTATTTCAGCTATCTTGTTGAATTACCATAGGGGAATATCTTTTATTTGACTCTTTTGATATACCTGGAAAAATATTGTTTGGCTACTTAATTTTTACACTTATTCTTGTTTAAATGCTCTGAAATAATCCAGAATATTAAATATGGTGAGAGTAAAATTGCTTGTCTGAATCCTAAACAATATGTCCATTGTTTGATTTAGCATAATGATGGACTTTTTTTTACTAATCAGGAATCCATCTATTCCTGTTTTAAGAATTTATATCAAAAATGAGACAGGCACAGTGGTGTGCACCTATATAGTCCCAGCTATTTGGCAGGCTGAGGCAGGAGGATCACTTGAGCCCAGGAGTTCAAGGCTATGACGCACTATTACCGCACCTGTGAATAGCCACTGTACTCCAGCCTGGGCAATATAGTGGGATCCTGTCTCTAAAAAAAAGAACTATACATATTTTTGTTGTTGTTTCATCAAATAAAACTTGTTTCTTTTCATTTTTCCCCTTTGTTATATACATGTCTATATCCTCATGTTCTTTTTATTGTATATATTTAATATGTTCAACGTTTTGATATACTTGATATATATAGTGATTACTAAGATCAAGCAAATTAACATACCCATCATAACATACCTGTGTGTGTGATGAGAGTACCTAAAATCAACTCTCTTGGCAAATTACCAGTATATGATACAATTTTATTAACTATAAGCCCTCATGTTGTCTATTAGATCTCTTAGGCTTGTCCATCCCACATAACTGCAATGTTGACTTGCCTCTTCCCATTTCCCCCACCCCTGGTAACCACTATTTTACTGTTTTTGTTGTTGTTGATGTTGTTTGTTTTTAAGATTCTACATATAAGTGGGATCATGCAGTATTTTTCTTCCTGTGTCTAGCTTATTTCATTTTACATGATGTCTTCCTCCAGCTTTATCCCTGTTGTTGCAAATAGCAGGACCTCCCTTTTTAACGCTGAAGTTCCATGGTATGTATATATATTATTATACCATAATTTCTTTATCCATTCATCTGTTGATGGACACCTTGGTTGTTTCCATATGTTGGCTCCTATGAATAATGCTGCAATGAACATGGGAACACAGTTGTCTTTACAAGGTGGTGATTTCATTTCCTTTAGGCATATGCCCAGAAGAGGGATTGCTGTATCATATGGTAGTTCTATCTTTAAGAGCATCCATACTGTTTTCCACAGTGCAGCACCAATCTGCATTCTGATCAACAGTATACAAATGTTCAGTTTTCTCTACAACTTCACCACTTGCTATTTCCTGTCTTTTTGATAAAAGCTATCCTAACGTGAGATATCTCATTGTGGTTTTTATTTGCATTTTCTTGATTAGTGATGTTGAGCAGCTATATCCCTGCTGGCCATTTTTATGTCTTTGAAGAAATGTCTATTCTGCTGCTTTGCCCATTTTAAAATCAGGTTATTCATTTGAATGCAATTGAGTTCCCTATATATTTTGGTTAGTAACCCCTTATTAGATATATAGTTTGCAAGTATTTTCTCCCAGTGCGTAGCCTGCCTTTTCATGTTGTTGTTTCCTTTGCTGTATAGAAGCTTTTGTTTGAGGTAGTCCTGTTTATTTTTTGCTTTTGCTGTCTGTGCTTTTGGTGTCCCAGTCAAAACATCATTGCCAAGATTAATGTCAAAGACCTTTTCCTCTGTCTTTTTTTCTTAAGGTTTTATGGTTTCAGTTCTTAAAATAGGTTTTTTTGTTAGTTTGTTTTTGTTTTTGAGATGGTGTCTCGCTCTGTCCCCCAGGCTGGAGTTCAGTGGCACGATCTTGGCTCACTGTAACCTCCATCTCTCAGGTTCTAGTGATTCTCCTGCCTTAGCCTCCAGAGTAGCTGGGATTATAGGCATGCTCCACCATGCCTTGCTAATTTTTGTATTTTTGGTAGAGTCGGGGTTTTGCCATGTTGGCCAGGCCAGTCTCAAACTCCTGACCTAAAGTGATCTGCTTGCCTCAGCCTCCTAAAGTGCTGGGATTACAGGTGTGAGCCACTGTGCCCAGCCTAAAAATAGGTTTTTAATCCATTTTGAGTTGATTTTTGTGTAAGGTGTAAGATAAGAGTTCAACTTCATTCTTTGCATGTAGATACATTTTCTATGTATAAAATCATGTCATCTGCAAGCAGGAACAATTTGACTTCTTTCTTTCTGATTTGGATGCTCTTTTTTTTTTTTTTCTCCAGAGTCTCACTCTGTCTCCCAGGCTGGAGTGCAGTGGCGCAATCTCAGCTCACTGCAACCCTCCGCCTTCCAGGTTCAAGCGATTCTCCTGTGTCAGCCTCCCAAGTAACCAGGATTACAGGCTTACACCACCACACCTGGCCAATTTTTGTATTTTTAGTAGAGTAGGGGTTTCACCATGTTTGCCAGGCTGGTCTCGAACTCCTGACCTCAGGTGATCTGCCCGCCTCGGCCTCCCAAAGTGCTGGGATGACAGGCGTGAGCCACCAGCCTTTTATTTTTCCTGGGCAATTGCTATAGTTAGGAATTCCAGTGTTTTGTTGAATGGAAGAGGTAAGAGTGGGCATTCCTTCTATACTTAGTTTGTTGATTTTTTAATCATGAATGTTTGTTAATTTTCAGATGCTTTTTCTACATCTATTGAGAAGATTATATGGTTTTTGTCCTTCATTCTATTAATGTGGCGTATCAAATTTATTGATTTGCATATGTAGAACCATTGAACCATCCTTGCATCCCAGGGATAAATCCAGCTTTATTTGTTTTGGAGACGGTCTCACTTTGTCACTCAGGCTGGAGTGCAGTGGTGGTCATAGCTCACTGCAGTCTCAAACTCCTGGGCTCAAGCAATCCTCCTGCCTCAGCTTTCCAAGCAGCTGGGACAGTAGGCACACAGCACCACACCTGGCTAATTAAAAAAAAAAATTTTTTTTTTTTTTTTTGCAGAGATGGGTTTTGCGATATTGCCCAGACTGGGATGAATCCCACTTGATCATGGTGAATGAGCGTTTTAATGTGTTGAATTTGGTTTGCTAGTTCTGGTGAGGTTTTTGCAGCTGTGTTCATCAAGGATATAAGGATATTGGTCTAATTTGCTTTTATTTTCTTTTATTTATTTATTTATTTTTTTTTTTAGATGGAGTCTCGCTCTGTCGCCCAGGCTGGAGTGCAGTGGCGTGATCTTGGCTCACTGCAACCTCCGCCACCCAGGTTCCAGTGATTCTCCGGCCTCAGCTTCCTGAGTAGCTGGTATTACAGGCATGCGCCACCACTCTTGGTTAATTTTTGTAATTTTTAGTAGAGACAGGGTTTCACCATTTTGGCCAGGAGGTTCTCGAACTCCTGACCTCAGGTGATCTGCCCATCTTGGCCTCGCAGTGTTGGAATTACAGGCATGAGCCACTGCGCCCAGCCTAATTTTCTTTTCTTATAGTGTCCTTGTCTGGATTTGATATCAGGGTAGTGCTGGCCTTGTAAAATTAGTTTGAAAGTATTCCTCTTCATCAAATTTTTGGAAGTTTCAGAAAGATTGGTATTAGTTTTCCATAAATATGTAGTTGAATTCGGCAATGATGCCACCAGGTCCTGGCCTTTTCTTTGATGGCAGACTTTTTAAAATTATTGATTCAACCTTCTTACTCATTGGTCAGATTGTCGGTGTGTTTGTGATTCAGTCTTGGTAGGCTGTATGTGTCTAGGAACTCATCCATTTCTTGTAGGTTATCCAGTTTGCTGGTGATTTTTTATGGTAGTCTCTTAGGATCCTTTGTATTTCTTTTCTTTTCTCTTTTTTTTTTTTTTTTTTTTTGAGACAGAGAGTCTCGCTCTGTCTCCCAGGCCGGAGTGCAGTGGTGTGAACTTCCATCTCACGGGTTCCAGCAATTCTCCCACCTAAGCCTCCCGAGTAGCTGAGATTACAGGCATGTGCCACCACACCCAGCTAATTTTTTTTTTCGAGATGGAGTTTTGCTCATGTTGCCCAGGCTAGAGTGCAATGGCATGGTCTTGGCTCACTGCAACTTCTGCCTCCCAGGTTCAAGTGATTCTCCTGCCTCAGCCTCCCAAGTAGCTGGGATTACAGGAACCTGCTACCAAGCCTGGCTAATTTTTTGTATTTTTAGTAGAGACAGGGTTTCGCCACTTTGACCAGGGTGGTCTCAAACTCCTGACCTCAAGTGATCCGCCCGCCTTGGCCTCCCAAAGTGCTGGGATTACAGGCATGAGCCACCGTGCCTGGCCTGATCCTTTGTATTTCTATAAATCAGTTGTAATGTCTTCCCCTTCCCTCTCCCTTCTTTCCTTTCTTTCTTTCTTACAAGGTCTCACTCTTATCGCCCAAGCTGGAGTGCAGTGGTGGGATCTCAGCTCACTACAACATTCCCTTCCCAGGCTCAAGTGATTCTCCTACCTCAGCCTCCCAAGTAGCTGGGATTACAGGTGCCTGCCACCATGCCCGGCAAATTTTTGTAGTTTTTAGTAGAGATGGGGTTCACCATATTGGCCAGGCTGATCTCAAACTGCTGACCTCAGGTGATCCACCTGCCTCAGCCTCCCAAAGTGCTGGGATTATCTTTTTCCATTTCTAATTATATGAGAGTCTTCTCTATTTTTTTTTAGCTAGAAGTTTGTCAATTTTATCTTTCCAAGAAACCAACTGAATTTTGTTGATCTTTTCATTTTTTTTCAGCTCTGGTCTTTATTATTTCCTTTCTTTTATTTATTTTTGAGACGTAGTCTTGCTCTGGTCTTTTATTATTTCCATTTATGTATGTATGTATGTATTTTTGAGATGGAGTCTTGCTCTGTTACCCAGGCTGGAGTGCAGTAGCGTAATCTCATCTCACTGCAACCTCCACCTCCCAGGTTCAAGCGATTCTCCTGCCTCAGCCTCCCAAGTAGCTGGGACTACAGGAGCGTGTCACCATACATGGCTAATTTTTTTGCATTTTTAGTAGAGATAGGGTTTTGCCATGTTGGTCAGGCTAGTCTCAAACCCCTGACCTCAGGTGATCTGCCCACCTTGGCCTCCCAAAGTGCTGGGATTACAGGCGTGAGCCACCTCACCTGGCCTATTTCCTTTTATTAACTGGGCCTAGTTCTTTTTATTTTACTGGTTCCTTGAGGTGTAACATTGGGTTGTTTGTCTGAAGTCTTTTCTTATTGATGTGGGTGGTGATTGCTATAAACTTCTGTCTCAGAGCTGCTTTTGTTGTATTTCATGTTTTGTGTCCATTTTTGTCTCAAGATATTTTTTAAATTTTTCCTTTTATTTTTTTTCATTGGCCTATTTGTTCAGGAGCATGTTTAATTTCCACATATTTGTAAATTTCCTGAAATTCCGCCTGTTACTGATTTCTAGTTTCATACCATTGTGGTCAGAAAAGATACTTAAAGATTGTACCCTAATATATGATCTGTCCTGGAGAATATTCCATGTATGCTCAAGAAGAATGTGTATTCTGCTGTTGGATGGAATCTTCTGTATATGTCTGGTAGGTCCATTTTGTTTAATGTGTAAAGTCCGATGCTTTCTTATTGATTTTTTTTTTTTTTTTTGGCCTTGATCTGTCCATTACTGAAAGTGGGATATTGAAATCCCCTACTATTATTGTTTTACAGTCTATCTCTCCATTCAGATCTATTCATATTTGCTTTCTATATTTAGGTGCTCAGATGTTGAGTGAATATTTACAGTTGTTAAGTGACCCCTTTATCATTATACTGTGACTTTGTCTCATTTTACAGTTTTGACTTAAAGTTTGTTTTATCTAATGTAAGTTTAGCTCTCTTGTTCTCTTTTGGTTTCTATTTGCATGAAATGCCATTTTCCATTCCTTCACTTTCAGTCTCTATGTGTCCCTTACAGGTTAAATGAGACACTTATTGGCAGCATATAGTTAGATCTTTTTTTTTTTTTTTTTTTAATCCAGCCACTCCGTCTTTGGATTATGGAAGAGTTAAACCATTTACATTCACAGTAAATGGATTGGAGAATTTAATCCATTTACATTCACAGTAGTAACTCCTTACCTATCCCTATTGGTAGGTAAGGAGTTACTACTGCTATTTTGTTGTTTTCTGGTTGTTTTGTAGATCCTTTGTTTCTCTCTTACTGTCTTCCTTTGTGATTTATTTCCTTTAGAGGTATGCTTTGATTCCTTTTTATCTTTTGCATATCTGCTACAGGTTTTTGCTTTGTGGTTATCATGAAGCTTATGTAACACACAGTGATCGCAGACTATTTTAAGCAGATAACTTTGATTGCATTAAAAACTATACTTTATTCTCCCTCCCACATTTTGTTTTTGAGGTCACAATTTACAAGTTTTATATTGTGTATCCCTTAACAAATTAGCTATTAATAGTTTTCTCTTTTAATCTTTATACTAAAGATAAGCAATATATATACCACCATTACAGTATTAGAGTATTCCTGAGTTTGACGGTACACTTTTACTAGTTTCATACTTTCATGTTTTCATGTTACTAACATCCTTTTCTACCAGCTTGAACTCCCTTTCACATTTTTTTGTAAACAGAGCTGGTGGTGATGCAATGCTTCAGCTTTTGTCTGGGAAAGTCTTTTTCTCCATTTCTGAAGTTTTGCTGGATAAAGTATTCATGGTTGGCAATTTGTTCTCCTTTAGCACTCTGAATATATCATCCTACTCTCTCCTGGCCTGTAAGGTTTCTGCTGAGAAGTGCTAGCCTTACTGGAACTCCCCTATATGTGATCTGCTGCTTTTCTCTAGCTGCTTTTAGGATCTTCCCCTTTGTCTTTTGATTTTTGACAATTTGATTATAATGTCATGGTATAGTTTTGTTCATATTGAATCTGATTGGAGACTTTTGATATTCTTGCACCTGGATATTTATATCTTTCTCCAGATCTGGAAGGTTTTCTGCTACTATTTTGTGACTTATTTCTTTCTTCTCCTTACTGAACTCCTATAACTCGAATATTTGCTCTTTTGATGCTGTCCCATAAATCCCTTAAGCTTTCTTCATTCCTTTTCATTCTTTTTGTTCTTCTGGCTATATTTTCAAATAATCTGTCTTTGAGTTCATAGAGTCTCTGCTTGATCAATTCTGTTGATGCTCACTATTCCATTTTACATTTCATTCATTGTATTTTTCAGCTTCAGAATGGTTTGTAAAAAATATATAACTTCGATCTATTAGGTTTCTTGATTTGGTTGTTTTCTTGATTTTGTTGAGTTATATCTGTGTATTTTCTTGAAGTTTGCTGAACTTCCTTAAAACTATTTTGAGTTGTCAGGCAGTTTATAAATCTCCATTTCTTTAGGGTAGATTTCTGGTGCTTTATTTTGTTACTTTGGTGATAGCATGTCTCCCTGATTGTTCTTGATCCTTGTGGTCATATGTTGATGTCTGTACATTGGATGAAGTGTAAGGACTGATTCTAATCTCTGCAGTCTGACTTTGCCTGGAACAGCCGTTTAACAGTGAGCCCATTCAGAGATTCTGGGCAAGTTGTCTGGTGTGGTCTTCTGTAGGCAGGCTTGCTGCTGGAGTCCTTGAGCAGGCTGACCTAGTACCTAGGTCAGCAGACGGATGAGCCTGGTGCTTGCATGCATAGTATTAATCCTGGAACGTAGGTCCAGTGGAGTGGGCCAGTTGATTGGGTCTGCAGGGGTACAACCAGAGCCTGAGCCCACAAGGGCAGGCCTGGAGCCTGCATCCAGGGAGCTGACCTGAAGCCTAAAAACCTGCAGGGGTGGGCCTAGGTCCTGGGTCCATAGGGACTGTTTTGGAGCCTCAGTCTGCCAGGGCATGCCTGGCATTGAGGCTTACTGAGGTATGTGCCCGGAACCTGGGTCCACTGGAGCCTGGTGCTGAGGTACACATGGAACTTGGGTCCAGGGGTATTGTACTGGAGCCTGGGATTGTGGGTGCTGGCATGGGGGCATATAGATCAGCCTGGAGCCAGGGGTATGTAGATACTGGCCTGGAGACTAGTCTCTGAGGGCTGGCTTGGATCCTGGGGCCATGGGGGCTGGCCTAGAACCTGGGGCTGCAGGAGATATCGGAGCCTAGGTCTGTGAGGGCCAGCCCAGTGCTGGGGTTCACTCAGATGGGGCTGGACCAGGGTGGGGAAGGGGTGCCTGCTAGAGTGTGAGCTCATGGGTGCAGGCCTGGCAGTGGGTATGCTTAGAGCCTGTGTTCCTGGGGCAGGCCTGGAGTCTGGGGCTGGCATGAGAATTTGGGGTCCAATGTTCTCCTTCCTCCAAGTAGAGGGTCTGTCTCTCTCTCCACCCTGTGCTGCCTGGGGCTAGGGAGGGGGTAAGCTAGGTAATGTAAAATTGTCCCTCCTATCCTCTTTAATACATCTTATTTCTGTGGTACACTGAGGTGCTATAATCTCTAGTGGTTCCTTAACTCTTGTAAAGGTATTTTTGTGTGTGGACAGTTGTTTAAATTCGTGTTTCTGCTGGGGGAGAGTGCTGGAAAGTCCTATTCTGACATCCCAAGTTCCCTCAATTTTTTTTAAACTATATTCCTTAAGTTTCTTTTTCTTGCTATTTGAGTTTGGTGTTTTAACCAATTCTTTTTATCAATGTGAAGTATTTAAGGCTCTGACTTCTCCACTGAGCCAATTAAGTTCTGCAAGGTGATGGGACTAACATTCTGTGCCGTCCCACATGAGCATTTCCCCTTTCAAAGTGAGAAGGAAGTAGGATGGAAAAGCTGAGACATATTCCAAATCGCTTTTGGTAACTTTACTTTTCAGGTTCACATATGTTAACAGAATCAATACACGATCAACTTGTTAAGCAATGTTACCAAATACTTATCTGGTAAAGTACATCCTTGATCAATGCCTTAGTGATTCTATAGCTAAAATATCAGATGTTTTATTTTGGGGGGAGTGGGGAAATAGCATAGACTGTCATTTAAACCTTCAGACAATTAGTGGCTGTGTTGTACAAAAAAGATGGCAAAAGCCTTATCTAGATACCAAAATTCACGTCACCCAACCTAGCTTACTCTTATTTTTTCCATCAGTTTCTACGGCTGTGCTATCTAATACTGTCGCAAATAGCCCCATGTGGCATCTGAGCACTTACGATGTGGCTAGTCCAAATTGAGAGTGTTGAGGAAGGTGTAAAATGCCGGATTTTGAAGACTTGGTACAAAAAAAAGGTAAAATATTAATATTTTACCTTATGTTGATGTTTTAGATATTTTGGGCTAAATAATATGCTAAAGTGACCTTTTTAAACTAATGTGGCTGCTAGAAACTTTCAAAATGACGTACGTGACTCGCCTCTTTCTAGTGGACAGTGCTGCTCTGTCTCCCTCCATTAGCTCCGTTCCCTCTAGATACATGTAACGCTGAGCCCAACAAGATCGCCTTCCTGTAACCATCTGAAGATAGCACCATGAGGCTAGTTTAGTGTTAGCATTTATTTTAAAAATACACAAAATAGAAATTTTTACATCAAAGTGTGATAACCACACTTATACATTGTTCCATACTTACCTGGTTTTGTTTGCATCTTTCTGCAAACATTAAAAGGAGATGGATTTGATTGATTTTTTGCTATGGTTCATGTGAACAGTTGAGACTGCTACATAAAGTAGGTGGTTGTCAAAAGTAAAGTGGCCACAGAATCCCAAGAATAGAATAATTCAATTTGGTTTAATGAAATTGGTGGAGGTCTTAGCAGATAGATAGATAATCCAAGACATATTGTCTTCTAGGCATTTTAAAAATTAAAAACTTTGAGGTTTTCTTCATGTTGTAAACATAACTTAGACCTTGTTGGCATTAAGTTTACAAAAGAAAATATTAAACCATGATTTTTATCATCCTGCCCATGTCAGTATACACTCTCTTTATTATGAGAATGAAACCAAATAATAAGCAAAATACATCAGGAATTTCAAATTGTACTGCAAAGAAGGTCCCAGCTGGTCTCTTCTGGGAGTGATCTAACTTAAGCTGACCCTGCGACTGGCTGAGGATAATCCCTTCTGTCCACTGCACCATGCAATGCCACAGGTCATGAGATGGTCAGTTCCTCTTGCTCTGTGTCATCTGAAGCCAGTCGAGGCTCTACTTCTGGTTCCGCCCTTCTTCCTTGGGCTTAGATTTGCTGGGTTAGTAGTTTGCTACTATTGTCAAGACTGTACTGTCCCTTTAAGGTACCACATGCCACCATAGCTTACACAGCAGTCCTATGAGAGAGAAACAGGGTAAGCGCAGATTTTTGCAGGAAAAGGAGCTAATTACATTCTGTCCACAATGTCAACACTCGATTTATGATTAGTGAATAGAATACAAATGGGAAATCAAAAACTGCCTAACCACACCACCATGGCTACTACCAGCCACCCTTTCCTCAGGGGTAGTTTTTTTTTTTTTTTTGCCACCCTTTCCTCAGGGGTAGTTTTTTTTTGAGACAGAGTTTTGCTCTTGTTACCCAGGCTGGAGTGCAATGGCATGATCTTGGCTCACTGCAGCCTCTGCCTCCCAGGTTCAAGCGATTCTCCTGCCTCAGCCTCCCAAGTAGCTGGGATTACAGGCATGTACCACTACGCCCAGCTAATTTTGTATTTTTAGTAGAGATGGGGTTTCTCCATGTTGGTCAGGCGGGTCTCAAACTCCTGACCTCAGGTGATCCACCCGCCTCAGCCTCCCAAAGCGCTGGGATTACAGGTGTGAGCCACCGTGCCTGGCCATTCCTCAGGGGCATTTTAAAAGTGAGGGTGGGCCAGGCATGGTGGCTCACACCTGTAATCCCAGCAACAGCTACCTGGGAGGCTGAGGCAGGAGAACTGCTTGAAACTGGGAGGTAGAGGTTGCGGTGAGCCGAGATTGTGCTATTGCACTCTAGCCTGGGCAACAAGAGCGAAACTCCGTCTCAAAAAAAAAAAAAAGGGGGTGTACAGATACTGACATGCCCAGAACAAGGATACTTAAAAAACAGTATTACTTATATGGCTCTGGATGTTTAATCAAAACAAGACATTGTCATCAGTTTTCTGTCTCTCAGTGTTGCTGCAAATATGGTTGGTATTTGTACTACAGTCACTTCAGAAAAGCATTATAGGTTGTACATTAGGTGCTTTCATATAGTAAACAGATGATATTCCTTTTTAAATTTAAGAATGGATTCTACTGAAAGTCATGTATGTGGCTATGGCAACAATCAGAAGAGTAGTTCAAAATTCAAGGGCGAGTAGAGTGAGGATTCTCAACTAGGCCCTATCATTTTAGAAGACGCTGACCCACGGCCAAGCTCATCCAACCCACCATATTTTTTTGTTGTTCTATTGTTTTAGGCTTTTAGCAGCCTGAAGCCATGGTTTTTAGTTTCTGTCTCTAGTGACAAGCAGAGAAGAGGGATGAAAGGGGCATTACTGGCCCAACCAGAAAGAGAAACAAAGCATCCATGGCTGTATTCTTTCCCTTGGACACCACTGTGACTATATTGTTTGAAGGGGTCAGTCCTCTGGCACATAACCCCTTCCCCAACCAATGCCAATCATTAACAGTTGCTCAAGACAAGACTGTCTGGGGAGGGGTCCCAAGGAAGCCTGATTTCATATACACAAAGACACTAGAGTCCCTTCTACACGCTGTCAGCCCCTTCCAGAGCCTTTGATATTGTTTGTTATGCACAAAATGGATGTACCTTTAGTACTTTATCCACCTCCTGTTTACTGAGATCTTCTCCACACTCTTGAGTCAACCGAGACTGGATCATGTTTCGGCGTACCCGGTAATTTTTGGAAAAAATTTCAAGCAAAACCTGTCGATGCTTTAGTAGCAAAAACACGTTATTATGGGAAACAGTGATCTAAAAAGAGAAACATCCCCAAACGAGACACCCAAGCCATGCACCTGACTTTGTGTTGCAGTCTCTTGATAAAAACCCTCACGCAGCACCTCTGGTTAAAGATGAGCCAAGTCATCTCTAGAGACCCAGCAAGACAGTGTACAGAAATAAAAACACAAAAGTAAAGGCATTAACGCTATGTCTGGAAACTTGAATATAAATAAAAACAAAGGTATATGCCACCATAACAAAAGAACTGGTGAAGAGACATGAGAGGATGAGTGGCTTGAACACATTTCTGCATGGTAAAATGCAGGCGTGCATCGGACTTAGCAGGCAGGTGAAGCGACAATCTAAGCTGCACGGAGATGAGAAGAGGGTGTCAAAATTGGTGTGAAGTCTTAACACACAAACATGCCACTGCATCCATGAAACAGGATGCCATAAAATACGTTACACCCCAAAATAAAAATTGAATAGAAAAGATTGAATTCATTATGTCTAATATCTGTCATAAGAATTCTGAAAGAACAGAAAAAAGTAACAACTCACAGGATTTTATAAGAACTCAATTGTCTAGCACAATAATGACTGCACCAGGGCACAGCTGAAATTGCACTGACTGATATACAGAATAATGAAAAATTCTGCAGTTTGGCATAAAGGAAAGAATACAGGCCAAATTTAAAAGACCAAGAAGGAGAATGTTATGGAATTTCAACAACTCTGAAAACTTAAACAATGGAAACTCTCTTAAAGATGCTTCATTCCAGGCGCAGTGGCTCACGCCTGCAATCCCAGCACTTTGGGAGACCGAGGCAGGCGGATTACCTGAGGTCAAGAGTTCAAGACCAGCCTGTCCAACATGGTGAAACTCCGTCTCTACTAAAAATGCAAAAATTAGCCAGGCATGGTGGCACACGCCTATAATCCCAGCTACTTGGGAGGCTGAGGCAAGAGAATTGCTTGAGCCCGGGAGGCGGAGGTTGCAGTGAGCCGAGATCGTGCCACTGCACTCCACTGCACTCCAGCCTGGCCGACAGAGGGAGACTCTGTCTCAAAAAAAAAAAAAAAAAAAAAAAAAAAAAGGATGCTTCATGTATCACTATTTGTCTAGGACTAGAATTTTGAGAGGCAAATCATTTGATCACGTAAAAACAGAAACTTTGATAACCTCACTTACACATTGTTCCATACTTGGCTGGTTTTGTTTGCATCCTTCTGCAAACATTAAGAGGAGATGGATTTGATTCTCCTTTTTTTTTGCTATGGTTCATGTAAACAGTTGAGACTGCTACATAAAGTATCATTTGCCTCTTAAAATTCTAGTCCCAGACAAACAGTAATACTGTATTGTAATACTGAAGATTAAAACAAAGCCATTTGAAGACACGAAAGAATGCAGACAACTCCTCTGTCCCTTTAGAAGCTAAAGCAAGGAAGAAGCAGAGATTCCAGAATTCAGCAACAGACATGAGGAAGAGCCAGTCTCACTGGAGAAGCAGAGGGAAAGGCTTCCCGGAAACCAGGCTTAATTAAGCAAAGTATCACCCTCGGTACACGTGTTCAGAAAATTACACAAGTGAAAACAGGAGTAGTGAACAAGGAAATGCAATCATAGTATATCACTGATGTTTGGCTCTACAATGGACAGATTTTCAGTTTATTCTGTAATAGTGCTATAAACAATGATAGTCAATTAAAAAGAGGTAAAGGCTGGGCGTGGTGGCTCACGCTTGTAATCCCAGCACTTTGGAAGGCCAAGGCAGGCAGATCACTTGAGGCCAGGAGTTCGAGACCAGCCTGGCCAACATGGTGGGACCCACCCCCCCCCTGCCCCCACCCCCGCTCTCTACTAAAAATACAAAAATTAGCTGGGTGAGGCAGCACAAGCCCGTAATCCCAGGTACCCAGGTGGCTGAGGCACAAGAATCACTTGAACGCAGGAGGCGTGAGCTGAGATGGCACCACTGCACTCCAGGCCTAGATGACAGAGCAAGAGCAAGAGCAAGACGCTATCTCAAAAAAAAAAAAAAAAAAAAAAAAAAAAAAAATGGCGTAACATATCTATCTCTCTACAGTCTCCTAAAATAGTTGAGAGCTAAATCTCATCCACCACAATGGGAAGCCCATTGCTAATGACAAGCTGATTTTTTTAAAATGGGGGCAGCTATTTTAGTGGTATCTTTTGGTGATTTAAATGCCTATGATCCTAGCACTTTGGGAGGCTGAGGCAGGAGAACTGCTTGAGGCCAGGAGTTCAAGACTAGCCTGGCCAACATAGTGAGACCCTGTTTCTGTTAAAAAAGTAGTAATAAAAGTGGTCACCTCTGAGGGGTGGCAGTCAGGTCAGGCAGTGCAAGAGCTTTCCTATTAAAACTTCTAGTCTGATTTGATGTTTAAAAATCTGCATTTATGTTATCAAAATATTTCAGATACCCTCTATTCTGGACAAAAGCACTCAAGCTTGCTCAGGAAAAGGCCCCAGCCCCTTAGATCCTCAGCCGCCAGTTGGCTCCCCTAAGAGGCAGCTGGGGACAGAGAGCTCAGCGGGATTTCTGCTGACTCCCTTCTCCCCACACCTTAGCAGCAGGGCCTAGACACGGTCAGACTGACTGGCGTTTCGACCATCAAATTAGGTACGTTCACGGCCTAACAAAAGCTGGGATGCAGTGTCCATGACTACGCCACACACACACAAGGCGCTGCTGCTTCCACTCACATTTCTGGGCACTGGACACCTGTGACCCTCCCCGTCACAGTGTGACTAGAAGCAAAATGACCAATTTCTTTAACCTAAAAGTCCAGGACCTGAGATCTGACAAGGAATCCTTTTGATTCCTGCTGCCAGAGGCCACCTGAGAAATGTGCTTCACCAGTGCTCTGTAAGCGTGGCTGGATCAGAGTCGCTCAGGAAGCTTTACAGAAATTCAGATACCTAGGACAGTACCCCATACCTACTGAACAGAACTGAATCTATGTTTTTTTTTTTTTCTGAGACACAGTCTTGCTCTGTCACCCAGTCTGGAGTGTAGTGGTGTGATCTTGGTTCACTGCAACCTCTACCTCCCAGGTTCAAGCAATTCTCCTGTCTCAGTCTCCCACGACCATGGGTATTTTTAGTAGAGATGGGGTTTCACCATATTGGTCAGGCTGGTGTCGAACTCCCGACCTCAGGTGATCCACCCGCCTTGGCCTCCCAAAGTGCTGGGATTATAGGCGTGAGCCACCACGCCCAGCCTGTATTTTTTAAAAGATGATTCTGATGGAGCTGGCTCACAGACTGGCATCTGGGAACCACTGGTTTAGGTTCAAACTATTGGCACATGCAGCTTATTTTGTCAGCGTACAGAGTTGGAGCAGAATATTTAAAACCGTGTGCGCCAGAAAATCTGAAATGTGTGGCTGCACTTCGAGTGCACATGTCCCCCAAGGCCTCCAACCCTGCAGGAAACCCCCCTGCTCCTGGGGAAGATGGCAGCAAAGTTCACCTCACCTGATCACTCATGTCTCCAGACTCCCAGAGGGCAAACACCTTCTGCTCATCCGGGGAAGCAGCAGTCTGTGGGGGAAACTGACCAAGGCCCAGGTGTGAGTTGCTTGTCCGTCTCTACCCCATGGATCCACTTGCTTGCCTCATCCCTCCCTGTCTGCCCCAGCCCAGATGCAGGAACATGGGTTCCAATCCCAGCTTCTGCCACTCACCATCTCTGAGGGCCTTGGGCAGCCACAAACCTGCGCCTGTCACCTCACCATGGGGAGGGGGCTGGCACACCCCCCAGGGCCTGACAGGTCTTCAGCGAGAGGGGGAGTGTGATGGGCCCAGTGAAATGCCTGGCTTGGACTCTGCAGATATCCTCCGTACAGTGGGGAAGCTGCGTCTGTTTCCCATCAGCCTGGCACCAACTCAACTCTGCTTTAACACCGAGTCCTCCCTCCTAAAGATGCCAACCTTGATGGAGGGGCGCCCCCTTCCCCATAACTCCTTTGGGGTACCCTGGGGGTTCTTTTCAACTGCTTCCCACATGTACCGTGTCAGTGTGGGTTAGAGGCACTGCCTGACTCCCAAGCAATCCAGGCCACTTGGTCCAAAGGTGGACCAGGACAAGTGTGACACAGGCCTGGGTCCTGGAGAGAAGGGGACGGGAGGGGGCGTCTGGGATGGTAGTTTCCAGTCCTGGTTCCATCACACAAGTAGCAATAATGGTTACTACCAGTAAAAGCCATGTGAGGCCTCCAATACACATTTGCATTTGAGCATTAGAAACTAGGGAGGTAGTACATGGGGAAAAGTAAGCTCAGAGAGGTTTGCTCACTGTCCATGGTCACACAGCTAATAAGCAGCAGAACCAGGAGTTCAAGTCAAGTTCTCGATCTATTCGCTTGCCCTCAGCTCCCTCATGTAGAACACAGAGGTGGCTGGGATCTGAGGTCTCTTACATCTTGGATGTGACTACAATACAGTCTCCTTGTCAGGACAGCAAGGACAGCATTACAGCTAGGGCCATCGTGTCTCCTGGAGACGCCGGCCCCACCCCAAAGCAACATGGACAGAGGGGGTCCGGAAGGAGGGGTGAGGGTGTCTGAGGGTGGCCATGTCCCACCCCTCACCTCTGTCCACTCCAGCAGCCCAAAACAACTCACTAATGTCAGCCAGGTGTCCTCCCTGCCCTGGCCCAGCTCATGAAGAAAGGTGAGCTTGTGGAGACCCAGACCCACGTGCTGGGTGGGCAGGAGCTCCAAACTCCGCCAGTACCTCCCACAGGGGGCTGCCTGCCAGCAGGGCCGATCCCCTGAGACAGCCTAGGCTCCACAGAGCCTCCTGTCCTAGTTTCTATTCCTCGTACACAGGGATGGGCCTTGGCCTTAGATCATCACCCAAGGCTGCAGGTGCTCCTGACCTTGGCAATGAAAACATCAATGCTTTCTTAGAGACCACCACAGCCCCACCTCACCCCATTTTGCTGCCAGGTCTGGGCAGAGCCTTGTGGAAAAGGAGCACGGGAAAGGCGTGCCTCAGGCAGCACCTGGCACTCTCCATCCTCAGCACAGGGAAACAGTCCCCAGCACGCACTCTGCTCCCCCCCGTCAGGGCCCCTCCCAGTGACAGAAAAGCAGCCCAGGGGGAAGGGGGCAGGAGGCTTGCAATACCACACTCAAGGCCTGGCACTGGAAGTGCTGAGAGCACAGCGCTGAGCTGGTCAGCTTGCTTCTGATGCACAGGGAGGCCGCCAGGACCCAGGCCCAAGCTGGGGCGCGGCGCAGCTGTGGGGAAGCAGCTCATCTTAGCTGAGCAGAAAGGATTCAAAACTCCAGGCCACTACACTGAGGTCCAAATTCCAGCTCTACTACCTCCTAGGTAGTGACCTTTAAACGTACATTTCATTCCTTGGAGCCTCAGTTTCTTCATCTGCAGATTGCAAAGAAGATCAAACGATCTTAGAAGTTAAATCATTCCAAACAATGGCAAAACTAGTAGGAAACGGTCAGGTGTTCTTGGTGGGGGACAGGGTGAGAAACCAGGCAGGGGCCCTGTTTCACTAGGCCCTGCCGCAGGCCAGGCAATAGGCCGGGCCTTCAGACACCGTATTTAGCCCCTACCACAGTCCTGTGACATAAAACCCAACATGATCCCACTTCATGAGAATAGAGCCTCGGAGAGACTGACTTGCCCATGTCACACCTAGGCCCACATGAGAGCAGATGCTCACCAAGCATGGCCTCCCGTGTCCCCACGTGGCCTCCCAACAGCTGGTTCTCCCCACCCCCCACCCCCCATCCCCCTGGCAGGCAGGGCTGTACTTACAGGCACCAGTATCTGCTTGCAACCGGCGGCCAGCACCGTGTCCTGCAGCATGCGGTCCGAGATGCCGCTGAAGAGCGTGTGGCCGGGGGGCAGGCTGGCCAAGTGCAGGTTGAAGAGGCGCTTGAGTTCGCTCAGCGTGAGCACAAACTGTCTCTGAAAGGTGGCCTCCACGAAGGCCCTCAGTTCCCGAGCCACAGGGGTGCTGGAGCAGCCCTGGGGCGGGTGCCCGTTGAAGCTGTCCGTGCCCGCAGCCCGCCCGGGAGGCAGCCCATTGGCCAGCTTGCTGTGGAGGCTGCTGGGGGAAGTGTCCATGGGCTCCTCCTCCTCCGCCTCGTGCTCGTCGTCCTCCTCGCCCTCCTCGCTCACGGGCTCCTCCTTGATCCGCACACCGGACGGGACCGCAGGTGCCCGCAGCTGCTCCTTCCGCTGCTGCAGCTCCCGCTCCAGCAACGCGTGGTTCTGCTGGGCCTTGGTTTTGGCTACTTGGATCCGCTGGTCCCCAGAGACCAGCCCGGCAGGTCCTGCGGGGAGGGAGGCAGCACTGCTCAGGAGGGCACAGGGATCTGAAGCCAAAGGCCCAGCAGGGGACCGCGGGGCTGAAGCAAGTGGCCCCGTCCTGGTCTCATCCCCAACCTTTCTCGGAAATCAGCTACCCCATCAGTGGAAGAGTGAGAACCGTCCCAATGTGCCGAGAGTCATGCGGGGAAGGATGCTGCTGAGTTCCTCCCCGCAGCAGCTCTTCCCGGCCCGCTTGTTGACCCAAGGGGGTGAGTGGGCCTCAGAGACCTGGAACCCAGACTCAGCCCCGGAATCCGCAAGCCTCCATCCCTGAGGCTCTGCTGCTGGGCAAGCGACCAGTTGCGGTCTGTGGGTGGCAGGAAAGGAAGGAGGGTGAAGGGTGAACGGTGAGAGCCCTCCGCCCTCTCCAGGTCCGGGCCTGACAAGCTCTAGCACAGCAGCCCTTCGGGAGCCAGTGTAGGAGCCGGGGCCTCCCAGCCCAAAGCCCCTCACACACCTGATTGTGCATCCAGCTTCTTTGGCATGGTTTCCTTTACAAGATTATAGACTTTTTCCAGTCTGAAAAGAAGAGTAACCCCATTAACTTTAAACCACATCCCCTACCATCTGCTTCACAAGAGAAACAACCACCCCTTAGGCCCCAGGACATGCTGGTTACTGACAGTGCGGGCTTGGAGCTCAGCCAGCCCTACTGGGTCCCTCTTCTGGCAGTGCACAGCCCCAGGACCACCCAGACCCCATCAGTCTCCTGCCAACACCCCTCTGGCCCCCAGGCCCCGGTTCTTGATCCTGAGTGCTCCCTCTCTCCATCACATCCCTCTTCCCTGAGCCCTCAGAGCACGACCGCCCTGATGAGCAGGTACTGGCTGTGTGTCCTGTGCTGAAAGGACCATGGGATCAGCCAGCAATGCCTATCAGTGTGGGGGAGGAGCATGGGGCCTGCGGACCCCCACCTGCCCTTCACACCCAGATCCAGCCCAACTGCGCTCTCCCCAGATGTGGGGTTTCTAGAGACTGCTCGGATCCGCCCTGACAGTGCTCCCCAGGATGCGGGGTTGCTGGGATCACCGGGCTGGCTGCCCCTCCCCGGCCCAAGGTGCTTACTTGGCCTGGATACCCGTCCACAGCATGTGCTGCCGCTGGACCACATCCGGGTGCTTCTTGATGAACTCCCCGTCATAAGGCAGAATGAACTCCCAGCCTTTGTTGATCCTCACCACGGCCATGTGCTCCAGGAAGTCCTTCACGTCCTCGGCGCAGAGCTAGAGGGGAAGGGGGCCCACGGTGAGGCACAGCCAGCCCCTCCCCTCCGGCAGCAGCCTGGGCCTCAGACCACAAAAACGCCACTTACTTTGGTCACGGTTGCCACCTCTTTCCTAACCACCCAGCGGCTCTGCGTGAACTTCCACATCTGAGGGAGAAGAAGCAGCGCGTTCCAGGGGCGGCCACGGACTGCTCCCAGGACTGTCCTGGGAACTCACCTGGCGGGCCTGGGAGCCGGAGCCTGGGACAGACCTGGGCTCCTGGCCTTGATTCTTCCCAACAGTGTGGCCTCAGGCAGTCCCTTCGGCTCTGCACCTCCCTCCTTTTCTCCTCCATAAAGGAGCTCCAGGCCCATCTCTTCCAAGGGGACCATGGGACCACCCCCCACCCCCACACCTAGACCACAGCGCTCCCTGGGGCGGGAGATGCCCTGCCCAGCTCCGAGGATACAATGAGGACTCGGGCTGGGAGGGGCTCCCACAGACACATGCTGTCTGCATAGGCGGCACTTCACGGTGGTGGCTGCTAATGGCTGGTCAGAGGCCGCCCATCCTTCCAGAAGCTCTCAGCCCCCTGCAGCCCCCACTCTGCCTCAACAGCTCCCCTGCACTCTGATTAGATTTGTGGGGTGACTGGGAGAGAGAAGGGTGGGGGGCTGAGAGACACACGGAATGGATGACTATCACCTACGCTTACGTAGACTGGACCACACCCCCTCCCAAGCCCCCAGTTCTGACAGTGTCTACACACTGGAGCGGGGCGGGCAGGGGCAGCTGGGGGCAAACAGCACTGTGTCTGGGGAGGCAAGCCTGGGAGTGGTGATTGTTACATGCTGACCCCTAGGAGCAAAGACGCTGCTCAGGCACCTGGACACTGACTGCCCAGAGGAGTTGGGGAGGCTCCTTCAGGAAGAGAAGAAGCAGATGCTTCCTTCAGCTTAAGGGCTGCCTTGTGACTGGGACGGCACACCAGCGCGCCAAGGGGTGCGGGACAGCTCCTGGGTGGCACGTTTCAGCCAGCACCAAGCCTAGGAAGACTGTGGCTCCCAGGTGCATGGAGTTCCAGGCCTTGGGAGGGAGGCCATGGGTGGGGTGATGGGAAGAAGAGAGACACCAGCTCAGGAGTCCCAAACTCCAGGGACAGGCACACGGGAGGCAAAGACACCTGGGACTGTGGTGAACTGGAGACCGCCAGCGCCTTGTGGGGAAGTAGCCCCAGGGGTGTCAGGGAGTCCGATTACCCTTGACAGCTAGACATCTGTTTAGCGTCAAAATTTTTTTTGCATCACAATTTCAATTTATAAAATCTGACAACCAAGGCAATATTTACCACTCAGGCCGAATGAAACGTGCCTCTTGACCCACCCCCGACTGCGCTAGAGGAACTGGAAGGTTCTTCCAGCCTGAGACCCCAGGCTTCTGAGAGGAAGGAGGAGAAAGGCAGAGGCCAGGGCCTCCTCACACACCCGCCTCCACCTGGAGCCTCTGCCGGGCCCAGGTCTTCAGAAGCCCTGCACCGCTGCCCCCCTCTTCCCACGCCCCCAACGTGAGTCCAGAGAACCCAAGGTACTTACAACGAAGTCTCGGCCCCTGCAGAGCACCTCGGCAGGCACGCCACTGTGAGGGCTGGATGAGTCCTTGGGGTATAGGATGTCACTGCCAATGCAGGTGAGGATGGCAGGTCAGTCCCTGCCCTGAGCCCCCTCTACCGCTACCCCTACCGGCCGAGCCCCAGCCCACACCTCTTTCCAACGTGGGCTGGGTACAGGCCTGAGCCCCAAGACCTCCCCTCAGGAGCCACATCTGTGAACACAGACATGGGAAAGAAGCACCCCTCTATCCCACACATCTCCCCAAGAGTTCTTCCTCTTATTACCCCTCAACCCGCCACGCACACCAGCCTCATCCTAAGACCCCTGCACGTTCAGGGAGAGGTCACGGACTCAGAGACAGACAAGGTGAGGAGCAGCCCGGGACCTCAAGGAGCCCGGGACTCTGGAAGACAACTGGTCCCTGCACGTAACACCAAGAGAACCAGGGATGAAGCCATCTGCAAGCCCTTGGCCACCTGCTGAAAGGGGCAGGTGGGCATGAACTGAGGTCAGAGGCAGGGGAGGCGTGTTAGCCCTTGGAGAGAACAGGCCCAGCACTCAAGGTTCAGGGAACTTCAGGGGAAAGGCCGGGGCCTTGGACAGCCGGGCACGAGAATCTCCAGAGTGTAGCCCTGACCCAGCTCCAGCTGCAGGCCCTGCAACCCAGGCTCAGCCCCTGCTGCGGCACCTGTGCTCCGACTGCCACTCCCTCTGCTGCCAGGCCCTCCTCCTTCCCCTGGCTCAGGTCCACCTGGCAACCACCTGTCACTCATCCTGCAAGGCCACGCTCTGTGGGGACATGGACTCTGCCAATGTGGCTCATCGCTGCCACTACAGCAAAGGTACCTACCAAGTGTGTGCTGACCGAACAAGCCTGGTTCATGCCGTGATCTCTGCATTCAGGGAGCTCAAATGTAACAGCCGCCATCCCCAGGGCCAGTGTCTGAATGACAGCCCGGTCCATGGCACAGAACGAGCAGTGTGGCCATAGTTACTGAATGGAGGCATGGATTTTGCGTTGTCTCCTCACAGGGACACACAGGACCCTCACCCAACGGCCCCTGACACGGCAGTGTGGGCAGCAGCAGAGTAGGGCTTACAGAAGTGCCGGGGCAGGTGGAATGCCCACAGTCCCCAAGTCCCTACCTTCCAGTCCCCAGGACAGGGCGAAACTAAAAGGGGCAGCACCTCCAGGGGACACATGCAGTGCTGGGCACAGAGCCCAGGGCTGAGCCATGAGGCTTGGGTTCTAACTGGACTCTGCGGCTGCCTTGCCGCAAGACTTTTGGCAAGTCCCATGCCTCTCTGGGCCAGTGTCCTCAGGTGTGTGACGGGAGGACCTCTCTTGGCTTTCATTCACTCATGGTGTAAATATACACAGGTGGTCCCATGTAACACGCGATGTGCCATCGCAAAAGCCTTCCATGATGAAAACGTGTAACAAAGGACAACAGCCACAAGGTGCTGACAAACTGCGCTGGGCGTCTGTGGAGCAGTGCAAGGGCGCCACCACGTGGCAGTAACATGAATATACTCTACAACTATGAGATGAGCTTTCAAGGCATTGTATTTTCTTAAAATGTGCAACATTTCACATTTTGTCACGTTGCTCACCTTAAACTACACTACTTAAAAAGTGAGTTATTAATACAATTAATGCTACATCATTTAGAATTGATATAATTCAAGTAAAATGTAGCCACATTATTTACCAAGGGTCTGCATTGGTAATATCCAGGCATTATCCCGGGTACTGGGAACATAAAGCAGGAGTCAAAACAGACATCCCCAATCCCTTGAAACTGATGGTCTCGTGGAGGCGGCACATGGTCTAGGGGAGGATTCGCAGGAGAAGAGAAACCACTGAAAGGCATCAAGCCCCACGCTCAAGACCTGTGATCCCCAGCAGATTATGTAAAAAATTCACACTTAGACACATTTAAACGAACTCGTAGAAAGCCAAAAACAAAGAGAAACTCCAAAAAGCAGCCAGAGGAAAACACAGGCAGGCTGCCTTCAAAGGAATAAGAATGAAACTGCCAACAGAAACAATGAAGTCAGAACACAACAAAATCATATCAACGCGTGGAAAGGGAAATAACCACCAATCTAGAATTCTAGAACGAAGGTGAAATAGACATTTCCAGACACACAAAAACCAAGGAAATGCATCACCAACAGACCCACATTAAAGGAAATACTATAGCATTCTTTAGGCAGAAGGAAATGATCCCAGATAGAAACTTAGAGATGCAGAAAGAAATGATGACTAAATCATAAACATGTGAGTAAAGAATATTGATTGACTGGATACAGTAATGTCTTATGGGGCTGAAAATATACAGAGAATTAAAATACACCAGGCCGAGCGCAGTAGCTCACGCCTGTAATCCCAGCACTTTGGGAGGCCAAGGTGGGTGCATCACCTGAGGTCAGGAGTTCAAGACCAGCCTGGCCAACACAGCAAAACCCTGCCTCTACTAAAAATACAAAAATTAGCCGGGCATGGTGGCATGCGCCTATAATCCCAGCTACTTGGGAGGCTGAGGCAGGAGAATCGCTTGAACCCGGGAGACAGAGGTTGCAGTGAGCTGAGACTGTGCCATTGCACTCCAGCCTGGGCAACAGAGCAAGACTATCTCAAGACAAATAAAAATACACCAATCCTGTGCGCTGTTCGGCAGCACATATACTAAAACTGGAACAATAGAGAAGATTGGCAAATTAAAAAGGTAAAAAAATATATATATACCAATCCAGCAGTGTATGAGGATAGATATAAAATATTCTAAGATCTCTGAATAGATTGGAATGGGGTAAAAAGCAGCAATTAACATTAAAATGTGTTAAGTCATGAATGAAAGCTGAAAACTGTAGGGTAATCAATATATGAGCCCAAACAGTATAACTTCCAAGTTAGCAGGAAAAAATAGAAACAGAAATGAATCCAGCAGATGGTAAGAATGATATAAAAATCCAATGCAGGCAGGACAAAGGGTACTATAGGATGACTATAATTAAGAACAATTTATTGTATAATTTTAAATAGCTAGAAAAGTGAAGTTTGAATGTGCCCAACACAAAAATGAGAAATGTTTGAGGGGATAGATATGTTAATTGCCCTGATTTGATCATTACATTCTATACATGTATTTAGATTTCACACTGCCCCCATAAATAGGTACATTATGTGTCAATTTAAAAAATGTTTAAATGCAGCCGGGCACAGTGGCTCACACCTGTAATCCCAGCACTTTGGGAGGCCGAGGCGGGCAGATCACGAGGTCAGGAGATGGAGACCATCTTGGCTAACACGGTGAAACCCCATCTCTACTAAAAATACAAAAAATTAGCTGGGCGTGGTGGCGGGTGCCTGTAGCTACTCGGGAGGCTGAGGCAGGAGAATGGCATGAACCTGGCAGGCAGAGCTTGCAGTGAGCCAAGATCGCACCACTGCACTCCAGCCTGTGGGACAAAGTGAGACTCTGTCTCAAAAAAAAACAGTTTAAATGCAATGTAGGCAGGACAAATAGAAAGCACTGTAGATTTAAACCCAAAGCACTAGTAACTGCATTAAATTTAAAAGGACCAAATGCTCCCATTAAGAGAATACAGCGTAGGCCGGGCGCGGTGGCTCACGCCTATAATCCTCACACACTGGGAGGTCGAGGTGGGTGGATCACTTGAGGTCAGGATTCGAGACCAGCCTGGCCAACATGGTGAAACCCGTGTCTACTAAAAACACAAAGATTAGCTGGCATGGTAGTGGGCACCTATAATCCCAGCTACTCAGGAGGCTGAGGCAGGAGAATCGCTTGGACCTGGGAGGCAGAGGTTACAGTGAGCCGAGATTGCGCCACTACACACCAGCCTGGGCAACAAGAGTGAAGCTCTGCCTCAAGGAAAAAAATAAATAAAAATAAAAAATAAAAAAAGCAACTTACCTCTTCACCACCCAGTTCCCTTGGACCAACATCGCCACCTTCTGTATGCCCCGCAGAACAGCCACGGAATCGATGGAGGGGCCCAGGAGGCTCATCAAGTTGGCAAAAGGCATGACCTTCACTGAGGAGGACGCAGGAGACATCAGACAAGGAAGAGGGGCCGGGCCCTTGTCTCCCCTCCACCAGCAGTCTGCATAGCTTCAAGTTAATGTAATACCCCCAGAATGTGATAACTAACAGTAATGACACCCATCATAGCCAACAGCTGACACTCTCAGGCTGTTCACTACATGCCAGGCACTGGGCACCTCATGAAATCTGAGGATTCTATGAAGTGTCCCTTGAGGAAGACTTGAGGGGTGCCTCAGGAGGAAGGCTCTGTTACTACTCAGACCTGGAAAGTCTTCAAAGCTCACCCATGATCTCTTGGCTAGGAAGTGGCAGAGCCAGGAAGTGAACCCAAGCCACCTGGCTCCACTTGGTGCCCTCAATCACTGTGCTCTGCTCCTGCCCAAGTGAGCCCTGGGCAGGGCCCAGGGAAAGTCCAAAATTTGGCTGGGTGCTTTGGCTCACACCTGTAATCACAGCACTTTGGGAGGCCGAGGCAGGCAGATCACTTGAGGCCAGGAGTTTGAGACTAGCCTGGCCAACAAGGCGAAACCCCATCTCTACTAAAAATACAAAAATTAGCCAGGCGTGGTGGCGGGCACCTGTAGTCCCAGCTACTCTGGAGGCTGAGGCATGAGAGAATTGCTTGAACCCGGGAGGCAGAGGTTGCAGTGAGCCGAGATTATGCCACTGCACTCCAGACTGGGTGACAGAGCAAGACTGTCTCAAAAAAAAAAAAGTTCGAAGTCCTCTGCAGGAAGGAAGCCTACAATCCCGAGCATATCACGGAGCTCCCCTCACTCCTTAGACTCCTAAGAGCTCATGGTGGCATCTCAAAGGACGAGCCCAGGTTCTGTGGCTCCATTCTGAACTCAAGGATCAGGTCTGTTGTTCACCAGCCATGGGTACCCTAAAGGTTCTGGCACTCAGAGTCCTTTGAGAAAAGGAGACCAGTCCTTATGGTGCTGGGTCTGGTGAGGGTACCCAGAAGCAATGCCAGTGAAGACACTGTCATGAAAATGACCCTAGTTGAGCCGGCGCAGTGAGTGGCGTCTGCTTGTAGGCCCAGCCACTCGGGAGGCTGAGGCAGGAGGATCACTTGGGCCCAGGAGTTACACAGCAAAACCCCATGTCTCTTTAAAAAAAAAAAAAAAAAGCCCCTAGTCCATGTTCACCTGCAAGGCCCTGTACTTTAGAAGCCTCCTCTCTCTGATTCCTCACATTGGCCCCCAGGAACTATCATTAGTCTCTTTTCACAGAAAAACAAAGCCTCAGAAAGGTTCGTGACCTGCCCAAGAGCATGGCAAGCAAGTGGTGAGCATGGCATGGGAACCCAAGCCCGCCTGCGGGGGCCAGCCGCACTGCCGTCCTGCATTCACAGGAACCCCAAGCCCGTCTGTGGGGGCCGGCCGCACTGCCGTCCTGCATTCACGGGAACCTGGGCTGCCTGCGGGAGCTGGCCGCACTGCCATCCTGCGTTATCTTTCCAGACAAGGATGCAGCTGCAAAGCTGGGCAGGCTGTGGGCAGCAGGGGCCTCTGGCCTTGCCCCCTGGTCCTCACTGTCCCACAGAGTCCATTCCTCAGGAGCCAATGGGACCGGGGCCCCCAGGAGGGCAGGGGGTGGGCACCCACCATTCTTCATCAGGATCTTGATCTGATCGGCCAGAGGCAGCGTGCGCAGCTGGGCCATCGACAGGACGTTGCTGGGGGCCACAGGCTTGTCTCTGGGGAAAGCAGAGGGCACAGGTTAGAGGCAGCCAGCCCGGAAAGGGAGAGGGTGTCCTGCCGCCTCTACTCACTTCTCCTCCTCCTGGCTGGGTGGCATCAGCATCATCAGGTACTCACTGCAGGGACACGGCAGGGGCAGAGGCTCAGGGCTGATCCAGGCTGGACCCTCCTCACCAGCCACCCAAGTGAGGGTCTGGGGAGCGGGTGCAGACAGCCCATCCCTGCCCTCCCCCAGCAGCCCTGAGCCCCTGCAGAAAAGGGGACCATCTCTTTCCAGGCCCACCCTCCTGGCCTTCTCCATGGGACAATGGGCTCCACCCTCATGCTAGAGGAGGGGCCACAGTCCTCTGGAGGGATCCACACCAAGGACCCCTGGGGACCCTGGGCGGGCATCCAGTTTGCATGCTGGCCCAGCCCATCCCACCTGGGTGACTTGACGAGCTCCGTGTTCTCCACCCCGCTCGAGCCGGGGCACAGCAGGTACTGACGCTCATGCTCAGAGCGACTGTCCTGTTGGAGGAGGGCAGGGTGTGAGAGGAGCCTCAGCTGATGGCCCCTCCCCAAGGCCTCCCGTCTTCCACTCCATGGCCAGCTACAGGACCACATCCAACCTCCTAAGCACGGCACCCAAGGCCTCTGACGTGGCCTCAGCCACTCATCTTCCTGGCCTTATGATCTGCCCAGCCCGAGCCCCCAAGCCTAGATGCCTTGTCTATAACACAGGCACACCACCAGCAATGACAAAATGATGGCTAACGTTCACTGAGCATCTAGGATGTGGTGGACTCTGTTCCACCGACTGTAAATATACTAACCCATCTCACCCTCAAAATAACTCAGCAAGGTAGGTACTATTATTATTACTCTCATTTTATAAGTAAGAAAACTGAGGCTCAGAGAGTTTAGCTAACATGCCTAAGGTCACGCAGCAGGAAACAGCAGTGTCTAGAAGTTTGACCCCGAGTCTAAGGGTCTGTTAACACAAATATCTTCCAAGAAGGTTCCAGAGAAATCAGGAGTTGTTCCCCACCCCAGAAAATATTGGGAGCCCTGGCCCATGGTGTCTTTGGAAGCTTCCTCACTCAGTACACAGTTTCAAGGGTTAGGTTCTAAAGTCAATGCACCAGGGCCAGGTGGTCGTGGCTCACGCCTGTAATCCCAGCACTTAGGGAGCCTGAGGTGGGCAGATCACTTGGAAGTCAAAAGTTCGAGACCAGCCTGGCCAACATGGCAAAACCCCATCTCTACTAAAAAAACAAAAACAAAAAAATTAGCAGCTGCCTGTAGTCCTAGCTACCTGGGAGGTTGAGGCAGAAGAATCACTTGAACCCGGGAGGCGGAGGTTGCAGTGAGCTGAGATCGAGCCACTGCACTCCAGCCTGAGTGACAGAATGAGACTGTCTCAATAAATAAATAAAAAATAAATAAATAAAAATAAAATTAATAAAGTCAGCGTACCAGATGAAAACCAAGTATAGTAAAAAAAATCCCCCGGGCAGGTGTGCTGGGAACTCTGGGATGGCAACACACGACCAACTCTCTAGGACAGAACCGGAGAACACATCTGGCCTGCGTTTAGGGCCTGGGCTGCAGCAAAAATATGTTATCAGGCACTAGCCCCACTGCAAGCCCAGCAAGATGCCCATGCCCAGGGGCCAAACCCCACCCAGGGAACCAAGGACTCGCATCTTTTTCTCTTGCTCTCCTGGGGCCCACGCTAAGTGGCTCGGCTGGAGTGAAGTGTAAACTGCCCACAGGACTCGATCCTCTATCTGTGGCTATGACTCATGAATTTGACTTAAGTTCAAGGTGAGACATGGAGGCCACACCATGACCCTTCCAGGCACTGGGGTGTTTCCCCCAGGACCCCACGAGGCCCCGCTCACCCTCACTCACCCTCAGGCCATAGTAATGCAGGTGGACCCAGGGCTCCTCTGCGTGCTTCTTCTGCAGGAACTCATAGGACTGCACACGGCGCTGGCGGGCCTGCTCTGACTCCGGCCGGGAGAACCGCACCTGCGGTGGGAAGGGGAAGAGGTCATACCCTCAGGCCTGTGACCCTTGCTGGGCTGCCGTCTCAGCCCCTGCCAGAAGACCAGAGACCTCCGTATAGGGGTCTTCCACTCTCCCTTCCTTTCCTAGCACAGGTCGTTTAAATTCCGTTCCAACCGTGTCCCTCCCAGAGCTGCCTGCACACGCCAGGGAACGGCTTATACTTGCTTGTGCCTGCCCAGCCCAGAGGCTTGAGGGGGATTACGAGTCCCAGGAACCAGAGCCAGCAGAGTCCTTAAAGCGGACAGACCCAGGACGCCTTTTCTAAGTTCCCCAGAGTGGAAGGGAGTTTCTAAGGTCCTAATAAGCTACGGAGAGAACAGGATGAGCTCCGTGCGCCACCTCCATGTCCGTTATGCCCGTGTTCCCCAGTCCTCAAGGACATCCAAACACTCACCACTCTCTAGCCATACTTGTGTATCATCATTCTATGTGTAGCATTTTTCTTTCGGTACTACTCATTTTAATCTAAATATGCTTAAATAGGGAAAACTTTACAAACCATAAATGGAAGGTTAAGATTCTTTGAAAAATCTTTAAAATTCAGGAATAACTATTAAAACGAAAACTATTCATCCATGCCCCATAAAGAGGATAGAATCACAGTTAATTGACTTTGGTTCTGTTAAGATACGGGTTTCATCGCAGAGCTGGTCTGCGGGTCCTCAGGGCTCCTGGCCCCAGCTTCCTGCTCCCAGGTGACTCTAGCCAAGCCCCAGGCACACATCTCCTGGATCCAGCCAGGGCTTCCGTCTTGTGTATAGCTGGAACAACTCAGGTTGTTCCCTCCAGGTAGCCCAGCAAGAAGGCTCAAAAGCATGGACCCTGTTTGCTCCACCTGCTTTCTGCGAAGACCTGCTACCCCCTGGTCTCCGGTCCTGCTGCCGCCCAGGCAGCACCCTCCTCCACCAGGGGCCAGGGCTCACCGTGATCTGCTTAACATCGTCTTCTGCCTCATCCTGTGAAGAGTCCCCTGCTGCAAGAGAGACAAGCCACTGACTGCAGTCCTGGGGAGCCTCCACCTCCCTTCTCTCAACCCCACCCGCCAGGGAAGCCTCAGGCTGGGGTGCTGGGAGTTCTCCTCACAGAGGGAGCTGCCTAAGCCGGTGGTTCTCAATCCGGGACAGTTTTGCCCCTTTACCCCGGGGATACTGGGCAATGTGACCTTTTTGACTGTCACGACTGTGGGGTGGGTGCTTCTGGCATCTAGTAGGTAGAGGCCAGGGATCCTGCTAAACATCCTATCATTCCATCCCTCTTCCCAGGACCAAGCCATCCCCCCCAGGATGATGGCAGGCAGGCAGCAGGGCTGGGGATCCCGGGCTCACCCTCGTTGGCCGCCTCCCTCTCCCGGTGCTTGGCGTCAGCCTTATCCAGGTAGGAGAAGCTGGGCCGCAGCTGCAGGATGCCATGTAAAGGTGTCAGGTGGAGCTCACCTGGCGGAGGAAGAAGGGCTTGGACTCCACTCTAGAAACCCACCAAGTTTGGCTCAAGGGAGTCACCAAGTCCCCCGAAGGCCTAGGTCCACCATCAAACCGCCTCCCATTCCCGCTGCAGCACCCAATCCTAGAGTCTTGGGACCACCAGGCCAGGGACCATCCCCAACTCCACCTGGCCCTGCTGGACACAGCAAGCACACAGCCCACACTAAGACAGGAACCTGGACTCTTCTGTTCGAAGCCACTTCCTTCAGTCCCACCTCCCAGCCTGGTTCCACGCCCCTCTCCCCAGCTGCTTGCTTTGCCACACTAGGCAGCTAATCCTCATCAAATCCACCCTGCTGTTTACCCTCCAGGCCTCAGCCAGATCACCCTTACTGTCCCACCCCACACACCTGGATTTCCTCTCCTTTTTATCCTCCACCTCTTCCTGCCAAAATCCCACCCGTTCCACTAGGAAGTCCACTAGTGCCACTGTGGCTGGAGAAGAGGCCCTGCTAGAACTGGGTGGAGTGTCCACATGGCCTCTGATAAAGATGATGACTTTCCCTCCTGCTGCAAGGGATGTGGCTTTCAAGAATTACATGCTTGAGACATGGGTTCTAAACAGAACGCGTGAGTTATATGACACTACTTTTGATCCTATCCCGTTTTGTTTCCTAAGTATTCAGATTAGTTTCGTTCGTTGCTTTTGAGACTAAATACTTAAGCACCTTGTACTTTTTTTTTTTTTTTTTTGAGGCGGGGTGTCGCTCTGTCACCCAGGCCAGAGTGCAGTGCCATGATCTCGGCTCAGTGCAACCTCCACCTCCCCGGTTCAAGTGATTCCCCTGCCTCAGCCTCCCAAGTAGCTGGGACTACAGGTGTGTGCCACCAAGCCCGGCTAAATTTTTTTGTATTTTAGTAGAGATGGTGTTTCACCATGTTGGCCAGGATAGTCTCGATCTCCTAACCTCGTGATCTGCCCGTCTTGGCCTCCCAAAGTCCTGGGATTACAGGTGTGAGTCACTGCGCCCGGCCATGCCTTGTACTTTTTACCAGCTTTGGGACAAGACTCACATACCATACAGTCCACTCATTTAAAGCATACTAATCAATGTATTTTTTTTTTTGAGATGGAGTCTCACTTTGTTGCCTAGGATGTTCAGTGGTGCGATCTCGGCTTACTGCAACCTCCACCTCCTGAGTTCAAGCGATTCTCCACCTCCTGAGTTCAAGCGATTCTCCTGCCTCAGCCTCCTGCGTAACTGGGATTACAGGCACTCACCACCACGCCTGGATAATTTTTTTGTATTTTTAGTAGAGATGAGATTTTACCATGTTGGCCAGGCTGGTCTCGAACTCCTGACCTCAGGTGATCTGCCCACTTCGGCCTCCAAAAGTGCTGGGATTACAGGCATGAGCCACCACTCCCAGCCATAATTCAATGTGTTTTAACATATTCACAAAGCTGTGCAGCCAGCACAACCAATTTTAGAACATTCTCATCACCACAAAAAGAACCAGGCAATCCCCACTCCACTCTCCCACTAGTCCCTGGTAGCCACTAATCTACTTTCTGCCTCTGTGGATTTGCCTATTCTGGACATTTCACATACAGCCACACATCACTTAATGATGGGGATACGTTCTGAGAAATTCATCGTTAGGTGATTTCATCGTTGGGCAAACATCACAGAGTGCTCTCATAGAAACCAAGACAGCAGAGCCTACTACACGCCTCGGCTCTATGGTATGGCCTATTGCTCCCAGGCTACACGCTGTACAGCATGTTACTCCCCTGAATACTGTAGACAGTTGTAACAGAATGGTATTTGTGTATCTAAATATACCTAGGCTGGGTGCAGTGGCTCATATCTGTAATCCCAGAACTTTGGGAGGCAGAGGCAAGAGGATCGCTTGAGCCCGGGAGTTTGAGACCAGCCTGGGCAACATAGCAAGACCCCATTTCAACAAAAATTTTTTAAAAAAATTAGCCAGATGTGGTGGCATGCCCTGTAGTCCTAGCTACTCAGGAGACTGAGGGAAGGCGATTGCTTGAGCTCAGCAGATAGAGGCTGCAGTGAGCTATGATCACCACTGTACTCCAGCCTGGGTAACAGAGTGAGACCCGGTCTCAAAAAAAAAAAAAAAAAAACCCCAAAACAAACAACAACAAAAAAACCCTTAACAAAAAAGGTACAGCAGAAGTACAGTATAAAAGACTAAAAACAGCTTATAGGACTGAAGCTGCTCTGGATGACAGGGAGTGGTGAGTGAACGTGAAGGCCTATGACATTACTACATGCTACTGTAGACTTCATACACACTGCACACTTAGGCTACACTTAATTTATAAAAAAAAAAAAAAAAAAATAGGCTGGGCGCAGTAATTCATGCCTATAATCCCAGCACTTTGGGAGGCCAAGGCCGGTGGATCACCTGAGGTCAGGAGTTCGAGACTAGCCTGGCCAACATGGCAAAAACCCTGTCTCTACTAAAAATACAAAAATTAGCTGGGCGTGGTGGTGTGCACCTGTAGTCCCAGCTACTCGGGAGTCTGAGACAGGAGAATTGCTTGAAACCGGGAGGCAGAGGTTTCAGTGAGCCAACATTGAACCACTGCACTCCAACCTGGGCAACAGAGCAAGACTCCCTCTACAAAAATAAATAAATAAATAAATTTATGAAAAATATATCTTTATTGTATATGCTTTTTTTCAAGACAGAGTCTTGCTCTATTGCCCAGGCTGGAGTGCAGTGGCGGAATCTCAGCTTACTGCAACCTCTGCCTCCCAGGCTCAAGCAATCCTCCTACCTCAGCTTCCTCAGTAGCTGGGACTAAGGGATGTGCCACCATGCCCAGCTAATGTTTGTATTTTTTGTAGAGAAGGGATTTCACTATGTTGCCCAGGCTGGTCTGGAACTCCTGGGCCTGCCTCGGCCTCCCAAAGCGCTGGGATTATAGGTAGGAGGCAACACACTCAGCTATATGCTTTTTACCTTTTTTTTTTTTAAACTTTTTAAACTTTCTACTAAAAACTAAGACACAGGCCGGGCGTGGTGGCTCACACCTGTAATCCCAGCACTTTGGGAGGCCGAGGTGGGCGAGTCACCTGAGGTCAGGAGTTTGAGATCAGCCTGGCCAACGTGGCAGAATCCCATCTCTACTAAAAATACAAAAATTAGCCAGGTGTGGCGATGCATGCCTGTAATCCCAGCTACTCGGGAGGCTGAGGCAGGAGAATCACTTGAACCCAGGAGGCGGAGGTTGCAGTGAGCTGAGACCGTGCCACTGCACTCCAGCCTAGGCAACAGAGCGAGACTCTGTCTCAAAACAAAACACTCAAAACAAAACAAACAAACAAAAAACTAAGACACAAACATACAAGTTCACCTAGGCCTACACAGGGTCAGGCTCATTAAGACATCACTAGGTAAGCCAATTCTTCAGCTCCATTATAATCTTACGGGACCACCATTGAGTATGTGGTCGGTCGCTGACTGAGACGTAATCACACAGCGCGTAGCTGTGAGTGAAGAAGCATATGGCTTCTTTCACTTAGCACAATGTTCTCAAGGCTCATCTGCGTGGTAGCATCAGTGCTTCATTCTTTTCCGTGGTCAAATAACATCCCATTGCGTGAATGGACCACATTCTGTTTCTCCATGAATCCAGCGGATGGGCATCTGGGTTGTTTCCACTTTTTGGCTATCATGAAGATGCTACTATGAACAACTGTGTATGGTTTTGTGTGGACACATGTTTTCATTTCTTTTGGATAGATGCTGCCTAGGAATGGAATTGCTCTGTCATAAGCTTCATATTTAAAGACAAAATTCTGTCCCCAGACTTATGTTAGCTACTTGTATGTATCTGTGTCCCGGGAGGACAAATGAACCTGGAGACCCATCCCATCTGGTCAGGCAGTGTCCAGCCAGCAGTCCACAAAGGTGGCCACTTTCAGTCCCCTGACAATGTGTCATTTCTGTTATTTCCACATCTGCCCGTCCCCGACAGGTGTCTAGCTTTCAGGGCAGGTGGGAGATGGACACCAGGCTGGGGAGGTTCTCTCCCTGCCCAGCCCCCCCAGTGCCATGTCCCCACCATGGGATGCCCAGCCCCGGGTACCTTGCCTGTAGAGTGCAGCGGCATAACGGGATGTGTTACTGGTGGTCTGGGAAGAGCAGAAGGTCTGCTTGTCCATCAGCTTCCTGGAGCACAGGGAGAAGCAACATCACAGGGGAAGGCAGCTCCGAGCCAGGACCTGTGGCCACAGCGCACTCCACCCCCTAGACACTTTCTGAATTGCCACAGCCAGGGACCAAGGCCGCAGGGCAGCCTACGCGGGTCTCAGGAGGGCAGCCTGGGGATGAGAAAACCCATGGCCTTGTTTGTAGACCAAGAGACAAGGAGTGGGTAGGAGCTCTGGGACCAGCTAGTTCAGGAGGGCAGGGTCTGAGACAGGCCCAGCCCTCCAAAGGCTGGGACACTGGTGGGGGGCCCAGTGATGGGGCAAAGGGGGTCAATGTCTTTAAGGTCTTTCGGAGGCTCCTGTGTGAACGCAGGGAAACCGGACAGGCTTGGGGCCTGGAACTCACGAGGAATACGTGCTGGTCTCGTCGGCGCAGGCCCCGTCCACGTTCAGCGCGATCTGCTCCCCTTTGCTGCGGCAATAGTTGGGATTCAGGGTGTCGATGGCCATCTCAAGCTCTACCTGGAGGTACCAAGCACCCCCACCAGCTATGAGGACCCCAAGACATGGTTCCCCAAGGGACATCCCAGCCCCGCCATGGCCACCTCCTAACCAGGTCCCTGCCCAGAAGCGGGACTGACACATGTCCCCAAGGGCCCCTGGACTTCAGTCCACACCAAGGGCCAGAAACCCAAATTCCAACAAAAATGTCAGAAGGAAGTGGAGAGTCCTGTAATCTTGTTTGTCCTCTACTTCACTCCCAAAGACCTAAATTAGGTGCCAACACTTAAAAATCAAAAGATTTCTCATAAAAATCCTTATTTCCCACTTCTCTTGAAAAGCCAGCGGAACCAGCAATACTGGGACGGCACTTCCATGTGGCTGGAGGGGCTAGAGCTGCAGACCTTCCATGGACAGGCGCTAGATTCTCTTCCTATCAGACCTACTCCATGCTCACCCGCCCGCCCCCGTCTTATCCTGGGAACCTAAGCTCACATGTGGCCCCATTCTCTCATTCATCAGCCTCATGCGTCCCTGGCCTCTCTGGAGCTGCCCATCCCTGTCTTTCTGGACACTTCCCTTCCTCAGCTTTCAAGGGCCTGGGAGCTGCTGGTTCTCCTACTTCTCCAATGACTCCTTCTCTGAGCTTCTCACCTCCACTGGCTCCCACCCTCATCACCCTTTCTTCCCGCCCCCCACTGCCCTCAGGGGCCAGCCCCACCTTCTGCTGCTTGGGCTTGATCTTGGCTGAGAGGTGTGGAATGTCATCGTAGGTCATCGAGGCTGGACGCACAGGGTACTGGGGAGGGGAAGGGAGCCATTAAGTCCACTCTGCCCAGCCCTGCCCAGAGCTGGGCCCCGGCCAAGAATCAATAGCTATCTCCAAGCCCACCCCAAGCAGAGACCGGCCTTACCCTACCACAAGGGTACCAGCTGCCCAGCACCACCTGCAGACCTATTCTCATCAGCTCCCCACGGCCTCCTTCCAAAGGGCCACTGCAGGATGTCTCTGACTTCCGAGGGATGTGCCTACACACAGGAACCCAAACCGGCAAGCTGCTGCTCCAGGAACCCACAGAGCACGGCCATGGGAGGTGAGGATGGGGGTCCAGGGCCTAACTACTAGTGGACAGGCCATCCGGGGAGAGAAGGACGAACAAAAGGAGTCCACGAGGAAGCAAAGAGCGAAAGCAACACCGGCACGTGCTGCTCACTGCTGAGGCCAGACGATGGGCAGGTGGGAATTCGTGATTCCATTCGCTCTCCTTATCTGGTTGTGTGAGCTTCCTCACAAGATGCTGGAAATGAGAGCCAGGCAGCCATGGCCTGCTCTTATCTTTACGTGAATGGCTCACACTGCAATGCGCTCAACATGCAGGGGCTCCTGTCCACATCTGTCCTCACAGTACACTGTCCCTGTCTCTCTCAGGTGAAGGAGTCAAAGTCTGGACCCCTGCTCAAATGCTCTGCCTGGTCTGACAACAGCCTGTAGAATGAGCCTGGTAGAGGCATGGCAGTGTGGAAAATAGGCCTTTTCAGATCAGCTACATTCTAGCGCAAAGAGACGGTCATTTCCTAAAAGCTCACTCACACAGCAAAGCCCTGATTCCTCCCTGCTTCCTGGGCTGGGGCTGGGGGCAGTTCTGAGATCACCTGACTGGGGGTGGGAAGGATGAAGGGCGCAGGTTCTGGAATCACAGGCCTGGCTTCCAGTCCTCATCCTGCCCCTTGCTAACTGTGGACTTGGGCAGGCACCTCGCCTCCCTGAGGCTAAGCAGCCTCACCTCCCAAGGCCGCTGTGAGCATGGAGGAGGCAAACAGAGCCAATGGTGGCTCAGGGTTTGGAACTCTGGACACACGGGGGTCACTGGCACCTCCACCATCACTTTGCAGCCAGTCAAGGAAGCAGGGTAAGCAGACACACAGGACAGGCCCCATTCCCACGGCCCATAAGGGTGAACCCCAGGGAGTGGAGGCCAGGCCCTCCCAGCACAGGCTTACAACATCGCTGCTGTGGCGTGCCCCAGGCCTCCGTGCCCGTGAGGGCCTCCCTGTGCCTCGCGTTCTCATGTGCATCATGGGATACGAACACTGACTCTAACTGTGGGAATGTAACATGGGGCAGAGCAGCCCAGCAGTGCCTCAAAAAGCTAAACGCAGACCCAGCAATTCTGCTACCAGGCATATACCTAGAAGAAATGAGAATTCACGTTCACATAAAAACTTCTATGTGAATGTCCATAGTAGCATTATTTATAATAGCCAAAAAGTAGAAATAACCCAAATACCCATCAGCTGATGAATGGATAAACAAACTGTGGTCTCCCATAAAATGGAACATTATTCATCAGTAAAAGATCAAATATTGGCTGGGAGCGGTGGCTCACACTGTAATCCCAGCACTACGGGAGGCCGAGGCGGGCGGATCACAACGTCAGGAGTTCGAGACCAGGCTGGCCAACATAGTGAAACCCCATCTCTACTAAAAATACAAAAATTAGCTGGGCTTGTGGCGCATGCCTGTAGTCGCAGCTACTCAGGAGGCTGAGGCAGAATCGCTTGAGCCTGGGAGGCGGAGGTTGTGGTGAGCTGCAATCAAGCCACTGCACTCTAGCCTGGGCAACAGAGCAAGACTCCATCTCAAAACAAAACAAAACAAAACAAAAAAAATCAAATATTGATGCAGGCTATAGCTACCATGTGGATGAGCCCTGAAAACATCGTGCAAAGTGAGAGCAGCCAATCACAGCAGGCCACATATTGCATGATTCCAGCTATGTGAAAAGTCCAGAATAGGCAAAACCATAGACAGAAAATAAGGGGAATGGTTGCCTGGGGTTAGAGGTGGGAATGGGGGGCACAGACTGATCACTAATAGGCATGGGGTTCCTTTAAAGGGGGACAAAACTGTCCCAAAATAGACTGTGGCGCTGGTTGCACAGCCCCATGAATAGACTAAAATCCATTGCATTACACACTGAAATGGGGAAATTGTGTAAATTCTATCTCAATATATCGGTTATAAAACGTAATAATCACCACCACAGGGTTATCGTGGGGTTAAAGAGGTAACTTAGGTAAATGCTTTAAACAGTCTGCATACGGTCAATGCTCAATACGTGTTGGCCACTATGACAAGCTGCTGGCCCAGCGGCAAGGGGAGGGGGCAGAGGTAGCAACCCGGGGCCCTCACAGCTGGTAGGACTGAGGGCTCACAGACGCTGCCATGGAGCTGCCCTTGGAGCCTCCATGACAACAGCGGCCATCATCACTGGCACTAACTCTGTGCCAGGCGGCATCCTAAACACTTCACTGTGGACTCAGCCCGTCCTCCCGGGGACCCTACGAGGCAGGCATTATTACCATCACCACTTTGCAAGTGAGGAAAGTGAGACACAGAAGGATTAAGAAACTTGCCCACGGTCTCGCAGCTACGGTGTGATGGAGTTGGATCTCAATCCGGTCTGACCCCAGAGCCCCAGCTTTAACTGCTGCACACTTCTGCCTCTCCTGTGTTCCTTCAGTTTTCCCATCTTTGAAATGAGACCAATATTAACCCACCCACGAAAGGAAAGAGACCCCATGACACTCTCCACACCGAGAACCCTAGCTGAGGTTTCCCATCATTTCCTGCCCGTGTTCCTGAGTCCACACCACCCATCCACACCTGCTTCTCCCCTCTTTACCTTCAAGTCCCATAATTACCTGAAACAGATACAGCTTTTCCGCCAGACTCTTGGCCAAGTACACATCAATCTGGGAAGAAGGGAAGATGACTTAACCGGGAGACTGGACACAGTGCTGACGTCCCCGGGCTGTGCCAGCGCTTCCAGCTTCAGTTAGGGGTAGTGGCTCAGGGAAGCAGTTTGGGGAAGGAGGAAATAGCTCAGCTCATGCTAAAAGCAAGGGGATCCAAGGCTGCACACTGTATATATTCAGGAATCCCTCCTGAAAGCTCCCAGGGGAACCAGGGCAAGAGTTCACCTGGTACCCTCACCCAAGTTTACAATCCCCCAGTAAGCACACATCTTCCCTGGGGCTGCACTGATCGGGAAACGTCCTAGAGCCTGGGCAAATGCTCTTCTGAGAGGCAGGCAGGCGAGGGCTCACCTATGCCTGTGCCTCCTGGCTGGGCCCTCCACCTGCCCCTCCTGGACCGACCTGTCACCCCGTCTTAGGGGGTCTGCAAGGCCCTTCGTGACTGATGGCTCCACTTCCTTTCTTCCCAACACTAACCACCCCCACCCCACCATGCAGCAGTTTACCTTCCTGCTTCCTAACTCCTCCTATAAACCACATTCTCTCCTGCCCCTGGGCCTTTGCACATGCTTTTCCCTGTACCTACAGAGCCCTTCACACATGCCTCCCCTGAGCCTTGATTGCTCACTCCTCCAAGGACTTGGCTGAGGCACAACTTGGGCAGGAAGCATTCCAGGCCCTCTGGCTGCAGAGGGTGCTGCCTCTGTCCTCAGAGTCCCTTGGACTTTCTATCCCATCACCAACCCCCTATTGTAACTCCTGCTACTGCAGTGTAGATGCAGCTTAAATGCATCTAAATAACTCAAATCTAATAACTTAGCAACATCCCCCAAGCAAGGAAAAACCACCTCTATTCATCTCTGAGGACCTTCTCCTTGCCCCTGCCCTTCCCACTGGAGGTCAGGCTCCGCATATAAGGAGGCTGAAGGCAGATGCAGTTACTTTTTGCCTTTTGCCTTCCAAAGGTCTAAGTCTTGGGTAAAAGGATTCTGAAAGGTGAGTTTGACTATAAACAGCTTTCTCTAAGAAGGGAAACCTGGGCCGGGCATGGTGGCTCATGCCTGTAATCCCTGCACTTTGGGAGGCAAAGGTGGGTGATCACTTGAGGTCAGGAGATCGAGACCAGCCTGGCTATCATGGTGAAATCCCGTCTCTACTAAAAATACAAAAATTAGCCAGGCATGGTGGCAGGCACCTGTGATCCCAGCTACTTGGGAGGCTGAGGCACGAGAATCATTTGAACCCAGAGGCAGAGGCTGTGGTGAGCCAAGATCACACTACTGCACTCCTGCCTGGGAGACAGAGTGAGACTCCGCCTCAAAAAAAAAAAAAAAAAAAAAAAATTAGTCAGGCATGGTGATTGGCACCTGTGATCCCAGCTACTCAGGAGGCTGAGGCAGGAGAATATCTTGAATCTGGGAGGCGAAGGTTGCAGTGAGCCGAGATGGTGCCACTGAACTCCAGCCTGGGCAACAGAGCAAGACTCTGTCTCCAAAAAAAAAAAAATAGGGAAATCTGCCTCCCACTGCCTGCACCCGGAGACTCCTGCCTCATCAGTCTTGCCCACAGCCCATTAGCTTCCCAGGGAAGGGAACCCTGCCCTGCTCACTGATGTGTCAGAGCCCCCAGCACACAGTGGTCCAGTGAACAGCTGCTGAATGACTGCATCTGCGTAAGCCTGGGAAGGAGGGACTGTTGAGCCCATTTATTCATTCATTCACCAAATAGTCGCCGGGTACCTGGGTGCCAGGCACCGTACTCGGCTTTGCGGCACAGCAGTGGACGGGTAAGAAAGCAATCAACTGATATCTAGGGGATGACAGGGGCTAGGCCAAGGATGAGTTACCGCCAAGGTAAGGGCAGAGAGAGGCATGGGAAGGTGCAGGAGGGGAGCTGGGTGTGGAAGGGCAGTCAGGGAAGGCCCCTCTCTGATGAGGTGATGCCAGATCAGAGACCTGAAGGAAGGGAGAGGTCAGCCACGCAGGGGTCTGGGGGACAGCAGAGGGGACCAGGCAGAGGGAACAGCAAGGATTAGGGGTCCCAGAACATCAGCAGGTCCCAGACTGGCCTGAGGATGCATGGAAAAGACCCAATTCCACTGCCTGCAGCCCCAGCAGCAGGGGGCAGAGAGCAGCAGTTACCTCCTGTACAACTGGGTCATCCTCTTCATTGGCCATACTAGAGGAGAGCCAGCCGCGCAGTCCTTCAGCTCGATCTGCAAAGGAGGGCAAGAGACTGGGACCGTCAGTCGTTCAACCAACATTTCCTTGTGCCTGTTCTGCAACAGGCCCTGCACTGGGTGGGGGAGCCCACAACCAACCAACCGACCTTCTTTCTACATCTACTGTGAAGTCAACAATGGATGACCAACCCTATACCCCATCAGCCAGAAGAAATAAAGAAAAAAAGAAACACTCAAGCAGTGGGTGCAAGCGGGTAGACCAAGCCAACACGTGTCGACTGCACCTGCGGGGAAAGGCAAATGACCAGCTTTAATGGTTTCTTCTCTGCTCACAGAGAATTCACTGCCAGACAGAAGGACAGAAGTTGGCTAGTCCCAGCCATGATTAAAACACTGGAGAACTGAGGGCCCTGGGGAAGCTTTAAAGAGGAGCCAGATGTCGAACAGGAAGACAGACAGTCCAAAGCTCTCTGATATTTGATTTTCAAGCTGACTTTAACTCAAATCGTGAGATGACTCTTCCGTGTTTTTGGTCTAAAAATGACCTCTTCACACACTGTTCTGTCCTGTATTCAACACAATGACCCTATGAGGTGTGGTGATTGTCACTGTTTTATAATGAACAGACTGGAACTCAGAGGTACTGTGTGTGTTTTTACCCAAAGTCACATAGCAAGCAGGATGATGAACTGGACTTCAAATCCAGGCTGTCTGACCTCAGGTGACAGGTACAGGTAGGGGAGTTGAGAGGCGGACAAGGCCTTTCTGCTGGGGAGGAGGCATGTGAGGTGCACCTGGAAGAAGAGAGGGCTTTGGGCAAGCCATGACAACAGAGGGGAGGAGAAATTCCAGGAAGAGGGAAGGCTGCAGGTCTCCACGGGGCGGGTTGAGTATTTCAGCTGGTCTGCCCCTTCACAAACCCAAAGAGAAGAGGGGTGGTCATAGGTAGGATGGTACTCAGGCACCCCCAGGCCTCAGCAATTCCCAAACCTCTGCTCTTGGGTGAGACTAGCATGATTTTTTTTTTTTTCTTGAGACGGAGTCTTGCTCTGTCACCCAGGCTGGAGTGCAGTGGTACGATCGGCTCACTGCAACCTCTGCCTCCCAGGTTCAAGTGATTCTTGCCTTAGCCTCCCAAGTAGCTGGGATTACAGGTGTGCACCACCAGGCCCGGTTAATTTTTGTATTTTTAGTAGAGATGGGGTCTTGCCATGTTGGCCAGGCTAGTCTTGAATTTCTGACCTCAGGTGATCTGCCCGCCTTGGTTTCCCAAAGTGCTGGGATTACAGGCATGAGCCACCGTGCCTGGCTGAGACCAGCATGATTTTTGTCTGATCCACTTAACATTTGAACTATCTAATATTTATTTATTTTTAAGACATGTCTCGCTCTGTCGCCCAGGCTGAAGTGCTTTGGTGTGATTTTGACTCACTGCAACCTCTGCTTACTAGGTTCAAGTGTTTCTCCTGCCTTAGCCTCCCAAGTAGCTGGGATAATTGGCGTGCACCATCCACCCAGCTAATTTTTGTATTTTCAGTAGAGACAGGGCTTTGCCATATTGGCCAGGCTGGTCTCGAACTCCTGGCCTCAAGTGATTCGCCTGCGTCGGCCTCCCAAAGTGCTGGGATTACAGGCGTGAGCCACCACACCTGCACAAAAGCCAAAGTCTTTATCATCTCATGTAAACCCTAAACAATCTCCTGCCCCTTGACCTGCCAGACCTCATCTCCCACAAGCCTCCTACTCTCCTCTCTGCTCCAAACCCACCTCTAGGGCTTTGTAGCTGCTCTACCCCCCTGATAACCTCACGGCCCCCCCTTCACCTCTTTCAGGTTTTTGCTCAAATGTCACCTTATGGCTAAGACCTTCCCTCTCCAAATCAAATTGCAAACTGCCTCCCCCACCCCTCAATTCCCTTCTCTGCTCTGGTTTTCTCCATAGCAGGTGTCTAACACCATGTGAGAGTTTACAGCTCTGCATCTGTGCCCATCTCTATTGCCACTAAGCTGTAAGCTATGTGAAGGCAGAAATTTTGGTCTATTCTGTCCCTTGTGGTACCCCAAGTGCCTAGCACACAGCAGGCACTCAATACATGTTTGTTGTCTAAATAAATGAACCATGGGAATGCTATTTAATAGGAAGCTACAGAAGGATTTCGGGCAGAGGAAGATATGGAGGGGGTAGAAAGAGAAACTTCAGGGAAACAGCTATCGTAACAGTCCCAGAGATAGAGGATGGAATGAAAATCAGAAGTCGCATCTGGACAGTTTCAGTGCATCTCAACTGTCTGCTGTGCAGACAGAGGGCAGTGTGGAGGGGAGAGCCCAAGGCCTCACCCCATCTGCACCGGCTGCCAAGTGCCACAGACATGTCAAGCTCCTGCCTTCTCTGCAGCTGAGCAGTGGACAACTGAGAGGCTGGGGCCTGCCAGGTGAGCAAGGGGACAGATCATAAGCACTAACAGGGTATGGCCTGGGAGGTTCCCAAGACGCAATTGTTCTTTCTCGGCTATTGCTATGCTGTTGGCCTCTGCCCTGCCAGGGATCAGGGAGGCTGAGGTGCCCTGTCAGCTAGAGAGCTGGAGCTCCTTCCTCTGGATAGTACATCTGGGTTGATACAAAGAGTGTCACCTCCCTTCATCCTCCAGGCCGAGGTGATCCAACTCAGTGGCTTTCAAAGTTTTCAGCCTAAGATCCACCACAGTAAGAAATCCATCCTATATAAATAACCCAGAACATACATACAGTTGCGTAACTGAAACAAGGTTTCACATAACCATAACTGTCCCTACTATGCGTCAGGCAGTGATGTTTTCTACTTCATTCAAAACAAAAAATGCTAGCTTCAATTCCCCTAAATTGATTTTACTTCCCACTAATAAATCTCAACCTGCAATGTGAAAAGCACTCATCCAAGCCTCCCTACGGCTCCTTATACCTACCTCCAAGTCTCCCAGCAACAGCGAGTCTTTGGAAAGAAGTAAATCAGGCTGGCATGGTGGCTCATGCCGGTAATCCCAACACTTTGGGAGGCTTAGGTGGAAGAACTGCTTGATACCAGGAGTTCAAGACCAGCCTGAGCAACACAGTGAGACCCCCTGGTCTCTCTTTAAAAAAAAAAAAAATTTTTTTAGCCTGGCGTGGCCTGCAGTCCCAACTACTTGGGAAGCTGAGGCAGCAGTATTGGTTGAACCCAGGAGTTTGAGGCTGCAGTGAGCTATGATCACACCACTGCACACCATCCTGGGTCACAGTGTGAGACTCCATCTCTACTGGGGGGGAAAAAAAAGCCAGGCACGGTGGCTCACACCTGTAATCCCAGCACTTTGGGAGGCCGAGGCAGGCGGATCACCTGAGGTCAGGAGTTCCAGAAAAGCGTGGCCAATAAGGTGAAACCCCATCTCTACTTAAAACACAAAAATTAGCCAGGCGTGGTGATGCACGCCTGTAATCCCAGCTACTTGGGAGGCTGAGACAGAAGAATCACTTGAACCCAGAAGGCAGAGGTTGCAGTGAGCCGAGATCTTGCCACTGCACTCTAGCCTGGGCGACAGAACAAGACTCCATCTCAAAAAAAAAAAAGTAAAAGTAAATCATATTATTTCCCTGCCTAAAACCTGTCAACTGTCACTGTCACATAAAATAAAACCCAAACTCCTTTCCATGAGCCGCCTAAGGCCCTACATGATCTTATCTCTGTCTTCCCCTCACCATCCAGGCTGGTAGCCACTTGCTGGGCCTCCAACAAGCCAAGCCCCAGTCCACCCCAGGTCCTTTGCACATTATCTATTCTCCCACAGGGATTTCCAAGGTTGCTCCTTTTTATTAAATATCATCCACACCTGCAGGAGAGGATAGGTTCCCTGACCACCCTATTTTAAAAGCCTCCCCCAACCTCCTCCCAGGCCCTACCACATCTGTTTTCTTTCCTTGGTGGGTCTCATCTTAATCTGGAACTACCTGGTCTATTTGCTCAGGTGTTGTTTGTCTTCTGCAATAGAATGTAAGCTCCATGAAGCCTTCCCAGTGCTTCAGTTTCCTCAACTATGAAATGCAGATAATCATAGTTTACTTCATCAAAGCTGTTATGGGGAGCATTACTTTAAAAAAAAAAATCCACTGCTGGTTCTCTCAATACCTAGAACAGTGCCTGGCACGAAGCTGACATTCAATATAGTACAAGGAATACTTTATATTTAATCTTCTCATTAGCCCTATCAATAGAGATTTATCATCTTCAATTTAGAAATGAAGAGACTGTGGTTCAGAGATAAGTAACTCATCCAAGGTGGAATGAGGACAGAAACTTGGGTCTCGCTGATGTCAAAGATCCTTATTCTTATTCTTAACCACTATACTGCACAGCTCTCTGATAAAAGGCAGTATGGTTAAGTGGGTAAGAGCTTGGACTCCACAGCAAAACTGTACAAGTTCAAATCCCACCACAGCTGCTTGGCATCTGTGACCCACCTGCAGTGTCTAGGTTTGGTATTCCTCCCTATTTTCATCCCTAAAGTAGGGAAACCAAGTACCGACCTCCAGACCGCTGCGGGGAGAAGTAAGGGAGTAAGGACAGAACGCTAAAAAACGTAACCTCTGGAAAGGTTTGGTATTACTTGACAACATGTTTTCTGCCAACGTAAGCGGGTAATGACGCTAAGCCACAAGTCAAACGCTGCAAGCAGGAGCGTCACCCGGTTTCTACTGAGCCGTCACCACAACCCTGTGAGGTAGGAATTTCTATTATCCCCATTTCACAGATGAGGAAACTGTGGAGATCGCTAAGCTCTCTTCTTTCCGCCTCCAAGCCCAAGGAATTCTAAAGCTAACCCAAAGGAACGACCTTGTTTGTTTACTGACACCTCCTCGGACCGAATGGTCAGGGCCGTAGACGGAGCACAGAGTTGGCTCAGTAAACACTGAATGGTTGCCTGAATAAATGAATGAGGAACCCCGGGCCTCGCCGGGCAGAGGCTAATCCGGTTCAGCTGCGAAGTGGGGGCTCCGGCAGGCGCAGGTGCCCTCCCTGCCCATCGGGGCGGGCCGCCGATCCCGAGCCTCGCTGTCCAATGGGTTTCTGCTCCCTCGCGGGTGGTCAGGCCCCCTTCTCACGCCCACCACGCAGTCCCTGCCGCGAGCCGCCACCACACCCGACGCCGCGGACAGGTGTTTCTTCCATAGGAGGCCTCCCAGGCCCGGGTGGGGCAGGTCGGCTGGACCCTGAGTCACCGCCGCCAGCGTCGGCCGCGGCCTCCCCAACTCCCAGGTGTCAGGTCAAGGAAGTCGGAGTCCGGGGTCGGCCTGGAGCCGGCTGCCCCTCCTCCCCGCCCGAGTCCCGAGAGGCCTCCAGCCGCTAGGCACAGCGCGGCGCGGGCCTCCTTGGCCTACTCGGGAATCTAGCCCAGGCCCACGTCGTGAGTGCGGTCCGGCTCAAGCCCCAGCTCGGGCACTGCCAAGACGGGACTCACCTCTCCGCGGGGGCCGAGCGCGGACGGCGGCAACGGCCCAGTTACCCGCGGGCTGCAGAAGCGGCGGCGGCCCGGCTCTCCTCTCAGGCGGCGGCCATGTTGCTGGTGGAGAAACTCCGGCGGACACGTGGGGGGAGCGGGCCGGCCCCAGCGCTTCCTCTTACCCACAATGCCCCGCCCCGGCGCACGCGGCTCCGCCCCCTCAGCCGCGCCATTCATGCAGGCCGTGAGCCCCGCCCTGCAGCAGGGGGCGCTAATGGCACACGCAAAACTGAGCAGGGAGTGTATGCGGCGGGGACAAAAACGGAAAAACCCTGGCAGCGGTGGGATTCGAACCCACGCCCCCGAAGAGACTGGAGCCTTAATCCAGCGCCTTAGACCGCTCGGCCACGCTACCTGGCTGTGCCATGCTGTTGCCAGAAAGCTACTTAATGCTTTTGCATTTGCATTTAATCTGGACATTGCGAGGCGTTTTCGCTGAGGTTTTTTTTTTTTTGCTTAACGTGTGTTCAAGCTGATCCCGATAGAATTATTTTAAAAAGCCGTGTCTTGGAAAATAAACACTTGCTCCGGTCTTTAGACCCAGGTTTGTTCCGAATAGGTATTAGAGCAAAACGCATTTTTAGAAACTTTACTCTGAGTTGGATGGTTAACCTGGAGACCCCTGGTTAACCCACAGGTAATACATACGACCCGGATTGGGTGTCTCCGGGAGAAGAAATTGATCTGATCAGAAACACGCACCAGGGGATCTGACGGCCAAACCCGGGAGCTGGTCTGGGCAGTTGTCTCTGAAAAATTATGTTTAAATTTTTACTTACACAAATAACAGGTGAATTATTGCAAAATATTTAAACTTTGCAGATAAGGTACAAATGCTCTTTGACCTTGACTCGCATCCTAGGCCCCTCCGCCGACGTAACTAACCATCATTATCAGTTTAATATGTACTATGGTTTGAATGTGTCCCCCAAATTTCATGTGTTGGAAATTTAATCCCCAGTGTGGCAGTATTGTGTGGTGGGCCCTTTAAGAGGTGATTAGATCATGAGGATGGAGCCCTCATGAATGGATTAATCTATTCATGGATTCATGGATTAATGGGTTAATGGATTAATGGGTTATCTTGGGAGGGGGACTGATGGCTTTATAAGAAGAGGGAGAGAGACCTTAGCTAGCAAGGGAACAGCTCAGCACCCCCTCCATATGATGGCTTGTACTGCCTGGGGACTCTGCAGGGGTCCCCCACCAGCAAGAAGGCCCTCACCAGATGCACACTCTTGACCTTCGACTTCTCAGCCTCCATAACTGTAAGAAATAACTTCCTTTTCTTTACAAATTACCCAGATTCAGGTATTCTGTTATAAGCAACAGAAAATGGACTAAAACACTATATATCTTTCTAGATCTTTTGCTGTGAATTTATATGTTTATATCTATACGGATATATATAGATATATCCATAGAAGATAGCTTTGTTTTTATTGTGTATGGATTTTAACACAAATATTATCACATTATTCATATAGATCTGCAATTGGCTGTTATTTTTCACTAGACTGTATTTTAAAATACCTAGCCGTGTGGATATGCAGATATTAAAAACAAAAATGCACAAAAATTACAAAGAAAAAAATCATCATCCATAGTGCCACCACCTGGCATTAAATTAATGACTTAGTATTGTGGCATTTTTTTCCTTTTCTTTTTTCTTTTCTTTCTTTTTTTTTTGATGTGGAGTGTCGCTCTTGTTGTCCAGGCTGGAGTGCAGTGGTGCGATCTCCGCTCACTGCAACCTCCGCCTCCTGGGTTCAAGCGTCTCTACTAAAAATACAAAAATTAGCCTGGCGTGGTGGCGCATGCCTGTAATCCCAGCTACTCGGGAGTCTGAGGCAGGAGAATTGCTTGAACCTGGGAGGCGGAGGTTGCAGCGAGCCGAGATCCCACCACTGCACTCTAGCCTGGGCGACAGTGCGAAACTCCGTCTCAAAATAAATAAATAAATAAATAAAAATAAATAAATAAATAAAAATAGATCACACTATTACAAATAGAAATTATTAGACCATTGCAAATAGAAATAAGGCTCCCTCCCAAACATTCTCCCCTGTCAATAACTGTCATGAATTTGATGTGTATCTTTCCAATAATTTCTTACATTTTTACATATAAAATTTATGAATAATATATAAAATGGTTATCTGTATGTTTTTCATTTATACAAATGTTAGCACATTGTACTGATATCCTAAAACTTGCTTTTCTCATTTCAACAGTATTATTATTATTATTTTAAGAGAGTGTTGCTCTGTCACCCAGGCTAGAGTACAGTGGTGCAATCATAGCTTACTGTAGCCTAGACCTCCCGGGCTCAAGCCATCCTCCCACCTCAGCTTCCCAAGTAGCCAAGATTACAGGCATGAGCCACTGTGCCAGCCCCAACATTATGTTTTTGAGGTCTGTTATGATGCCTATAGAACTAATTCATTCATTCCATGCCATGAACAACTTTTAAGTTGTTACTAAATTTTTGTCATTACACACAATACCAGGAAGTATCCTTGCACATGGCTCCTTGTCTTATGTATGGACATTTCTGTAGGGTATACACTAGAAATGAAATTGCCGGACTATATTTATACTTTCCCTAGTATTATATAATAATAATAGTAATAATAGGCTGGTCTCGGTGGCTCACTCCTATAATCCTAACACTTTGGGAGACTGAGGTGGCAGGATGGCTTGATGCCAGGAGTTCAAGACCAGCCTAAGCAACATCGAGAAACCTTGTCTCTACCAAAAAACAAAAGAAAAGAAATTAGCCGGGCACGGTGGCATGTGCCTGTAGTCTCAGCTACTTGGGAGGCTGAGGTGGGAAGATCCTTTGAGCCAGGGAGGTCAAGTCTGCAGTGAGCCGAGATTCAGGCACTGCACTCCAGCCTGGGTGAGAGAGTGAGACCCTCTCTATATAGATATAGATATGCATATATTTTTCCATTTTGCCAAATTATATGACTGTTGATGACTTTTTTTTTCTATTTCTTCTCATGTTTTCTATTTCTTCCTGAGTCAACTTCGGCAAGTTGTCGTTTTCTGGGAAAACAAAGCCCCATTACTTGATTTTTCACATTTATTGGTGTAAGAAATCTCAAATCTCCCTCATATCTGAGGTTTTGTCCTCTATCGTTCTCTGTCATTTCTCTTTCCCTCTGTCATTTACATGGATTACTTTCTCCATTAGTTCTGTTCAACACAGGGAGTGGAGTCAATGCTTAAGGTGACTGAATGGGGGAATTAGGCAGGAACTCTACTAACGCTGGTGATGCTTTAGACACATCAAAAACTATATAAATCACACTTTTATAAGTAGAATTCTCATTTTGCATTGACCGGTATTAGACTTTTCAGGGCCATGATTCAAGTTTCTGGCTAATATCCAGTTGGTATACCCCCCTAACATTTGGGCATTTTATATCTTTCCTCTTCAATCCCTCCTTAGTCTGGCTTTTCCCTGCCTCCATCCACCACCTTTTTTTTTTTTTTTTTTAGAGAGACGGGGTCTTGCTCTGTTGCCCAGGCTGGAGTACGGTGGTATGATCACAGCTCACTGCAGTCTTGACATCCTGGGCTCAAGTGATCCTCCCATCTCAGCCTCCCAAGTAGCTGGGACTAGAGGCATGCGCCACCACACTGGGCTAACTTTTGTATTTTTTGTAGAGACAGGGTCTTGCTTTGCTGCTTAGGCTGGTCTCAAGCTATCCTCCCACCTCAGCCTCCCAAAGTGCTAGAATTACAGGAGTGAGCCATCACACCTGGCCATCCATTTACCTTTAACATATGTAATGGTATGCAAAGATTTTCTTGTGCTAGAAAATTTGTTGCTCTTCAAGACATGAAAAAAAAAAATACAGAAGCAGCCATGGATTGAAGATACAGGCTAGATGTTGTGGGGAGTTCAAAGCTGAATGAGGAATAACCCCTTTAAGTCAATAGGAGTGTTTGTCATGGTATTTTAGTACCAGGAAGGACTTTGTTTGTGAGTTGGGTACTGGATTTTCCAAAAGGAAATATCCTCACAGTCAAGGATAATTGCTGGCATCTTTGCCCAGTCTGATTTTTCTAGGAACTGCCTGGCCAGCCAGAGAGTGGGTCCCTGGCAGCCACCTTTGTGCTGCACGCCCCACCCCCACAGCCATGGCTAGTGGGTCCTACCGTTCTTCAGTGGACATAGGATTCAGGTTGGACCAATCAAATTCTGTCTTGAGAATGTGAACTGAGACTCAGTGAGTTACTGATTTGTGTTTTTTTGTTTGTTTTTTGTTTTGTTTTTTTGAGACAGAGTCTCGATCCATTGCCTAGGCTGGAGTGCACTGGCGTGATCTCGGCTCACTGCAACCTCTGCCTCCCAAGTTCAAGTAATTATCCTGCCTCAGCCTCCCAGTTAGTTGGGATTACAGATGCACGCCACCATGTCGGGCTAATTTTTTTGTATTTTTATTAGAGATGGGGCTTCACCATGTTGGCCAGGCTGGTTTGGAACTCCTGACCTCAAGTGATCTGCCCGCCTCAGCTTCCCAAAGTGTTAGGATTACAGGCGTGAGCCTCCGCGCCCGGCCTGATTTGTTAATTTGACCGTGTTGCATTGGAATTAGTCTCTGAGGCTGGCTAAAACTAGGAAGAAAGGGGGAGTTCGCATGGCTATATTCTGTGAGGTGAGTTGGAGAGGTAGACAAAAGCCAGTGTATAGGAAAAGAGGGAATGAGAGAGTGAGAAGAGCAGAGTCAGGGAAATCCTGATGGTTTTTTGGCTTCCAGCTCCAGACCCTTTCCAAGGCCCAGTGGATTGTCCACTGTTGGAGGCATCCCTTTATCACTGTAATAAATTCGCTTTCTCTGCTAAAGCCCAGTGCTACTTGGTAGCTGTCAACTGTAAACAATAACCCCCTCCCCCTTGCAAGGCAAAGGCTCAAATGAAGCTGTGTGTGTGTGCGTATAATTTTTTTTTTTTTTTCGAGACAAGTTCTTGCTCTGTTGCCCAGGCTGGAATGCAGTGGCACAATCATTGCTCACTGCAGCCTTGACCTCCTGTGCTAAAGTGATCCTCCCATCTTAGCTTCCTTAGTTGCTGGGACTGCAGGAGCATGACACCATGCCTGGCTACTTAAAAAAAATTTTTTTTTTCACAGAGACAGGGGTCTCGCTATGTTGCAAGGGCTGGTCTTAAACTCCTAAGGCTGAAATATTTCTGCTAGAACATTCTGGAGCAACTTGTCTCTTCCTACGAACACATACTGAGCAGGATGCTTAATTAACAGGAAGCCTGTAGGGAAACAGCTGATCCTGGAAGGCACAGCACCCTTTTGAGAGTTTCTTACAGTCCAGCAGCCCCTTACACAGTTTTCTCATGACAATCAGACATGAAATCAATGAGTAAGAGATGCAGAATGTTGCATCAGAACCCCTGGACGTACAAGGTCTCAGCAGCGGGATGCATGACAAGGGAGGGATGGGCTGAAACTCCGACTATTCTTTGTGTGCCTGTCCCTATATCATAAACACTAGGCTGTGGATAGTGGAAATGGGTGTGGGGTCTCAGTCCTGGATCCCCTCCATTCTTTCCTCTCTTGCTCCCATAAAAGGAAAATGCTCCCAAACCTGGCCTGAGACCATATCTTTCTGTAAGAACCTCCTTCTGGAAAGAAACTAGCATTTCTGATAAATGCTTGAGCATTGAGCATTTTTCTTTTGAAATTTAAGAGCATTGAGATTTGCACTGGGAAACTAGCTTTCTACTCACTCAGTTGACGGTCATTTGTCAGTCAAGAGTGCAGTGACCTTTAACAGAACATTATTTTCTTTTCTATTTTGTCTAACAGTGATTATCTAACCATTTTCTTCTCCTAGAAAATGTCTCTATCAAGATAGAGGTCAGAAGAGTGGCCAACATTTTTCAGGGTGGGGAGAGGGTGTATTGCCTGGGAGGGGGTCCAGGGGGGCTTCTGTAGTCCTGCAAATGTTCTAATATCTTGAATTGGGTTGTTAAGACACAGATGTGTACAAATGTAAAAATTCATCAACTTGTATACTTAAGAGCGTGCAGTTTAATCTACATAGGCAGACTGTAATAAAAAATACATTTTTAGAAAATGTCCCTACCAAGTATAAATCTTTGAATTCCCAGTGGGTTTACACTTGCAGCAAGACTGTAATTTTTCTTTTTTTTAAGAGATGGGCTTTCACTATGTTGACCAGGCTGGTCTTGAACTCCTGGCCTCAAGCAATCCTCCCATCTTGGCCTCCCAAAGTGCCAGGGTTACAGGTGTGAGCCACCACACTTGGTCAAGACTGTAACAAAATTTTGACGTATGCTGTAACAAAACCATCAGAAAAGTTTTCTTTATTAACTTCTAATCTTTTTTTTTTTTTGAAATGGAGTCTCATTCTGTCGCCCAGGCTGGAGTACAGTGGCGTGATCTCGGCTGACTGCAACCTCTGCCTCCTGGGCTCAAGTGATTCTCCCGCCTCAGCCTGGCTAATTTTTATATTTTTAGTAGAGATGGTGTTTCACCATGTTGGCCAGGCTGGGCTCTAACTCCTGACCTCAAGTGATCTGCCCACCTCGGCCTCCCAAAGTGCTGGGATTACAGGCATGAGCCACGGTGTCGGGCCTCCTCATGCCAATTTCTCAGCCTTGCAGGGCTTGTTCAGCAATGAAAATTGGGTTTTTCTCAGATTTCTCTACTGCTGATCTAGGATCCAGACTTCTTGGGTCTGTTAATTCAATTACAGTCTACCTACTTTCCAGCACCCAAAACTTGCTGTTCAATCCTCTTTCTCTTCATCCTCACAGGCTTATGCTATTTAAAAACAAATAAACAAACAAACAAAAGAATCCATTTCTTGTCATTGCAGTGGGGATTTAGGAACAAGTGGACCTAAATATGTATGTTCAACCTCCCATGCATAGTTATACTAATGTTCAAACTTCTTAAAATTAAAAAAAATTAGCTTAAAACCAAAAGATCAACTGGTAACCAAGATTTTCTTAAGCTTGGAATTAAAAAAGCATTTTAGGCTGGGCGTGGTGGCTCACGCCTGTAATCCCAGCACTTTGGGAGGCCGAGGTGAGTAGATCACCTGAAGCCAGGAGTTTGAGACCAGCCTGGCCAACATGGTGAAACCCTGTCTCTACTAAAAATACAGAAATTAGCCAGGCATGGTGGTGTGCGCCTGTACTGCCATGCCAGCTACTAGGGAGGTCGAGGCGGGAGAATCACTTGAACCCGGGAGGCGGAGGTTGCAGTGAGTTGAGATCGCACCACTGCACTCCAGCCTGGGCGACAGAATGAGACCCCATCTTAAAATAAATAAATAAATAAAAATAAAAAAGCACTTTACCATGTATTATCTTCTCTGAAGCTTACAACTCTGTAATGGTAAAAATTATTCTTTAGGCCGGGCACAGTGGCTCACGCCTGCAATTCCAGCAGTTTGGGAGGCCAAGGCAGGTGCATTGCTTGAGCCCAGGAGTTCGAGACCAGCCTGGGCATGATGGCAAAACCCTGTCTCCACTGAAAGAAAGAAAAAAACAAGACGAAACACAACCCGCCCCCCTTCAAAATTAGCCGGGCGTGGTGGTGCTCACCTGTAGTCCCAGCTACTCGTGAGGAGGCTGAGGTGGGAGGATAACTTGAACCTCAGAGGCAGAGGTTGCAGTGAGCCAAGATCTTGCCACTGCACCCTAGCCTGGGCAACAGAGTGAGACTGTCTGAAAAACAAACAGAAAAACTCTATGTTTTATAGATGAGCAAATGAAGAAATGAGAGGTTCTAATACTTTCTCTAAAGCAAACTGACAGCAGATGAGCCAAATCTGGAAGGCTTTTAAAAGTTGTTAGAATTTATTACAAATGTTAAAGAACAGAAGGCCTTACATTAAAAAAAAAAAAAAGTTTTCAGCAGCTCTTGAAAAATTGGAAAATAGGGCAACATTGAGCCCACGCTTCCCATGGTGGCAATCATTTGAAGTTGAATCATGGCTGCCCCTTTCAGATGGGGTATGAGCCTTCTGGTCGACCCCTGCCTGCAGCAGCTTATTTATTTATTTATTTAGTTATTTTTTTGAGACAGAGTCTTGCTCTGTCGCCGAGGCTGGAGTCCAGTGGCGTGAGCTCAGCTCACTGCAAGCTCCGCCTCCCGGGTTCACGCCTTTCTCCTGCCTCAGCCTCTCGAGTAGCTGGGACTACAGGCGCCCGCCACCACGCCCGGCTTTTTTTTTTTTTTTTTTTTTAATGTATTTTTAATAGAGACGGGGTTTCATTGTGTTAGTCAGGATGGTCTTGATCTACTGACCTCGTGATCTGCCTGCCTCGGCCTCCCAAAGTGCTGGGATTACAGGCGTGAGCCACTGCACCCAACCCCGCTTTTTTTTTTTGAGATGGAGTTTTGCTCTTGTTGCCCAGGCTGGAGTGCAATGGCAGGATCTGGGTTCACTGCAACCTCCATCTCCTGGCTTTAGGCAATTCTCCTGTCTCAGCCTCCTGAGCAGATGGGACTACAGGTGTGCACCACCATGCCCGGCCAATTTTTGTATTTTTAGTAGAGACAGGGTTTCATCACGCTGGCCAGGCTGGTCTCGAACTCTTGACCTCAGGTGATCCTGCCCACCTCGGCCTCCCGAAGTGCTCCGATTACAGGCGTGAAGCACCACGCCTGGCCTTTTTTTTTTTTTTTTTGAACCAGGAGACATTTGAGTCTGAGACAGGAAAGAAAGAAAACACTTTATTTGTAAAGAGAAAATGGAACTTAGTACATATGCCAAAATAAATCTATGATGCAGGCCACTTCTCTGGGCCCCATCTTGAGTAGGTTAAAGGGTTACCTTAGAGACTAGAAACACAATTAAGAGGCACAAATCCACACGGAGAATATGCATATTTTGTCTCCTTTCCCCCCAAAACAAGCTGCATATACTTGTGTAAACACTTGTTGATTTGTAAAACATGCCTAGTACTGCAGACAAATGTGTGGGATGAAAGGAAATAAAAGCCATGAAAACAGGGCCAGGTGCAGTGGTTCACGCCTGTAACCCCAATGCTTTGGGAGGCTGAGGTGGGAGGATCACTTGAGGCCAAGGAGTTCAAGACCAGCCTGGGCAACATAGTGAAACTCCGTCTCTGCAAAAAATAATTTTAAAAAATTAGCGTGGCTTGGCACAGTGGCTCATGCCTGTAATCCCAGCACTTTGGGAGGCCGAGGCAGGTGGATCACCTAATGTCAGGGGTTTGAAACCAGCCTGGCCAACATGGTGAAACCCCCATCTCTACTAAAAATACAAACATTAGCTGGGCGTGGTGGCAGGCGCCTGTAGTCCCAGCTACTCGGGAGGCCGAGACAGGGAGAATCGCTTGAACCTGGGAGGCAGAGGTTGCAGTGAGCCAAAACGTGCCATTGCACTTCAACCTGGGCAACAGAGCAAGACTCCATCTCAAAAAAAAAAAAAAAAAAAAAAATTAGCCAGGTGTGATGGTGCACATCTGTAGTTTTAGCTACTTGAGAGGCTGAGGCAGGAGGATCACTGGAGCCCAGGAGGTTGAGCCTGCAATGAGTTATGATCATGCCACTGCACTCCAGCCTGAGTAACAAAGTGAGACATTGTCTTAAAAAATCAAAAGCCACTAAAATAGCAACAAGAGCAGTTTACTTGGCTTGGAGGTCAAAGCTGCATTTGATAAATTCCCAGAGTGTCTTTGGTCAGGGGGAGAACAGATATTCAGGAACACTGGGGTTTGGGAGTTTTTTTTTCTTCTTTCTTCCACCCATAAAGTCATCTGTCCATTCATTTTTTTCTCTTGCCTATAGCAAAACTGAAAGGGCCATTAAACTCCAGTTTAACTTTAGATTTTATTCCCAAGATCCTCTAAATAGCAGCAGCTCTCAAATCCCAGCTCCAGCTTAGTGCCTTGCTAGTAGTGACACTGTGAAAAAAAACCTAGCTGGCAGAACCTTGGTTTCTCCATTTGTGAAATGTAAGTACTGGATGATAATCCTGGCTCTGCCAATTTCCTGGACTTTCATTTGCTTCTTGCACTTGAAGATGGTCTCTGATATCGTCCCAGTTGGGCTGGAACGTCCTGGGGTTTGCGTTTGGTTTTTGGCATGTCCAGCATTTGTGGAAAAAGAAGATGTCCTAACCATCTTCAGAAGGCACAAAACTAGGTATTTTTTTCGTTTTTGGTTTTGAGATAGAGTCTCACTCTGTCGCCCAGGCTGGAGTGCAGTGGCGCAATCTCGGCTCACTGCAACCTCTGCCTGCTGGGTTCAAGCAATTCTCCTGCCTCAGCCTCCCGAGTAGCTGACTTCAGGTGATCTGCCCACCTCAGCCTCCCAAAGTGCTAAGATTACAGGCGTGAGCCACTGCACCCGGCCCAAACTAGGTTTTGAAGGTGGAATAAGTTCTCCTAGCTCAGAAGGATCTCAACCTCTTGCAAGTTACTTTTCACTTTTAAGGGCCCTTAAAGAAGCATTTGCTTAGCTCTATATCCAGGCAATCTCTCCCTCCCCGAAGAGCAACAGACCAGCAACTGACATTAAGGTCACATGGGTGGGTGGGGAGTAGAATTGTGGGGGTGACGGTTCCAGCCAATCCAGACAATGAATCATTAATTGTTTGGAGGAAACAGAGCCTCAAAGGGTGAGTGCACTGCCTAGGGCTGGTTCTCCATCTGTTCACACATTTGTTGAGTCCCTACTCTATGCCAAAGCACTGTGTTTTGGTGCCCTGGGGAGCACAAAATTGAGATAGCTCCTGCCGTCAGGGCTTAATAAAGTAGCTCTCAGTCAAGGGTTAGAGCAAGGGTTGACAAACTACAGCCCAAGAGGGCCACCTGTTTGTGTAAGTAAAGTTTTATTGGAACACCAGCCACGCTCATTCGTGTTCAGGTAGTGTCTGTGGCAGCTTTTACATTACAACAGCAGGGTTGCGCATTTGCAGCAGAGGCCATATGGCCTGCAAAGCCTAAAATCTTCACTTTCTACCCCTTTACAAAACAGTTTGCCAATTCCTGCTAGAGAAGAGATGACATACAACTAAGAACTTAAACGAGCGATCAGGGAACACAAATTATTTACATAATAAAATTTCGGGGGGGGGGGGCTGGCTGAATTTAAACAGCATGAATTACATGAGGCTTGATTACTGTGAAGAGATAAGTCAACTTAAAGTTACTTACATTTAACATACAATTTATATGCACTGGTTTAAAACACACACACACACACACACAAAATGTAACACAAGCCAACTACTGATCTGGTACAGATGACAAAAGGGTGATCAGTTCCAACTTCAAAAGGAAAACTGGCTATGATGAGTCCATATTGAAAAAGTCAGTGTCATCTATGGGTGGTCTAAGGGATTTTTTTCAAGGGTAATTTTACCTGCTTCATTGTTCATTTAAGGGTACACACTGAACTTTGGAACTAACGCTTGCATGGGTTCATGCCTCCAAAGCAGTCAACACTGAAGTGTTGGCTGGGCTCAGTGGCTCCTGCCTGTAACCCAGCACTTTGGGAGACTGAGGTGGGAGGCTCACTTAAACCCAGGAGTTCGAGACCAGCCTGGGCAACACAGTAAGACCCCTATCTCTATTTCAAAAATTATAAAATAATAAAAAGAAAACAATCTCTCTGCATAAGCAACAACAACAAACCCCACTAAGGTGTTGAAGGACCCATTTTAATGAATAGTTAAGAATGGATTGTATGTTATACTCTGCTTTTTTTATGTTTTGACTTTTAAACAAAGAAAAAGAGGCTGCTTTCGCATTTAGGGTTGATCAAAGCAGTCTGTCTTTTTTTTTTTTTTGGTAGAGACAGGGTCTCGCCATGTTTACCCAGGCTGGTCTTGAAGTCCTGAGCTCAAGCAATCTCCCCACCTTGGCCCCCCAAAGTGCTGAGATCACAGGCAGGAGCCACTGCACCTAGCATCTTTGCTATTTGAAACATCAAATGAAATCATACTAATGTGAGAGCTGAATTCCATTGAAAGGAAAAGCTCATTAAACAACAATCACCATTGTCCGGCCCTGGGGAGACTACTGGAATTAATGAGTGTTTATAGTTCTTGCCCTCTCATCCTCAAACATCTTAGATAAAATCCCAAGAGACTGCTGCTGAAAGCGTCCTGCTGTAAATTACAAGAAAATCAGCCCAGCTTCAAGCAGAAAACGCCAAGGACCAGGGCTGGGGAGCAGATTTCACGTAAGAACATCCAGACGCTAAGAAAACACCGAGGAATACTGTATAAGAGACATTGCAGTCACGTTGTGGGAGCTGCCACTGAGATGCAGAGTGCGTGTCTGCTTGGAGAAAAGCCTCCGACATTCCAAGCCACTGTCCTTACGTGTAAAAGCTTTGAGGTGCACCCTCTTCCACACTAGCTGATGTAGGAGTTAGAGGTAGTAAATGTGTGCATACAAAACTCAAAACTGTTTTGAAAAGCCCACCGTAGAAAGCATGCTTAAAAAACGGAATTCGGCTGTACGCCAGAAAATCAGTAGCATTATGGAAGGAAATTAGGAGTTTAAAAAACAGCCAATATGCAGGCCTTTCCCCACAGTAGAAGGGAGCCTGGGTATTGTGCAATCTCACACCCACTGAAAAAATGCCATGCATGCCTCTAAATGCTCTGAGAAAGAATGCTTTGCACTAAGCCACAGCAATACACACCCCGTGACTTAGGAAAGCCAGCGTGCAGTGCTTCATTTCTCATCCCGATGCACAAAACACAGGGCTCCATGGGCCCAACATTTCAGTCCAGCCTGAAAAGACTAGTGAGCAGAGCCCTAAAATTGTCCATTCAAGGCAAAAAGCACTTTCTTATATCTCGTGACAAAAAAAAAAAGAAATAAAAATGAAAATAGAACCACAAAATGGGCAGGCATGGTGGCTCACACCTGTAATCCCAGCACTTTGGGAGGCTGAGGGGGGTGGATCACCTGAGGTTAGGAGTTCGAGACCAGCCTGGCCAACATGGTGAAACCCCATCTCTACTAAAAATGCAAAAATTAGCTGAGTGTGGTGGTGTGCGCCAGTAATCCCAGGTACTTGGGAGGCTGAGGCAGTAGAATCGCTTGAACCCAGGAGGCGGAGGTTGCAGTGAGCTGAGATCATGTCATTGCACTCCAGCCTGGGTGACAGAGCAAGACTCTGTCTCAAAAACAAAAAAACAGAAAAACACAAAACGGTATGTTGGTTCATTAGGCTGCTTCTTCAAGCCCCACTTCCCCAAAATATTGCCCTAAGAGACAGCTATAGAGTCTCTGCTGGTAGCTGCCAAGTAGCAAAGACATTTTTCAAGAGTCAAAAAATGAAATATAAAATTTGATTTACAACACACTAAAAATGCTTCCCCTCCCCAAACTAAATAAGTTGTTGTTGTTGTTGTTTTAATCTTTCCTCCTAGCCTGTTTGCTTGGGACTAGCCGGCAGTGATTTTCCTGGTTACTCCTCCATCTGGGCCCAGGCCTCTTCAGCCTTTTGGTAGTACTGGTTGGCCAGCCGGCCCTTCATGGCTTCCATCGCTGCCTCTGCTGCCTGGGTATACAAGTCCCCTGAAAGACAGCAAAGGGGGGCAAAAAGAGGTGAACCATCTGTTGTTTTTGCCAGCCCAGTGTCCCCCATCACCCTTCCCAGAAGAACACCCTGAGGTTTCCTTAGGAACTCAAACTACTCCGTGTGCCCTCTCCCTCCAGGTGTTCCGGGCGGGGCTCTAAAGGTGGGCCTGTGATAAAATCTGGCCAATCATAGCACTCCTCCCATCCCCCACCAAGCCACAGTGATTGGTCCAGATTTAGTCACGGCCAATCAGAGTAAGCCATCTAAACAACTACTGGTGGTTTGGGGTATGTAGATGATTGAGTTTGAGCCAATGAAAATCAGGCTGAGAACTAATTTGAGCCAATGAGAATCAGGGTGAGAACTTTTGCAGAACTAAGTGGGGATGTGCAAAAGCGGAAGAAATAACGAGTTATAAACAGCTTCATGTCAGCTAGGTCAGGTTTTACCAAGTGAATTTGTGCAAAACATACAAATATACTTTGGGTTTTTGGAGCTTTTTGGATTTAGAAATTTAAAATAAAAGATTATAGATTTGCATCATCATTCTTTTTTTTTTTTTTTTTTGAGATGGAGTCTCACTCTGTCACCCAGGCTGGAGTCCAGTGGGATCTCAGCTCACTGTCACCACTGCCTCTGGGGTTCAAGTGATTCTCCTGCCTCAGCCTCCTGAGTAGCTGGGATTACAGGCACCTGCCACCACGCCTGGCTAATTTTTGTATTTTTAGTAGGGATGGGGTTTCACCATGTTGCCCAGCCTGGTCTCGATCTCCTGACCTCAGGTGATCCGCCTGCCTCGGCCTCCCAAAGTGCTGGGATTACAGGCGTGAGCCACTGCGCAGCCTAGATTTGCATTATTCTTTGTTAATTTTTAAAATATAACTTAAAACTTCTAAAACTTAGCCTCATCCTATACCTGTGAAATTAGGAACTTAGTATGTTTATTATATGTTAGGGACTGAATGCTGTGTCCGCACTGGGCTCCCCATCCACAAATTCATATGTTGAACTCTTCATTCACGATGTAACTGCACTGCATTTGGAGACACACAGTCTGTGTCTTAGTTCATTTTATGTTGCTATGACAAAATTCCACAGACTAGATAATTTATAATGAAAAGAAATTTATTTGGCTCACAGTTCTAGAGTCTGAGAAGTCCAAGAGCATAGCACCAACATCTGGCACAGGCCTTGGTGCTGTATCATCCCATGCCAGAAGGCAAAGAGCAAGAGAGGTAGAAAGCAAGCGAGCAAGAGGGGGCCAAATTTGCTTTTATAACAAAGCTACTTTTGTGATGACTGACCAATTTGCATGATAACAACATTAATCACCTCTTAACAGTCCCACCTCTTGACACCTTCACAATGGTGATTACAGTTCAACATGAGACTTGGAGGGGACGTTCATACTCTAGCAGCCAGTGAGGAGGTGATAAAGCTTAAATGAGGTCATAAGGGTGGGGCCCTAATCACACAGAGCTCATGCCCTTTTAGGAAGCAAAAGAGACAGCAGAGTTCTCTTGCTGTCTCCCCACTTGCATCCAGGAGAAAGGTCACGTGAGGACACAGTGAGAAAGCTGTTTTCTACAAGCCAGAAACCAAACTGGCCAGCACCTTGATCTTGGAATTCCCAGCCTCCAGAACTGGCAGAAATGATTTTTTTTGTTGTTTTTTGAGACAGGGTCTCACTCTGTTGCCCAGGCTGAAGTGTGGTGGTATGATCATGGCTCACTGCGTGTGCCACCACACTCAGTTAATTAAAACAATTTCTTTTGTAGAGGTGAGGTTTACCTATGTTGCCCAGGCTGGTCTTGAACTCCTAGACTCAAGTGATCCTCCCATCTTGGCCTCCCAAAGTGCTGGGATTATAGGCATGAGCCACTGTGCCCAATAATTTTTGTAGTTTAAACCACCCACTCTATAGTATTTTGTTTTGGCAGCCCAAAACATTATGTAACAGAAAAAAATATATATAGCTTGTCTATCAACTGATGAATGGATAAAGAAAGGCTGTATATCCACACAATGGAGTATTATGTAGTAATAAGAAAGAATGAAGTACTGATAACATGCTTCAACACAGATGAATCTTGAAAAAGTTATGCTAAATGAAAGAAGCAGATACAAAAAGCCACAAACTGTATACTCCCAGTTATATAAAATCTCCAGAATAGGCAAATCTATAGGGACAAAAAGTATAGTGGTTGCTAGGTTGGGGAAGGACTGCTAACTGGTACGGGATTTCTTTTTGGGGTGATGGAAATGTTCTGGAATTACATAGCGGTGATGATTGTACAACATTATGACTATACTAAAACCCACTAGGGCCAGGTGCAGTGGCTCACATCTGTAATCCAAAGACTTTGGGAAGCCAAGGCAGGGGATTGCTTGAGGCTAGGAGTTCAAGACCAGCCTGGGCAACATAGCAAGACTCTGTCACTACAAAACACTTTTAAAAATTGGCTGGGTGTGGAAGCAAGTGCCTGTAGTCCCAGCTGCTTGGGAGGCTGAGGCAGGAGAATTGATTGAGCATAGGAATTCCAGGCTGGAATGAGCTATGACTGTGACACTGCACTCCAGCCTGAGTGACACAGTGAGATTCTATTTCAAAGAGAAAAGAAAGAAAGAAAAGGAAAGGAGGCCAGGCATGGTGGCTCACACATATAATCCCAGCACTTTGGGAGGCTGAGGCGGGCAGATCACCCAAGGTCAGGAGTTCAAGACCAGTCTGGCCAACATGGTGAAACCCCATCTCTACTAAAAATAGAAAAATTAGCTGGGTGTGTGCCTGTAGTCTCAGCTATGCAGGAGACTGAGGCACGAGAATTACCTGAATCTGGGAGGCGAAGGTTGCAGGGAGCAGAGATGGCCCACTCCAGCCTGGGCTACAAGAGTGAAACTCTGGGCCAGGTGTGGTGGCTCACACCTGTAATCCAGCACTTTGGGAGGCTGAGGTGGGCCGATCACTTGAGGTCAGGGGTTCGAGACCAGCCTGGCCAACATGGCGAAACCCTGTCTCTACTAAAAATACAAAAATCAGCTGTGCATGGTGGCACACCTGTAATCCCAGCTACTCAGGAGGCTGAGGCAGGAGAATCGCTGGAACTCGGGAGGTGGAGGCTGCAGTGGGCCGAGATTATGCCGTTGCACTCCAGTCTGGACGATAGAGCGAGACTCCGTCTCAAAAAAAAAAAAAAAGAAAAGAAAAGGAAAGGAAAACCCGCCTACTAAACTCTAAACTATATACTTTAAGATGGTGAATTTTGTTATGAAAATCTCAATTCAGTTTTTAAAATTGCAAAAACCCCCTATAAAGCCGTAATATATAACCATTAAAATAACAATGTTCATCTTCATACTAGCTCCATAAATTCCCCTCCCTGGAGGAGAAGATTCAGCCTGTCATCTTGTCATAAATAACCCCCAGTGGAATGTAAATTAGGTCCCTCCCTGCCTGGCCCTGGCGCAGCCCAGGGGCAGGTCTGCCAGGCCCTACCTGATCTCTGCGGGTCCTTCTCCAGCCCGTAGCCTCCTGTGAACAGCATCTCGGCCTCCCTGGCCAGCATTGCGTACCGGGGCTCGTCCTGCATTCCATCGTACTCACCGCCTTCATCACAGTCCGTCATCTCCAGGGCAGTGTTGTACCAGTGCAGGGCCTCTAGCCAGTCTTGGCACCTTGCCAGGAGATACAGAGGGAAAGGTGGAGGTTACCATCGCAACAGGGCGGTGGGAGGAGGGCCTTCCAGCAGGAGGGGTGAGTCAGGGTTCCCAGCAGGGCCACCACCTATGGTTCACGACCTATCTTGCCCAAGGCCAATACATCTATGAGGCACCTTCATACTGTGATATTCATTCATCCATTCATTCACTCATTCATTCATTCATTTTTGAGACAGAGTCTTGCTCTGTCACCTAGGCTGGAGTGCAGTGGTGCAATCTCGGCCCACTGCAGCCTCCGCCTCTCAAGTTCAAGCAATTCTCCTGTCTCAGCCTCCTGAGTAGCTGGGATTACAGGTGCATGCCACCATGCCCAGCTAATTTTTTGTATTTTTAGTAAAGACGGCATTTCACCATGTTGGCCAGGCTGGTCTCGAACTCCTAACCTCGAGTGATCCACCCGCCTCGGCCTCCCAAAGTGCTGGGATTACAGGCATGAGCCATTGTGCTCGGCCAATATTTATTAAGAGAGCAGCTGACCAGCCCAGGCAACGTAGAGAGACCCTGTCTCTATAAAAAAACAAAAACAAACAAAAAAAAAACAGTGACTATAGTCAAAAATAATGTAATTGTATATTTTAAAATAACCAAAAGAGTATAAATAGATCGTTTATACCACAATGAATAAATGCTTGAGGTGATGGATATCCCATTTATCCTGATGTGATTATTACACATTCCATGCCCATATCAAAATAGCTCATGTAACCCATATACACGCTTACTATGTACCCACAAAAATTAAAAAGTACAATAAACACACAAAAAGCTTGGTGTGGTGATGGACACCTGTAGTCCCAGCTACTCCAGAGGCTGAGGTGGGAGGATAGCTTGAGCCCAGGAGTTAGAGGCTGCAGTGAGCTATGATCATGCCACTGCACTCCAGCCTGGGCTGGACCCTGTGTTTAAAAAAAAAAAAAAAGAGCAATCAAGTTGCTTTCCTTAATAAAATCAGTATATTACAACAATTTTCCCATAGATGAAAGTAAAGGGCAGCTTAGCTAGGACACCCCCTTGAGGAAGGGGCCCATTTTTATAGTCTGCACAGAGGCAGCCATAAGCTAGCATTAGCAATGACTGAGTGTCCTAGCTAAGCTGCCCTCTGACTTGTAGAGAAGCGGATTGGGGGCGGGGTCCTCTTCAGAGGCCTCTAGAGCCATCTGCACTAATGGCAATCACTGTATGCTCTGCTGTGCCGGCCAGCTGTGAATTTTGTTATGCAAAATTGCCTCCAGCGCAATGCAGAACTCACCCCAGAATAGCTGAGTCTCCTCTTCCAGCTCTGTCCCTTGACCCTCAACTCCTCCTACTGCAGCCCATGTATGGCCAGACCAGCCAGGGCACACACAGGTTCCAGCCAAACCCACGCACCACAGAATACACAGCAAACAGGGCAGAAGGCTCTTTTTCTTTGGGTGTAATCCGTGTGAGTAACTATGTATAGTACATTAGGAAAGAGCAAATACAGCAACACAGATAAGCAGGCCTGTAGGTCTCGTGAAACATTCCAGGAGCAATAGGTCTGATGACTTGCTGTCCCTGCCTTGCTGCCATGGTGCCCTCTGAGGCCCTGTCTGACAGGCGCTGCCCTCCAAGACGGTCTCCTGTTCATCTACCTTTGCACCAGGCTCACCGGCTGCCGTCCATTCCCCAAACATGCCTGCTCCTGCCTGCTCTGTGGCCCTTGCACCCACCGGTCCCTCACCTTGGAAGATTCTTCCTCCAACTCTTTCTGCACCTGGCTCCTTGCTCTGGTTGGAACGTGTGGCCCCTCCAAAACCCATGTTGAGATTTGCTTGCCATTGTGAGGTATTAGGAGGTGGGATCTTTGAGAGGTGATTGGGCTTTGATGGTTCTGCCCTCATGAATGGATTTCTGCCATTACGAGGAAAGTGGATTTGTTATAAAAGGGCGAGGCCGGGCGTGGTGGCTCAAGCCTGTAATCCCAGCACTTTGGGAGGCTGAGGCAAGAGAATTGCTTGAACCTGGGAGGCGGAGGTTGCAGTGAGCCAAGATTGCGCCACTGCACTCCAGCCTGGGCAACAAGAGTGAAACTCCGTCTCAAAAAAAAAAAAAAAAAAAAAAAAAAAGGGCGAGTTCAGCCCCCTTTTGCTCTCTCTTTTTTCTTTTCTTGAGATAGGGTTTCACTCTGTTGCCTAGGCAGGAGTGCAGTGGCACAATCATAGCTCACTGCAGCTTCAAAGTCCTGGGCTCCAGCAATCCTCCCATTTTAACCTCCTGAGTAGCTGGGATGACAGGGGCATGTCACCACGCCCGGCTAATTTTTAAAATTTTTTTATAGAGACACACTCTTACCAGGTTGCCCAAGCTGGGCTTGAACTCCTGGACTCAAGTGATTTTCCTGCCTCAGCCCCCCAAAGTGCTGGGATTACAGGCATAAGCCACTGTGCTTGACCTGCTCTCCCTCTTTCTTTCCCTTCTGCCATGTGATGACACAGCAAGAAGGCCCTTGCAAGATGCCGGCATATTGATATTAGACTTCCCAGCCTCCAGAACTAAGAGCCAGCAAATTTCTGTTCATGAGAAATTCCCCAGCCTCAGGTATTGTTACCAGCACAGAACAGGCTAAGACACTCATCATCCCTCCAATCTCAGCTCACATATCACCTCTTTAGAGATTCTGCCCCCAAACACTGTTTCTTACAACAACTACCAAAATCTTTAATTCTCCTTATTCACTTGTTTATCATGGTGTCCCCTGACTAGAATGTAAGCCCCATGAAGGCAGGAGACCCTTGTCTGTTTTGCTGTATTTATCCACTGCATTCCCAGGGTCTGGCAAACAGCATTGTCTCAATAAATGTCTAGCAAATGAAAAAATGCAAGCAAGTGGCTGTCTGGGATGGTGCTCAAGAAATAACCTTGACTTTATTTTATCTTATTAAAAAATGGCCAGATATGGCTCATGCCTGTGATCCCAGCACTTTGGGAGGCCTAGGTTGGAGGATCTCTTGAGCCCAGGAGTTTGAGACCAGCCTGGGCAACATGGCAAAACCCCAGCTCTACAAAAAATACAAGTTAGTTGGGTATGGTGGTGCGTGCCTGTGGTCCCAGCTACTCGAGAGGCTGAGGTGGGAGGATAGCCTGAGCCTGAGAGGTTGAGACTACAGTGAGCTATGATTACACCATCGCACTCTAGCCTGGGTGACAGAGCAAGACCGTGTCTCAAATAAATAAATAGATAAATAAATAAAAGTTAAATTTAAAAAATGGACCATTTGAAAATTATTGGTGACATGCTCAACAAACTTTTTGTTTTTGTTTTTGTTTTTAAGATGGTGTTTCATGCTTGTTGCCCAGGCTGGAGTGGAATGATGTGATCTTGGCTCACTGCAACCTCCGCCTCCTGGGTTTAAGTGATTCTTCTCCCTCAACCTCCCAAGTAGCTGAAGTAGCTGGGATTACAGGCACCTGCCATCACACCCAGCTAATTTTGTATTTTTAGTAGAGACGGGGTTTCAGAGTGTTGCTCAGGCTGGTCTCAATCTCTTGACCTCGTGATCCACCCGCCTCAGCCTCCCAAAGTGTTAGGATTACCGGCATGAGCCACCATGCTGGGCTGGGTTTTAACACTGACTAGGAGACACTAGACTAGATTATTTCTCTCTTTTCTGCTCTGACCTTCCCTGGTCTTAAGGGCAAAGCAAAATTGGTGTGAAAACATTATATGGGAAAGGCCTAATCGCTGAGCCCTGCCCACCCCAACCCAATGCTATCCCATTGGCAAGGGCGTCCATCCTTCCTTGGCGTTTCCAGCACCTTCTCCTTCCCCTATTGGATGGTTAACTTCTGGGGCCTGAATCCCTTAAATGCAAATTTGGGCCTGCACAGAGCCCTGCCTTACCCATAGCTGGCCCTTAATTAATGTTCTTTGCATGGGAGCGGTTGGAACTGCTTTGAATGAGGAAGAAGAATAAGGAAATGACTAGAGCAGAAGCAATAAAGAATTATTTTTTATAGATTTAACTAAATAAATATTAAAAACCAGTGTGTCCCCAAACCCAGTGAACAATGGTCATTATGTGGCAACCTGTGCCCTCCCTCTATCTATGGTAGACATATCTGAAAAAAATAAGTCTTTTAAAGTGAAATGTGGCCAGGTACAGCGGCTCACACTTGTAATACCGGCACTTTGGGAGGCTGAGGTAGGAGGACTGCTTGAGGCCAGGAGTTTGAGACCAGCCTGGGCATCATAGCAAGCCCTTGTCTCTACAAAAAATTATAAAAATTAGCCAGGTAGGGTGGCACATGTCTATGGTCCCAGCTACTCAGGAGGCTTAAGCAGGAGAATCACTTGAGCCCAGAAGGTCAAAGCTGCAGTTAGCTATGATCACACCACTGCACTCCAGCCTGGGTGACAGACCCTGTCTCAAAAATAAATAAATAAATAGATAAAAAATAGGCCAGGCATGGTGGCTCACATCTGTAATCCCAGCACTTTGGGAGGCCGAGGCAGGCGGGATTACCCGAGGTCAGGAGTTCGAGACAAGCCTAGCCAACATGGTGAAACCCTGTCTCTATTAAAAATACAAAAATTAGCTGGGTATCGTGATGCATATCTGTAGTCCCAGCTACTGGGGAGGGTGAGGCAGGAGAATTGCTTGAACCTGGGAGGTGGAGATTGCAGTGAGCCGAGATTGCACCATTGCACTCCAGGCTGGGAGACAGAGAAAGACTCTGTCTCAAAAATAAAATAAAAAGGCCGGGAGCGGTGGCTCAGGTCTGTAATCCCAGCACTTTGGGAGGCAGAGGCAGGTAGATTGCCTGAGGTTAGCAGTTTGAGACCAGCCTGGCCAACATGGTGAAATCTTGTCTCTATTTAAAATATAAAAATTAGACCGGTACAGTGGCAGGCACCTGTAATACCAGCTACTTGGGAGGCTGAGGCAGGAGAATCACTTGAACCCAGGAGGTGGAGGTTGCAGTGAGCTGAGATTGAGCCAGTGCATTCAAGCCTGTTCGACAGAGTGAGAGTCCATCTCAAAAATAAATAAATGAATAACTAAAAAATAAAAATAAAAAATAAAGAGAAAAGTATACCAAAGGGTTAATAGCCTTAATATATAAAGAACTTTTACAAATCAATAAAAACCTACCACCTCAAATAGAAATAAAAGGTAGACAAAGGCCAGGAAGAGAAAGCACAGATGCAAATACTTGGTGCCCAGCTCCAGGCCCCACCCCATGCATGATGTGCTTCCCCAGTGCACTCAGTGGGCACCGTATGTATACACTGACATTTGACCTAATACAATCATGTCAGTCTTTTTTGTTTACCTCTCCTCCATGCCAGTAGACAGTACATCAGAGGAGGGGTGAGAAGATGTAAGTTGGCTCTGCCACTTGCTAAATATTTGACCCTGGGCAAGCCCCTTTACATCTCAGAACTAGTTTAGTCACCCATAAAATGGAGCCAAAATACCTGCCCTAGTCAGGCGTGGTGGCTCACACCTGTAATCCCACTGGGAGGCTGAGGAGGGAAGGCTGCTTGAGCCCAGGAGTTAGAGACCAGTCTGAACAACATAGTGAGACCCTATCTCTACAAAAATTTAGAAATTTAGCTGGGTGTGGTCGTAAATGCCTGTAGTCCCAGCTACTCAGGAGGCTGAGGCGGGAGGACTACTTGAGCCCAGGAGTAGAGGCTGCAGTGAGCTATGATGGCACCACTGTCCTCCAGCCTGGGTGACAGAGCGAGACCCTGTTTCTAAAATATAATAATAAGTAGGAAAAGTCAATTTAAATCACCCATAATCCTAACTAGGGATACCCACTCTGACCTGGATGCTGCATATTCTTTCAGATTTTTTTCTCAGGCAAATCATTACCTATACTGGTTAGAGTGGCTGCCTCGTATCACATGACTTTTATCTTTTTTTTTTTTTTTTTTTTTTTTGAGAGGGAGTCTTGCTCTGTCCCCCAGGCTGGAGTGCAGTGACTCGATCTTGGCTCACCGCCATCTCTGCCTCGCGCGTTCAAGCGATTCTCCTGCCTCAGCCTCCTGAGTAGCTGGGATTACAGGTGTGTGCCACCAGGCCGGCTTTTTTTTTTTTTTTTTTTTGTATTTTTAGTAGAGATGGGGTTTCACCATGTTGGTCAGGCTGGTCTTGAAATCCTGACCTCGTGATCCGCCCTCCTCGGCCTCCCAAAGTGCTAGGATTACAGGCGTGAGCCACCATGCCTGGCCCTAACTTTTATATTTTTAGTAGAGACAGGGTTTCGCCATGTTGGCAATCCTGGTCTTGAACTCCTGACCTGAAGTGATCTGCCCGCCTTGGCCTCCCAAAGTACTGGGATTACAGGCATGAGCCACCGCGCCCGGCCATACCACGTGCTTCATGTGCCAGGCGCTGCGAGAGTTACAGTCATCATCTCATTTACCCTTCATGGGACAACCCCAGGATACAGGTGCTATAATTACTCCCAGTTTACAATATGGGAGGTAAACTGAGTGAAGAAACATGGGAGTGAAGAAACTGAGGCCAGGGAGGTAAAATAAGTTGCCCATGGTTGCTGGACTGGTCATGGGGCAGCCAAGACTGGAACCCAGGCCTGTGCTGATACCGAGGGCAAGCGCCCACCTGCAGCCCAGGTTCCTACCAGCTCCTCCTGGGTGACAGCTGCAGTACCTGTCTGGGCTGAGGTTCTGGCCAGTGTCAAAAGCTCGCGCCACTAGGATCATGGACTGCCTGTCGCCAGCTTCAGCGGCCTTCAGTAAGTAATCAAATCCTTTGGTTTTGTTCTCTTCTGTCTCCTGTTGATACAAACCAAAGGAGGAGAAAGAAGAGTGAATGAGGCTTACACTCGAGGGCTGCCAAGATCTCACTACTCAATCTTCACCCTGTTTTTTGAGAGCTCTGGGTTGGGAGGCTATAGAAGTAAGATAGGAGGGGGCATTTGACTCCAGAGGCTTGGCTCAGACACTGGAACAAATCAAGGACAAGCCAAAACAGGGATGGGGTGGGGAAACAGCTTTTCATAAGACACGCCCACCAGTGCACCATGTCAGTTTACCATTGTCAGGGCAACACTTGAGAGTTACTGCCTGTTTCTATGGCTATGGCCCCACAACCTAGAAGTTACTACCCTTTCCCTAGACATTTCTTAATAAACCGCCTCTTAATATGCATGCAATTAAAAGTAGGTATAAATCTGACTGCAGAACTGCCCTAAGCTGCTAATCTCAGCACACTGCCTGTGGGGCAGCCCCGCTCCGTAGAAGCAGTCATGGAGCTGTACCACTGCCTAAGCTATAACACTGCCACTTCAATAAAGCTGTTTTCTTCTACATTTGGCTCACCCTTGAATTCTTTTCTGGGTGAGGCAAAAAACCCTCCTGGGCTAAGCTCCAGTGTGGGGGCCTGCCTGCCCTGCATCAGAAGTACACATCACAGCTGGGCTGGGTGGCTCATGCCTGTAATCCCAGCACTTTGGGAGGTCAAGGCAGGTGGATCATCTGAGGTCAGCAGTTCGAGGTCAGCAGTTTGAGACCAGCCTGGCCAACATGGTGAAGCCCCGTCTCTACTAAAAATACAAAAATTAGCCAGGCGTGGTGATGCATGCCTGTAATTTCAGCTACTCAGGAGGCTGAGGCACGAGAATTGCTTGAATCTAGGAGGCGGAGGTTGCAGTGAACCAAGATCGAGCCACTGCACTGCAGCCTGGGTGACAGACTCCGTCTCAAAAAAAAAAAAAAAAAAGAAAGTACACATCCATAGTTTTTAGTATATTCACAGAACTGTATGGCCATCACCAGTCAATTTCAGAATACTTTCACCAATCCAAAAAGAAATCTCATGCCGCTTAACTGTCAATCTCCCTCTACCCCTACTCTCCTCATTCTGCTCAGCACTAGGCATCCATTAGTCTACTTTCTGTCTCTATGGATTGCCTATTCTGGATCTGGACATTTCATAATAATAGTCACACAATATGTGGTCCTTTGCGACTCTTTTCACTTAGCACAGTGCTTTCACGGTCCATCTGTGTTGTAGCGCATATCAATATTTCATTCCTTTTTATGATCAAATAATAGTCCATTGTATGGATGTATCACATTTCGTTTATCCATTCATCCACTGACAGACATTTGGGTTGCTTTCCATTTTTTGGCTATTATGAATAATGCTGCTATGAAGATTTGTGTACAAGTTTTTGTGTGAAAGTGTGTTTTTATTCTTTTGGGTTTATAGCTATGAGTGAAACTGCTGGGTCACATATAACTTACCTGGTAGTAAGCAGACAATGCTGCAAATCAGGGTTTGATTTACTGTTTTTTTGATTGTAAGAAAAGGGTGGAAAACATGAACATTGCAGATGAAACTAACAAGTGGGTCATGCCTGTAGCTATTCTATTGTGACGAGTACAGCAAATTGAAGAAATATCCTTCCAGTATTTAAAACTACCATCTGATTCAGGAAGGAGGTCGCTCACATCAGAGGCAAATGAAGTTCCAGTTCTAACACAGGTCTTTGTTAATTTCACTTTCATCTCATTTATGTCAGAACTACACTTCTCCATCAATTGCAACCATAGGTTGGCTATGGGTATAAGAGTTTGCAAAAATCAGTGCAAGTATTGTGTGAGAGTTGATGATATGAAATTTACTTTTCATTGTTATTTGTAAACCGTATACCACATATTATTTTTTCTTGTTTTTTTTTTTTTGAGATAGGGTCTTGATCTTTTGCCCAGGCTGGAGTGCAGTGGCTCCATCATAGCTCACGGAAGCCTCAAACTCCTGTAGTGTATGGTTTTTATCCTCCCGCCTCACTCTCCCAAGTAGCTGGGACTACAGGCAGGTGCCACCACGCCAGGCTAATTTGTTTTTTTGGGGGATGGGGGGGTTTGTAGAGATGGAGTTTTCCAATGTTGCCCAGGTTGGTCTGAAACTCCCGGACTCAAGCAATCCTCCTGCCTTGGCCTCCAAAAGTGCTGGGGTTACAGGTGTGAGCCACCATGCCCAGCCTACGTATTCTTTAAATTAGCAAAATTTAATGTATTTACATATATATGGGCACACATTTCCTTCCCACCTCCAAGAGTCAATTGTTAAATGTTCCCCAGCACACCACTGGCTGAATGAGCATAGAGATTCGAGAGAAAGGCCAGGTGTGGTGGCTCACATCTGTAATCCCAGCACTTTGGGAGGCCGAGGTGGGCAGATCACTTGAGGTCAGTAGTTCGAGACCAGCCTGGCCCACATGGTGAAATCCCATCTCTACTAAAAATACAAAAATTAGCCAGGCGTGGTGGCGCACATCTGTAATCCCAGCTACTTGGGTGGCTGAGGCAGGAGAATCGTTTGAACCTGGGAGGCGGAGGTTGCAGTGAGCCAAGTTTGTGCCACTGCACTCCAGCCTGGGCAACAGAGCGAGAGCCCGTCTCAAAAAAAAAAAAAAAAAAAATATATATATATATATATACACACACACACACACATATATACGTATATATACACACATACATATACGTATATACATACACATATATACGTATATATATATACACATATATATACGTATATATATATATATAGAGAGAGAGAGAGAGAGAGATTATAGAGAGAGACAAAAAAGTGAAAAATCCTCTCTTCCAACCAAACCTCCTCCTCACCAAAAACTGCAGTGGGCGACCCCCTGCCCACATGTCAAATGATGTAATCTGACTGAACCATAAGAAACTGCCAATATTCTACTATTTATGACCTTCCAAAATAGCAGTTTCATGAGGTTCCACCCATTAAGCAGAAGGCCAGTCACTACAGCAATTTTTGTGATATCAAAAGAATACAGCCAACCCAAATGTCCACCAATAGTGCACAAGTATGCCCCACACATATAACAGAACATTATGCAGCTGTCAAAAAGAATCGGGGAGCTGGCTGGGCCTGGTGGCTTATACCTGTAATCCCAGCACTTTGGGAGGCTGAGGAAGGCAGATCACTTGAGGTCAAAAATTTGAGAACAACATGGCGAAACCCCATCTCCATTAAACATACAAAAATTAGGCCGGGCATGGTGGCTCACACCTGTAATCCCAGCACTTTGGGAGGCCGAGGTGGGTGGATCACATGAGGTCAGGAGTTCGAGACCAGCCTGGCCAACATGGTAAAACCCCGTCTCAACTAAAAAAAAAAAAAAAGAAAAATTAGCCAGGCGTGGTGGCAGGTGCCTGTAAAACCAGCTACTCAGGGAACCAAGGCAGGAGAATTGCTTGAACCAAGGAAGCAGAGGTTGCAGTGAGCCAAGACCATGCCATCACACACCAGCCTGGAGGACAGGAGCGAGACTTCATCTCAAAAAAAAAAAGTAGCCGGGTTTGGTGGCAGGCACCTGTAATCCCAGCTACTCGGGAGACTTAGGCAGGAGAATTGCTTGAACCGGGTGGTGGAGGTTGCAGTGAGCTGAGATTGTACCACTGCTCTCCAGCCTGGGTGACAGAGCGAGATTCTGTCTCAAATTAAAAAAAAAAAAAAAAAAAAAAAAAAAGAATCAGGACACTATCTCTATACCACTGAGGTAAAATGTCTACAGGACACTGTCAAGTGAAAAACACTAGGTTCAGGAGTATGTGTGTAGGATGCTAACTTTGGAGGAAAAAGCAGGGTGAAAACAGGAGCCTATTTCATATTTGCATATGGAAACTGTGTACGGGGCTGAACAATATCCTCCCAATATTCACGTCCATTCAGAATGTGATCTGATTTGGAAATAGGGTCCTTGAAGATATAATTAATTATACTGGCTGGGCACTGTGGCTCACGCCTGTAATCCCAGCATTTTGGGAGGCCAAGACAGGTGAATCGATCATCTGAGGCCAAGAGTTCAAGACCAGCCTGGCCAACATGGTGAAACTCCATCTCCACTAAAAATACAAAAATTAGCCAGGTGTGGTGGCAAGCGCCTGTACTCCCAGCTACTCAGGAGACTGAGGCAGGAGAATTGCTTGAACCTGGGAGGTGGAGGTTGCAGTGAGCAGAGATCCCGCCAGTACACTCCAGCCTGGATGACAGAGCAAGACTCAAAAAAAAAAAAATAGTTATATTAAGATGAGGTCACGCTGGATGTTAGGTGGGCCCTAAATCCTATATGACTGCTGTCTTTATAAGAGCAGAAGAAACAGGGAGACAGGGACACAAGGGAAAGATGGAGACAGAGATTTCAGTGAGCCAAGCCAAGGAACGCTGAAGATTGCCAGCAACCCCCAGAAGCCAGAAGAAACAAGGAAGGATTCTCCCCTCGAGCCTTCAGAGGAAGGCATGGCTCTACTGACGACTTGATTTCTGGACTTCTAGCTTCCAAAACTGTGAGAGAACAAATTTCTGTTGTTATAAGCCAACTGGTTTGTGGAATTTCTTAAGGAAGTCCTAGGAAGTGAATATACTCTGGAATTACATATAAGTAACTAATAATGATGGCCACCTGTTATTCAGAGACTGAGAGGACGTGGGGAAGGTAGGAGGGAGATTTTTCACTGTAAAGCTTTTTTTTTTTTTTTTTTTTTTTTTTGAGATGGAGTCTTGCTCTGTTGCCCAGGCTGGAGTGCAGTGGCGTGATCTCTGCTCACTGCAACCTCCGTCTCCCAGGTTCAAGTGATTCTCCTGCCTCAGCCTCCCAAGTAGCTGGGATTACAGGCGCATGCCACCACACCTGGCTAATTTGTTATATTTTTGGTAGAGATAAGGTTTTGCCATGTTGGACAGGCTAGTTGTGAACTCCTAACCTGAGGTGATCCACCCGCCTCCACCTCCCAAAGTGCTGGGATTACAGGTGTGAGCCACTGCACCCAGCCTAAGCCTTTTATATTTAAAAAATAAAAATTAAAAAAAAAAAACTTCTTTGGTCAGGCATGGTGGCTCAGGCCTATAGACTGAGCTACTCAGGAGGCTGAGGCAGGAGGATCGCTTGAACCCAGGAGGTCGAAGCTACAGTGAGCTACAGTCATGCCAGTGTGCTCCAACTTGGGTGACAGAGTGAGACCCTGTCTCTAAAATAAATAAATAGTCCAGCATGGTGGCTCACACCTGTAATCCCAGCACTTTGAGAGGCTGAGGTGGGCAGATCACCTGAGGTCAGGAGTTCCAGATCAGTCTGGCCAACATGGTGAAACTCTGTCTCTACTAAAAATTAGCTGGGTGCGGTGGCAGGCACCTGTAATCCCAGCTACTCGGGAGGCTAAGGCAGAAGAATTGCTTGAACCTAGGATGTGGAGGTTGCATTGAGCCGAGATCGCACCACTACACTCCAGCCTGGGCAACAAAGCGAGACTCTGTCTCAAAAAAAAACAAAAACAAAACAATAAATAAATAAGTTTTTAATCACATGAATGTAATTACCGATTCAGAAAGCTAAATAAATAAAGGACTTTGGAGTATCTTCCTACCCTCGAGTCTGAGATCCATTCACCCACTGGGCCACAGCCAAACCAACCCGTCAAGGAGAGCTGATGTCCTGCACCTGCGCTGAGCCTAGGCCACCTGTCCATGCACAACCTTGGCCCACGTGATGGGGAGGATGGGAACAGTTGGGAGGATGTGCCCACCAAGGGCTTCTCAACTTCTCCTGGGAAAAGATCACTTTGCCTGGGCCTTGCCAGATCCCATTCATTTAATCCTTTCCTCCCTCTGCTCACGGACCAGGGACAGAAGGAGGAGCAGGCCCCTACACAATTTCCCTGCACATCCACACCCTGCTGCTTCAGCTCCAGTTCTGCCTCAGCTCCTGCACCTCTAGCTACACGGGTGCACCTTGTCTCTCACCTCTGGGCCTAAGCACATGCTGTTCCTTCTACCCAAGCTGCTCACCTCTCCCACTTGGCCTGGCTCACCCCCTTTGGGTCTTCACGTCTAAAGCAGATATCCCTCCCACTTTTTTTTTTTTTTTGGAGACAGGATCTCACTCTGTCGCTCAGGCTGGAGTGCAGTAGTGCGATCTCAGCTCACTACAACCTCTGTCTCCCAGGTTCAAGAGATTCTCCCACCTCAGCCTCCCGAGTAGGTGGGATTACAGGTGTGTGCCAGCACGTCTGGCTAACTTTTGTATTTTTTTGGTAGAGGCGGGGTTTCGCCATGTCGGCCAGGCTGGTCTCGATCTCCTGGCCTCATGTGATCCACCCGCCTCAGCCTCCCAAAGTGCTGAGATTACAGGTGTAAGCCACCGCTCTGGCCTGAGGTAGGTATCCCTTTAACAGTTCATTCCACGAATCTGTACCAAGCATCTACTCAGTGCCAGGCCCCAGCCACTAGGGATACACACAGAACTGATGAGCAGGAAGCCTGCACCAACCCCTCCAGGCCCCAGTTACAGCCCTTCCTCACGTGTTTCCACTGGTGTCTTCTGCTTCCCCCAACACACCACGTCGTTATTGCCTGGAAACGTGACTCACCTTGCCCTCCCTCTCCAAAGACAGAGGTCGATTCTGCCAGTTTCAACTAACTTGGAGGGGCCTGCCCCCAAACTAGTGCCCGGGACATTTCTGTGGCATGCATAAACCTCAGGATAGAACGCAGGTGAATGCATGGCTTCCAGGATGGGAGGCAGGTGAACGACAGGGTGACCAAGTCCCACCCCCCACCTGCAGCTGGGTCCCCGCCACCTGCTCACCTTGAGAGAGACATCAGCTAGGATGTGATGGGGCAACTGCGAGTACATGAGTCCCAGGCCCACGATGGCCTCCAGCTCGCCCAGGTTGGCTGCGTGCTCCAGGTGGAAGACAGCCGACTCCCGGTCCCACTCCTCGCCCTTCTCGCAGAAGCGCCCACCCTCGTGGTAGCGCACCATGGCCAGATGGACCTGCCACACAGACTACGGTGTCGGCCTGGCTGTCTGGCGGGCTGAAGCCACACCCAAGACCGCCCAGCCAGCCTGCGGGAGGAAGTGATTAGCAGAGGAGAGGCTGGAGCCGGGGGGCTCCAGGTTAGTGCAGACAGGGCTCCAAAATGGGCATCGCCGATACCTTCCCCAAAATGGACTTCCCGATTTTCTTTTCGAGGTCCAGAGCATTAAGCCTTTGCACTTCCAGGGCCACGGCCGAAGCCCTCGGCAGGTGGAGGCGGGAGGAGTTGAGGAGATTCCACTTCTCTACACATACCTGAAGGGAAAGAACCGGCCAGAGAAGCGAGGGGCTGGGGGTGGACGCAGCATCACAGCTGTCAGCAGCCCCTCCTACAAAGGAGCCTGGCTGGAGGGAGATGGGGAGTGAACCCTCACGATGTCAAAGTTTACTGGCAAAACATGGCTCCAATTTTTTTTTTTTTTTTTTTTTTTGAGACAGAGTCTCACTCTATCGCCCAGGTTGGAGTGCAATGGCACAATCTTGGCTCGCTGCAACCTCCACCTCCCAGGTTCAAGCGATTCTTCTGCCTCAGCTTCCCAAGTAGCTGGGACGACAAGTGCGCGCCACCATGCCCGGCTAATATGGCTCCAATTTTAATCATCCAAATTCCATCAGCTCATGCGTTCAAGAGCCAGTGGAACAGATTTCGGCAGCTCAAGGAAGCGTTTCCCTGTCATTTACCAATCTGGATTTGGTTGGGGGTGGGGGTCTGACTCTAAACCACCTCCCTTCGCCAGCTCCCCATATAAGGCACCAGAAGACTCCCACTTCAGACCTTCCAGCAAATCCCCTTGCTTTCCTCTGCAAGTCATCACAACGACATGAGCAACATCAGCAGGTTGCTTTAGGAAATGGGTTTAAAAAACACATCATTTCTCCTGGCCAAAGATGCCCTGTCCAAAGGCTCTTGTAGGATACAGCCAGGCAGCTGTGTGTGTGCACGTGTGCATGCTAAACATCTTGCAATGCACAGGGCAGCCCCCTCAACAAGGAACGATTCAGCCCAGAATGCCAGTAGTGCCTCGCTTGAGCAACAACCCTGTTTCATACCTAACTGAGAAGATCCTAATCTGGCTACAAAATACCACAGGGTAAATAATCAGTGTTCTGGGAGATGCCAGAGTCATGCCTATGGCGGAGGCCAGGGAAGGCTCCTGGACGAGAGGCCCCTGGGATCCAGGCTTGGAGAGCAGGTAGGATTTGAAGAGAGATGACAGAGGGAGAGAAAGGACTTTGCAGGTAGGAGAGAGACTTGCCTTAGCAAAGGCTCCAAAGGTGGGCGGTACAAAGCGTGTGAGGGAATCACTTAGAGGGGTGGGTGGGGCACAGAGCTGGTCTTTCCCAGACTTGCTGATGCTTGTTAGACATACAAGCGAGGGTAACCTGGGGAAAGCTGCTTAAAAGCCCAGTTTTCTCATACATAAAATGGGGATGAGAGTGACATTAGCCTATCTCTCTGGGTGGTTGCAAGAAGGAAATTGATTACTGCAAAGCGCCTTCATGGCAGGCACTTAAGACAGGAGCTGTCCCTGTTGTGATTTCCCCTCCAGGATGGGGCTGAGCTGCTCTTCTCTAATCCTCCCTACAAATCCCCCAGCATCCTGCCCTGCAGAGGTTCAAAGGGCATTTGCCCAGGAGATTTGCTGCTTTGCAAAATCTTCCTTTAGCACATGTGCAAGACAGATGGGCAGGCAGCAGAGATATGAGACAGGAGAAACTGCAACAGAGCCTGGAGGAGACAGGGGAGAGGCGGAGACAAGGGTGCCTCGGGGCTCATTACCCGTCCGGAGCTGCCCAGGCTGTCTTCGTCGGACTCGTACTTCCGATTACCGTATGAGTGGCCCTGAACGGAGGAAGAAATTACAGTGATCCAAAGCGCAAGGCTTCTTCCCAGGAACCTCTCCTGAGAGCTGGTCCAGCCCTCCTTCCTGGAACCAGCCTGGCCCTCCCAGGTGACCCTTATCTCAGAAAATTAGCCCTATGTTCCCAGGTGACAATGGAACCCTTCTCTGCCAAGCAGAAGGGATGCTGGGTCACAGGCAGGGATGACAACACTGGTGCAGCCATAGCCTCGCTGTCCCTCTCCCTGTGTGAGCAGGTGGAACTGACTTGATGGCGCAGGATCCCAACACAAAGCCACTGCGGTAATGGGCTCTCAGCCAGAGCTCCTACTGAATGTTTAGTTTATATTTTAATTTAGACATGGGTCTTGCTTTGTTGCCCAGGCTGGAGTACAGTGGTGCGATCAAAGCTCACTGCTGCCTCAAACTCCCCAGGTTCAAGCAATCCTCTCACATTGCCCTCCTAAAGTGCTGGAATTGCAGGTGTGAGCCACCAGGCCCAGCTGTTTTACTTTTTTTTTTTTTTTTTTTTTTTGAGACAAAGTCTCACTCTGTGGTCCAGGCTGGAGTGTAGTGGCATGACCTCGGCTCACTGCAACCTCCACCTCCCAGGCTCAAGTGATTCTCATGCCTTGGCCTCCTGAGTAGCTGGGACTAGAGGAGTGCACCACTGCACACGGCTAATTTTTGTATTTTGAGTTGAGATGGAGTTTCACCATGTTGGCCAGGCTGGTCTCGAACTTCTGGCCTCAAGTGATCTGCCTCGGCCTCCCAAAGTGCTGGGATTACAGGCAGGAGCCACCACGCCCAGCCAGCATGTTCTTTATTCACAATCATAAAGCTGAGATCAGAGGTGTCCTGGAAAGACTGGCCTTGATGTGCAGGCTCCATTTCAGCACAGGGTAAGACCTCTAAATGGCAGATACTGTCTGAGGCCGCCCTCACCAGGATGCTGCTGGGAGGCTGCCCGAGGAACTGACCTCCAAGGCCCTCCTCCGCCGGGCCTCACAGGATCCTGCCTATGAGTGGGTCCAGCTATTACCCAGGATCCTCTATGCTCAGCAGCCCAGGGCTCCCACTTCACCATAAGATTTGTCAGCCATTATCAGCCTTATATCTAAGCCTCCACACTCGCCCCATTACTGGTCCACATGATCCTGTTTTATCTTCTCCTTTGCATTTATCTTTATCTGAAATAATCATTTATTTTATGTTATTTATTTTTTTTTTTTTTTGAGGCAGAGTCTCGCTCTGTCACCCAGGCTGGAGTGCAGTGGCACGATCTTGGCTCACTGCAACCTCTGTCTTCTGGGTTAAAGTTATTCTCCTGCCTCAGCTTCCCTAGTAGCTGGGATTACAGGCATGCACCACCATGCCAGGCTAATTTTTGTATTGTTAGTAGAGACGGGGTTTCACCATGTTGGCCAGGTTGGTCTTGAACTCCTGACGTCAGGTGATCCACCCGCCTTGGCCTCCCAAAGTGCTGGGATTACAGGCGTGAGCCACCATGCCCAGCCTAAAATATTCTTTGTTAATTTATTTGTTATCTTCTCAGGACCCACTCATATTCCCCCTCCAGGAAGGGGAGTTTTCATTTTCCTGGAGGATAAATAAGGCAACGGGTGACACCAGTCTCATTTCCTGGGGGTTCCTTACATGTTCTCGGGGCTCAGGGTCATCCAGCTCACCCCGCTTCTCACTGGGGTATCCGCTGTCCCCACTATTCTCAGAGTCCTGTGGAGAGAAGATGGCTTTAGGGTCCTAGTGGTCCCCTGAGCGCCTGGCACTGGTTATGACATCTTGACACCCCAACCGTTGGCTTTCTCCCCTCTGTCCCATTACCTAACACCCTGCTCCTGCTGTCCCTTGCCGGGCGTGGTGGCTCATGCCTATAATCCCAGCACTTTGGGAGGCCGAGGCAGGCAGATCACTTGAGGCCAGAAGTTCGAGACCAGCCTGGCTGATAAGGGAGTAGTATAAGGTAACGGTAAGGACCCTGGGCTCTACAGCCAGACGACCTGGGCTGGAATCCTGGCTTTATTTCTTGCCAGCTGAGACCTTGGGCAGTTGCTTAACTTCTCTGAGCATCAGTGTCCTTAGTTATGGGATTCATTATAGCCCCTACATCAAAGGGCTGTGTGGGTGAAATGCATTGTTACATCCTGAGAGTGTGGATCACAGGAAGTGCTTTACTCAGAGTGACTCACCCACTTCACAGGCAAAAAAACAAAGGCTGGTTAAGGGCTATGACCCACGGACAAAAATATAGCATTGGGAACAATATTTAATACAAATAAGCCCTCAACCAAAACCACACAGGTCACCTGGGCATTTTTATTTCTTTTTTGAGATGGAGTCTCGCTCTGTTACCCAGGCTGGAGTGCAGTGGCACGATCTCAGCTCACTGCAACCTCCACCTCTTGGGTTCAAGAAATTCTTGTGCCTCAGCCTCCTGAGTAGCTGGGATTACAGGGAACTGCCACCATACTCGGCTAATTTTTGTATTTTTAGTAGACATGGGGTTTTGCCATGTTGGTCAGGCTGGTCTTCAAATTCCTGACCCCAAGTGATCCGCCCCCCTCAGCCTGCCAAAGTGCTGGGATTACAGGCGTGAGCCACTGCACCCAGCCTCTACTAAAAGGTATTTCTTTTTTTTTTTTTGAGACAAGATCTCGCTCTGTCACCCAGGCTGGAGTGCAGTGGTGTGATGATGGCTTACTGCAGCCTCTGCCTCCCAGGCTCAAGAGATCCTCCTACCTCAGCCTCCTGAGTAGCTGGGACTACAGGTATGTGCCACCATGCCTGCCTAATTTTTGTATTTTTTGGTAGAGATGGGGGTCTTGTCATATTGCCCAGGCTAGTTTCAAATTCTTGGGCTCAAGTGATCTGCCCACCTTGGTCTCCCAACGTGCTGGGATTATAGGCATGAGCTACCGTGCCTGGCCAATTTTACTGAGAAATATTTCAAACACACACACAAGCATAGAGAGTATTATAATTTGCCATAATATACATTTGTGAGAATGCAGATAAAATGCCTTCAGTTTCTTACCACCAAGTCAACCCAAAGCTGCAGGAAATGTTCTGTTTATCTAACTGGAGAGCTAGGTGTGAAGAGCTAGAACACATGGCTTACTGTGCTATGTGTTACACATCTAAGACCCAGTATGGGGGCTCTATAGGACAACCAACACATGTGGGGTCAAACCAAACCTGGGGCTGAGACTGGCATTTACTACAAGATTGCATTGTTGCTGACTGGGAGTCCCTCTTCCCTAACCATCTCTGGGAACTGCAAGGGACCCACCTTTTCTCAGAGGAAAGCACAGCCTTGGGCTGGAGGCTGACATTCATCTGCATCCTCCCTAATTCCCCCATCCTGTACCCTCCTGGCAGGGCCTCGGCTAGGCTGCCCACCTCCGAAGCTGAAGATTCACTCTGGGAGTGAATCTACTCCTCCTACCCTTGCTGGGGTCTGAAGCCTGCAGCCTCCCTCCCCTCACACTCACCCGGTGGTTGTCTAGATGATCATGCTCTCTGGATGCCATGTTATCGAGGTCACTGAACACTGGCCAATCTGGGCAGGGAGAAACAGACATCATGTCCTGGTTCCACTACTGGAACATGCATAAGACCAACCCATGGCCTAGGGCAGTCCATACCTGCCACCAAGCCTTTTTTTTTTTTTAAGCTTTAAAGAAAGGCACAAAAAAGGAGAGAAGAATGTTATCAGCACCTGGAGGCTAAAGTTCTTCCTTGAGAACTTATTCTAAGTCTGCTGTTTGCCAACTACATGATTCTGGCCAAGTGGTGTCACCTATGTGTGTCCTCAGGGTTGTCACAATGCAATTATCCTTGTATGTGTTTATTAGCATATGTGCCTGGCCACCGCTTGGTCCTCAATAAGATGCAGTTGTGAAGGAAGAAAAGACGTTTGTACATGTGGGGCTCAAGAAGTGGGCCTCAGACAGCTTCAAAACCATCTTCAGCTGGGCACAGTGTCTTAGGCCTGTAATCCCAGAACTTTGGGAGGCCGAGGCAGGTGGATCACCTGAGGTCAGGAGTTCGGGACCTATCTGGCCAACATAGTGAAACCCCATCTCTACTAAAAATACAAAAATTAGCTGGGTATGGTGGCACGCACCTGTAATCCCAGCTACTTGGGAGGCTGAGGCAGGAGAATCGCTTGAACCCGGGAGGTGGAGGTTGCAGTGAGCCAAGATCATGCCACCGCCTTCCAGCCTGGGTGACAGAGCGAGCCTCCGTCTCAAAACAAAACAAACAAACAAACAAACAAAAAACACCAACCATCTCCTGGTGGTTCCCTATCTCTGTCTCCTGCCCTCTATAGCCAAATCTATCTGCCTGTTTTTATAGTTTGTAAGAACAGTGTTTACATTTTTAAATGGATGACAAAAATTAAATTTCACCATCCATAGAGTTTTATTGGAACACAGCCACATCCACTCATTTAATATTTTCTGTGGGAGCTTTCATGCTCCAAATGCAGAAACTGAATGACCTGCAAAGCTTAAAATATTTACTCTCTGGCCTTTTAAAAAAGTCTGTTGATTCCTGTTCCAGACTATTCCGAAGACCTTCCAGTGGAGACATCTAAAGGGCTTCTTTAATGTTTGACACTAAAATCTTTCTCTCTTCCAAAGGTATCAAAACGAGAAAAATTAAAAAACTAAATAATAAAATCTTGCTCTCCTGCTCTGAGCCTGCTCTTGCTCACACTTTCCCTGAATACATGACCTCCAGCTCTTCAGGCCAACACGCTGGGGTCAGTCTCGCCTCTATCCTTTCCTACAGACTCTCGTCTGAATCATCAGCAAACTCCGCTCTTTCAGTGTCAGAAATAATGATTCTGTTTTTCTCCTTTGACCCATTAATATCATGTTCATAGCTTTTCTAACATTGAACAACCCTCAGATTCCTATGAAATCCCTATTTAACTGTGACAGGTGAACCTTTTAACATAGTACTATTTTTATTTGTTAATATCTATTTAGATTTTTTTTTTGTTCTCTCTCTATACACAAATAAAAATTTTAAATAAGGTTGGGATATAATTTTCTTTTTTGGTTTGTCAAATTTATTATATGGGTTTTGCTGGTTTCATAAAACACACTGATAAAAGTTACTTTGTTTCCTACAATAGGGGTTGTTTTTATAGCATCTGGATGATCTGTTTTGAAAGTTCACTCAATGAAACTCACCTATAAAACCACTGGGGCCATGAACCTTTTTGATTAGCATGTCTGATTTTTCTAACATAAATGAAAGCTGGTTTAGCTCTGCTCCACCTGTCCCCTCCAATCACAGTGACTAGGGACTGAACCGTCACTCACGGAGGTGGTCTAGCTTCTGGCTGTGTGGTGTGGCCGAAGATGGGGAAGAAGGGAGAGAGTCGAAGGTCACGTCGCTCATGTTCTCGTCTCCAGAGTTCTCTGAAAGGGGACGGAGCAGGGGTGGCCGGCTCCCAGAGAGGGTCCTTACTCGGGGGCTCCCACATTTTTCCTCTGTTCCTCTCAAGATGGTCTTGGCTGATTGCTAGGGACATTAATAGGGATACTCATGTCACGCACACACCCTCTGGGAAATAAAGGGCTCTTCCTGTTGTTCCCTCTAACCCTGAAACCCCTTCATCCACATGTTTAGGAGCTGATACATTGTCTTAAAAAACAGGCATGTTTAGGAGCTGATACATTGTCTTAAAAAAATAAAAAATCAGTCGGGGATTAAACCTAAGGCTCCAAGAAAGGGCATCTGGAACAGAGGCTCAGAGGACCTGCCAGCATCCCCTAAAGCACTGACCACATTCCACAGCCCAGAGCTGGAGAAAGCATTCCACTCTATGTCCAGCATCCCAAGCTGGTCTTTGCAACATTCTCTTGTCTCTGGTCCAAGTAGCAATGGGAGGGATGGGAGTTATTTTGGTGAGGTGCCTGGAGAGCCAGGTCTAAGACTAGTTCAGTCATTTATCAATACATCACACAAACACACACACACCACACGCCTTCTCACTATCTCCACGTGCCTGTTCCCCTCACTCTGGTAAAAAAAAATGGGCCCAACCTAAGCAGATACCAGCTGCTCGACTGTAAGCACACTCAGGAGGGCTTTGTGCACTGAGCTGGAGGGGACGGGCTGGGGCATGGATGCGACAGATGCTTCCAGCCCTGGTATTCGTCAGTTAAGCACTGCTTGACCTGGCTGTCACCACACAGGGGAGCACGGCTTGCTTTGTGGGTAGCAGAAGGGCCTGCCAGGCCAAGCAGGGTCACACTGGGCACCCACCAGCAGCTTGGTGTTCTGATTCACCGCATCCCTCTCCCGGGGCGAGAGGTCAAAGGGAGCAAGGCCCATGCTCTCGCAAATCCGGTTGCAGGCATGAGAGTAGAAGAAGAGCGCCATCCCGCGGACACCTGTGGACAGAGCGGGGGTGTCTGGAGTGTTGCTTTGCTCTGTGATGGGGGACAGGCAGTGGTGGGCCTCACACACGTGGCCAGGGCAGGTATAAAACATGCTAAGCTGGGAGGCATCAGACATCCAGGCTCCCATCTCCATGATCTTAAAAAAGCGCGTACAATGTCTCAGCCTGTTTCCATGGCTGTACAAAGAGCTCAGAGTTTTTAGCAGGGAGCCTGGTTTCTGTGGAAACAGGCTGGCTTTCCCCACCTACCTAGGTTGCCATCTCCAAAGTCAGTGCCCGTCTCCGTGTGGATCTGTGGGTCGGTGTAGAGATCCCCAACTCCCTGGATGTCCACCACTATCAGCTGATGGCCGGAACGCTCAAACGTGAAGTGGCTGAAGGCCTACAGGCGACAGGAAGGAAAACGAGATGTCAAGAGACAGGCTGAGGGCTGTGCAGGCACTGGCCATGCCTCTGCCCATGCTGAGGGGCTTTCTCTGCAAGGAGTTATATAGAGGAAAAGACAAAGGAAAAAGGCCTCTTCAGTTGGGCAGGGACCTTGGGCTGCAGGTCCTGTGGCCACCTTAGGTGACAGAAGCTGTCATGGGGTAACAGGTCTCCTTCTGAATGCTCCAAGAGGCTTCTCTGAGGGTGAGACTCCAAGCCCACAGGGATCTTCCTCTTTAGGGGCTGAGCCTGGCCAGGATCTCACCCCAAGGGCTGTGGTGGGTAGAGGGTGGAGGTGAGCCCGGGCCTCACCTGCGGCGTCAGGCGGATGTTGTCATCACGGACAAAGCCAGAGTTGGAGTTGTACTTGATGTACTTGCCCTCGATGTAGTGCTCCAGGTGGAAGAGGGGCTTGCCTGGTCTGTCCTTCAGCTCGATGATGCACATCTGCATGATGTCCACCTGGTGGGATGGGGAGTGGGCTCAGGCAGGAGGGCCCAGGCGCACCTCCTCTGAGAAGTGGCAAGGGGAGGGCTGAGAGGAACTCGCCTGCCTGGGCTCAGATCCTGGCTCCATGACTTACAAGCTCTCTATTGCAGGAGCTCCTGATGATGCCCAGAATCTAATCTCCTCTTTCTTTTTTTTTTTAATTAAAAAATATATATTTTTAGGCTGGGCACGGTGGCTTACATCTGTAATCCCAGCACTTTGGGAGGCTGAGGCAGGCGAATCACTTGAGGTTAGGAGTTTGAGACCAGCCTGGCCAACATGGTGAAATCCTGCCTCTACTAAAAATACAAAAATTAAGGCTGGGCGTGGTGGCTCACACCTGTAATCCCAGCGCTTTGGGAGGCCAAGGTGGGTGGATCACCCAAGGCCAGGAGTTTGAGACCAACCGTGGCCAACATGGTGAAACCCTGTCTCTACCAAAAATACAAAATGAGCCAGGCATGGTGGCACATGCCTGTAATCCCAGCTACTCGGGAGGCTGAGGCAGGAGAATCACTTGAACCCGGGAGGCGGAGATTGCAGTGAGCCAAGACTGCACCACCGCACTCCAGCCCTGAGCAACAAGAGCAAAACTCCGTCTCAAAAAAAAATTAATAAATAAAATAAAAATACAAAACTTAGCTGGGAGTGCTTGTGTGTACCTGTAATCCCAGCTACTCAGGGCGTTGAGGCAAGAGAATCACTTTAACCCAGGAGGCAGAGGTTGCAGCGAGCCAAGATCATGTCACTGCACTCCAGCCTGGGTGACAGAGTAAGACTCTGTCTTAAAAAAAAAAAAAATTTATTTTAGAGACAGGGTCTCACTCTGTCGCCCAGGCTGGAGTGCAGTGTCATAATCATGGCTCATTATAGCCTCAAACTTCTGGGCTCAAGTGATCCTCCCACCTCAGCTCCTGAGAAGCTAGGACTACAGGCGTGTGTCACACACATGGCTCATATCTAAACTTTTTTATAGAGATGAGGTCTCACTATTTTGCCTAGGCTGGTCTTGAACTGGCCTCAAGAACTGGCTTCAAGCAATATTCTTGTCTTCCAGCATCCTCCCAGAGCATTAGGATCACAAGCTGCAGCCATTGTGCTCAGCTCTGTTTTCCTTTGAGTTTTAAAAGGGTACACAGCCACCCACTAGGGATGACATTGCTAAGCTTCCCTTGCAGCTAAGTGTGGCCACATGACTGTGCCCAGCCAATGGGAAGTGAGCATTGCGATGATGTAACTCCAGCCTGCCCTGTAAGGTGGACTCTGCTTGGGAGCCAGAATTGATTATGTGGTCCATGGCAAACCCGAGGGGATGGCAGACAAAAAAGACCAATGGAATGAGTTCTCTAGATGGCTTCAAGGAGACGAGGCACAAGCCTACCCCAAGCCACCCACCAATGCAAGACCTCCACACAAGTGAAAAAGAAACCATTTCGTGTCCACACATATTTGTGGGTCTGTTTGCTAAGCAACTTAGACTATGCCTTACAGTAAAACTGCGAATTTAGGAACATTTCTGAATTTCACCTCTCTGTGCCTCAGTTTCCTTCCTGCATAAAGAGGGTCTCAGGCTCAGTCTGTGAATTAAATTTATTGATGCAAAAACAAGCCAGGCAATGTTTGCTTTTATTTTATTTTATATTTTATTGAGACAGAGTCTCACTCTGTTGCCCAGGCTGGACTGCAGTGGCACAAGCTTGGCTCACTGCAACCTCTGTCTCCCAGGTTCAAGCAATTCCTCTGCCTCAGCCTCTCGAGTAGCTGGGACTACAGGCACCTGCCACCATGCCTGGCTAATTTTTGTATTTTTAGTAGAGATGGGTTTTACCATGTTGGCCAGGCTGGTCTTTAACTCCTGACCTCAAGTGATCCGCTCCCCCCTCCACCCTCCGGGCCTCCCAAAGTGCTGAGATTACAAGCATGAGCCACTGTGCCTGGCAACTCATTTTTATCAGGAGCTACAATTCTAGAGAAATATAAACCAACCTCTAAACAGCAGTTTTCTCCCTGCAATGGGAAATTATAGGGAACTTTGACATTCCTTGCTGATTTTTTTTTGTTTTTACAAAGTCTATGTTTAATTTTGTACACAGAAGAAAATATATAAATAGTGCATATGGTTTGTAAAGTGGAGTAGGGTAGATTAGGGACTCTAGCTTGCACCTCTTGCCCTGTTACACAAGGACTCATCCTTGGTTCCCATGTCTCCCTCAATGCCACCTCCTGGGAGGATTAGGTCCAGGTTTCCCAAGGAAACGACCATCCATGGAGAGTGGATCACCAGACATGCAGACAACAGCTACAGAGGCCGAAGGGGTCCTGATCTGAGAGGTGAGAACTTGCCCCAAACGCAGCCTCAGTTGGTTCTGGGAACCGGCCTGAGGGGAAGGCAGGGAGCGGCGGTTCTCAGAGAGTTCTGCCCCAAAGGCTGGTTCCATCCCTACAAGGGAACTTATAGCAGGGCCACCTGCTGGGCCAGAGAGCTCCCTGTGCGAGGGGCAGTGGCACAGCCACAGTGGACAACCAGCACCTCCTCAAACAACCACGTCTCTCTCCCTCCCTTAAGTCAACCACATTATTACTACTACTACTACTACTACTACTATTTGGGGATGGAGTCTTGCTCTGTCACCCAGGCCGGAGTACAGTAGCCCAATCTCAGCTCACTGCAGCCTCCGCCTCTCGTGTTCAAGTGATTCTCCTGCCTCAGCCTCCCAAGTAGCTGGGATTACAGGCGTGCACCACCATGCCCAGCTAATTTTGTATTTTTAGTAGAGGCGGGGGTTTCACCATGTTGGCCAGGCTGGTCTCGAACTCCTGACCTCAGGTGATCCGCCCACTTCAGCCTCCCAAAGTGCTGGGATTACAGGCATGAGCCACTGTGCCAGGCCTACCACAGTATTATTTACTGGACACCTAGGCGCTAGGAGACAGCAGTGAACAAGATAAAATAAAATCTCTGCCTTTAGGGGAGAGAAGCACCTAAAATATTAACTAAATGAATGACACACTAACTGCTCCAAAGAACAGAAAAAAAAAAAAAAAAAAAACTAGAATGATGTGACAGAGGTGACTGGGGCAGAGGGACCGCTTCTTAGGGTTGTCTGAGATGGGCTGGCTGAGGAGGTGACACAGGATCTGAGACCTGAACTATAAGAAGGAGCTAGCCATGCAAGCATTACGGTGACACAAGATGCCGGCCAAGCCCACAGCCAGGGCCAAAGTTTTGGGGCAGGAACAAGCTTGTGGAGGAAGAGAAAGGAGGCCAGGCTGGAAGGCTGCAAATTGCAGAGGAAGCCACAGCCCCCCAGGGTGGGGACTGTGGCTTCTTGTGCCTGCCTCAAGTATGCTTCATCAAGGGCTCTGCAAACAGCAGGTGCTCAATAAATTCTGCACACCCAGGAGACTGTGCCTTGTATGTAGTAGATGCTCAAGCTGTGGAAGATCTGAGCTGTGGGCTCATGCAGGGCAGAGGCACGGATCCTTCCTCAAATGACGAAAGGCAACAGGGAATTCTGCTTGGCCTCAGTCACTCATCACCCTAGGGGCTGAAATGAAGGTGCCAACCTAGCAGGGGGTTGAAAAGCCTGCATTTGAGCCCTGGCTCCAGCTCTGCCTGGTTGGGCAAGTCATTTAGCCTCTTTGAGCCCAGGGTTTCCCAAACAGCAGACATACTATCAACTCTGATATGGTTTGGCTGTGCCCCCACTCAAAGTTCATCTTGAATTGTAGCTCCCATAATTCCCACGTGTTGTGGGAGGGACCTGGTAGGAGATAATTGAATCATGGGGGTGGTTTCCCCCATACTGTTCTCATGATAGTGAATAAGTCTCACGAGATCTGATGGTTTTATAAGGGGAAACCCCTTTTGCTTGGTCCTCAATCTCTCTTGTCTGCCACCAGGTAAGATGTGCCTTTTGCCTTCCGCCATGATTGTGAGGCCTCCCCAGCCATGTGGAACTATCTGTCCATTAAACCTCTTTTTCTTTTATAAATTACCCAGTCTTGGGTATGTCTTTATCAGCAGTGTGAAAACGGACTAATATACATTCCCAGCTCTTTCTTCTGCTTTTTCTTGGGAATCTCACCTTTTCCAGTCTCAGTCCCTGTGGTCTGGGTGGAACACCTACATACCTAGCTCTAAGGGCAGGCACATGGCTAGGGTGTGCCCAATCTGCATATTCCCGCCCCTTGGCCACTGTGATTGGCTCGGCAATAGGGATCTGACTTAATCAGAGCCAATGAAACCCAGCTCTGGGACTTTTATTGGAACTTCTGGGGAAATAGGTTTTGTCATTCCAACAAGAACTTGGGCCTGCTGGGGGCCAGAGTGCTACCGCTAGTGCAGAGGCTGCCTGAGAATGATGCCAACCCAGAAGAACACCCAGGCCAGAGATGGAGGAAGATTCTGACAACCTCAGTTTAATCCTGAATCCAGCCGTGCCTGTGGCCAGCATTATTTTTCAGTTACATAAGGCAATGAATTCCCTTTTTGGATTAAGCAGTTTGAGTGGGTTTCTGTCATTTGCAAACAAAAATCCTGACTAATAGATCCCATCTGTAATTGAGGGTAGAAACATTCCAACCTCAGAGCTCTGTTTTCAGGAATAAATGACTTTGGAACAAGTGCAATGGCTCATGCCTGTAAGCCCAGCCCTTTGGGAGGCCGAGGTGGATGGATTGCTTGAGGCCAGGAGTTTGAGACCAGCCTGGGCAACATGGCAAAACCCTTTCTCTACAGAAAATACAAAAATTAGCTAGGCATGGTGGCATACCCTTGTAGTCCCAGCTACTTAGGAGGCCGAGCTGGGAGGATTGTTTAAGCCCAGGAGGTTGAGGCTGCAGTGAGCTGTAATCACGCCACTGCACTCTGGCCTGAGCAACCAAGAAAGATCCTGTCTCAAAAAAAATAAAAATAAAATAAATGACTTGGTTCATCATGCTCAGTAAACAGTGGTTGTTATTAGCTACTATTAAGAAGGTGAAAGAGGCCGGGTATGGTGGCTCACACCTGTAATCCCAGCACTTTGGGAGGCCAAGGCAGGCAGATCACTTGAGGTCAGGAGTTCGAGACCAGCCTGGCCAACATAATGAAACCCCATCTCTACTAAAAATACAAAAATTAGCCAGACATGGTGGCAGGCACCTGTAATCCCAGCTACTGGGGTGGCTGAGGCAGGAGAATCGCCTGAACCTGGGAGATGGAGGTTGCAGTGAGCCAAGATCATGCCACTGCACTCCAGCCTTGGTGCAAGACTTCATCTCAAAAAAAAAAAGAAGGTGAAAGAGGGATTCACCATCGCCCTCTTTCCCAGACAATGTGCCCAGCTGCCCTGGCATGGAAAGGGGGCAGGCAGTGGGGCCACGCACCTGCTTGGGGGGCTTGTGCCGGTTATACTCCTCCCCCCAGAGCTTGGCCTCCATCTGTAGACGCACGTCCTCAAAGTACACATCCCGGTCTACGGGCTCGATGTAGCGCTTCGCCACGTAGTTGGAGGCTCCCTTCCACTGCTGGGCATGCAAGAAGTTGGAGAGCTTCTTCCTGTGGGGAGAGGCAGCAGGGGGCCTACCTGGGTACTCTGGGGTTCACCAGGGACACAGCCCTGGTCCTCAGGACAGCAAGACTGTGTCTGACCTGGGTGGGTGGCTGGCAGCAGGAACAAAATGCAGGAGGTAGGAAGGACGTCCCCACCCCTCTGCATCATTCAAAGAGCTGGGACAGGGGGATTAAAGGTCACTGTTAAAGGTCTCCTATCCCATTTCCTTTGACCTCCCAACACCAGGGCAGAGTGAGGTGTTCCCTGTTCTTCCTGAGCCCATCGTCACAGCCAGGCCCAACGTGTGGCCCGAGGGAGACCAAATGGACAGGAACCTGGGCTACAAGAAGGCAGAGGCCCCTGGCTCCATTCCTTGGCTGAAAATGTCCCAATGCCTCAGCTCTTAGGAGCCTGGGGGGACTCTGGGCAGGGCCCCAAGAGGCAGGTTGAGTCACTTACGTCCGGAAGCACTCCCTCATTGCTCCTCGGCCGAAGGGCTGAAAGACACCACACACAGAGTGTTATCAGTCCCCATGCCCCACCCAAAAGGGACCCTAAGACAGGAGGTGCTCTCCTTACATGCCTCCCACCAAATGGGTGCCCTGGGCCTCATCTCAATCCTGAAATCCCTGGGGATCTCCCTCCTATGTCTCAGCACCAAAGCCATAGAGGCCTTCCAACCCAGAGGCTGCCAGGATGACAAGGACCCCCCCATTCCTCCACCCCAGCTGAAGGGAAGAACCCATAGAGGCAGGATGATGGCAGAGGGACAGTGCATCTCAGAGGACGTTTACACAGCCCTGACTGTAAGAGAAAAAAAATGGAGATAACCTATGTGTCCAGCAACAATATACTGGAAAAATCAACCAGGTGTATTCCTTCAATGAAATACCATGCAGCGATGAAAACCAATGCAAAATGTTGACCAAAAGAACACTTGCAGTGCCAGGAGCAGCGGCTTATGCCTGTAATCCCAGAATTTTGGGAGGCTGAGGCAAGAGGATCGCTTGAGGCCAGGAGTTCAAGAACAGCCTGGGCAACATAGCAAGACCTCCTTCTACAAAAATTTTAAGGCTGGGCACAGTGGCTCATGCCTGTAATCCCAGCACTTTAGGAGGCCGAGGTGGGTGGATCACCCGAGGTCGGGAGTTCGAGACCAGCCTGACCAATATGGAGAAACCCTGTCTCTACTAAAAATAGAAAAATTAGCCGAGCGTGGTGGTGCATGCCTGTAATCCTAGCTACTTGGGAGGCTGAGGCAGGAGAATTGCTTGAACCCAGGAGGCAGAGGTTGTGGTGAGCCAAGATTGCACCATTGTACTCCAGCCTGGGCAACAAGAGCAAAACTCTATCAATCACCAAAAAAAAAAAAAAAATTTTGAAAAATTGACTGGGTGTGATGGGGCATGCCTGTAGTCCGAGCTACTCGGGAGGCTGAGGTGGGAGAATTGCTTGAGCCCAGGAGTTCAGGGCTGCAGTGAGGCAAGATCATGTACCCCTACACCCCAGCCTGGGCAGCAGAGCAAGACCCTGTCTCTAAAAAAGAATACCTGTTGTATGTCCCCCCACTTATATGAAGCAAAAAAATAGGGAAAAGTAATCTAGGGTGATAGAATTCAGAGGGGTGCTTACCCTGTGGGTATGGGAGGAGTGACTGAGGGGGCTTGGGCAGGCTGGTTGCCTTCTGTTTGTTGATATGGGCCGCTGGTAAGGCAGTATGCTCATTTTGTGACAACTCAGCAAGCTGTACACTTTTCTGTGTATATTGTATATTACACTAAAACAAAGTTTCACAAAGCAATCCTAACCTCAATATGCAGGAAATACTCTATTTTCTAGTCTTTTTTTTTTTTTTTTCCTTCAAAAGGCTGGTTATATTTTTAGTAGAGATGGGTGTGGTGGCTCATGCCTATAATCCCAGCACTCTGGGAGGCCGAGGCAGGAGGATCATCTGAGCCCAGGAGTTTGAGACCAGCCTGGGCAACATAGTGGAACCCAAGTCTCTATAAAAAATTAAAAAATTAGCCAGACGTGGTGGTGTGTACTTGTGGTCCCAGCTACTTGGGAGGATAAGGTGGGAGGATGGCTTGAGCCCAGGAGGTCAAGGCTGCAGTGAGCTGTGATCATGCCACTGCACTCCTGGGCAATAGAGCGAGACCCTGTCTCAAAAAAAAAAAAAAAAAAAAAAAAAATGCTGGCTGCAACCAATTAATAAACAATAACAAAGAATCCCTCGAAGTTACAAAAATTAAATAAAGTGGGAGTGGGACAGAAGGGTGCACAGACCAAAGTCAGCTGCAGAAAGTCTTTGCTCAGCCCTGTCCCCACGGGGCTCAACGCCCTGCTCACCTGAGACGCCATCTTGATCAGAACTTCATCATCCAGCCATTCCCCGGTGACAGCGTTGTACCTGCAGAGACCCATCCACCACAGGGCACAGTGTCCATCACATGGTCCTGTTCCTCACTGGCTAAAGGCCAAAGACCCTTCTGGGCTCCCCACTGACCTCAGAACCAACCCACTCTCTACCTGGGCCCATAGCCCAGCCAACCTCCTGGGTTGAGTTGTAGACATTGTCCCTCCCTCCCAAGTCCCAACACGCTGGTCTCCAATCCTTTCCTCAAACCCACTGCTCCCTCTCTACCATGTCTCCCATTCCCATATCCCCAGCACTCACTGCTGTGCTGTTTACTGGCTTGTTCTGCATCTGGGGCCCCCACTGGACTGTAACCCCACAAAAGCAGACCCATGTCTGTCTTAGTCATCCAGGACCCAGTGTGTGTGGATGCTTAATAAATACACATGGCCGGATGTGGTGGTTCACGCCTGTAATCCCAGCACTTTGGGAGGCTGAGGCAGGCAGATCATGAGGTCAGGAGTTTGAGACCAGCCTGACCAACAAGGTGAAACTGTGTCTGTACTAAAAATACAAAAATTAGCCAAGCATGGTGGCGCATGCCTGTAATCCTAGCTACTCAGGAGGCTGAGGCAGGAGAATCGCTTGAACCCAGGAGACAGAGGTTGCAGTGAGCCGAGATCGCACCATTGCACTCCAGCCTGGGCTACAGAGCGAGACTCCATCTCAAAAAATAAAAAATAAAAATAAAAATACATACATACATAAAATAAATATACAAGGTGGATGAATGACTGAATAAATAATATCTTGATCATAACTGGTCTCCGTAACAAATGGCATGGCCCAGGGAGGGGAGGTGGTGGTGGTGCCCTCAATCTTGCCAGGCAGCTGGGCACATCTCCCGAGAAGTAACAGCCACACACAGTGGTGGGTAGGGGTCCCGTCTCTCAGTCTAGACAGGAGAAGGGCTGCCGGTGTACGGGTAGAAAGGAGTGATCTCTTTCCTCCCCATCATAAGGGTCATGGACAACAGCCCAGTTTTATGTGACATGGAAGCCTTCAGAATGAAGACTCAAAGATACAGAACAAATCCGATTTTATGCTGAGGTTCAGTGAAGCAGGGATGGCGTGGAGCAATGTGATTGGGCAAAAAGGAGATGAGCTAATGGTAACAGACTGAGTGGGCCAGCAAGGCCTGTTCCGATTCTTCTTGGCCACCCTGTTATAGCATTTCCTTCTCTTGTGTATGGAGTAGGACCCCTTTGGAATGAGGGTCTCATTCCATAATTTATTTATGGCCAGCTATTGCACAGAAAATTCGTGTAAGGTTAGAGAATTTTTTTTTTTTTTTTTTTTTGACACAGAATCTCCCCGTCACCCAGGCTGGAGTGCAGTGGAGCAATCTTGGCTCACTACAACCTCCACTTCTTGGGTTCAAGTGATTCTCCTGCTTCAGCCTTCCGAGTAGCTGGGATTACAGGTGTGCCTGCCACCATACCAAGCTAATTTTTTTTGTATATTTGTAGATATGGAGAGTCACCATGTTGGCCAGGCTGATCTTGAACTCCTGGCCTCAAGTGATCCACCTGCCTCGGCCTCCCAAAGTGCAGGGATTACAGGCGTGAGCCACTGCACCTGGCCTAGAGTAGTATTTTTAAGCTTTATGGCTGGCTTTGGGAAAAAGGGGTTCTAGTTTCTATGACTGGTAGTGGGGAAGGGCAATTCTAGTTTCTTTTTTTTTTTTTTTTTTGTTGAGATGGAGTCTCGCTCTGTCACCCAGGCTGGAGTGCAGTGGGGCGAACTCAGCTCACTGCAACCTCTGTCTCCTGGGTTCAAGCAATTCTCCTGCCTCGGCCTCCCGAGTAGCTGGGATTACAGGCACATGCCACCATGCCCAACTAATTTTTGTATTTTTAGTAGAGATGGGGTTTCACCATATTGGCCAGGCTGGTCTCGAACTCCTGATCTCATGATCTGCCTGCCTCAGCCTCCCAAAGTGCTGGGATTACAGGCGTGAGCCATCGCACCCGGCCAATTCTAGTTTCAATGGCTTGCTTAAGGGGACAACGAGGGGTGAGAGACAGGAGGGCAGGAGAAGGTCAGAGAGAGGCTATTTCTGAAGCCTTCACTTTGGGGTATCATTTTCTGAGCCCCAGTACCAGGTTGTATGATGGTAAATATATATTTTGTTTTAGATTCCACTTCCTGGCATGCAACTCTGAAAGTCCTTGGAATCTCCAAAGTGACGTCTTTTTTTTTGAGACTGAGTCTCACTCTGTCACCCAGGCTGGAGTGCAGTGGCACGATCTCAGCTCACTGCAACCTCTGTCTCCCAGGGTTCAAGCAAGTCTCCTGCCTCAGCCTCCTGAGTAGCTGGGATTACAGGCGCCTATCACCACGCCCGGCTAAATTTTTGTATTTTTAGAAAAGACGGGGCTTCACCATTTTGGTCAGGCTGGTCTCGAACCCCTGACCTCAAGTGATCCACTCACTTTGGCCTCCCAAAGTGCTAGGATTATAGGCATGAGCCACCATGCCCAGTCTTCTTCTGTTCCCTTTGTAACATCCTTTATAATAAATTAGTAAATATGAGTAAGTGTTTCCCTGAGTTCTGTGAGCTGCTCCAGCAAGTTAATCAAACCCAAGGAGGGGGTCATGGGAACCCTGATTTATAGCTGGTCAGAAGCACAGGTGAAACCACTTGGGGCTTGCGATCAGCAGTAAAAGTCGGGGACGGTCTTCTAGGACTGAGCCTTCAACCTGTGGGATCTGATGCTATCTCCAGGTAGATGGTGTCAGAATTGAACTGAATCATAGGATACCCAATTCAAAACTCCTCTAATTCCTTCAATTAGAGGAACAGAATCAGAGGCACATCTGCTGGTGTCCACTGCAGATCTGATTACTGCTTGTGGGTGGGGAGAAACCTCCACACATTTTGAGCTCACAGAAGCATTCTGTGTTGTAAGGGTACAGTAGGTGAAATTAAGTTTGTTTTTGCCATAGATAGGTGTATACCTAAGGCAGAGAGAGCTTGGAGAGGGTTCAGGGAACATTTCCATCTCTCCTTTCCCAGAGTAAATCAGCCCCTGGGCCTGGCCAGGCCTCACACAAGTTTGCCTGGTGGAAATCTCCTCAGCTCAATGGATCCCTAAAGTTTGAAACCTCCCTCCAGGCTGAGGTGTTCTTAACTCTAGTTGGAGGTTTCCCTTAGCGCACCTCTCAGCCAGGGCAGACTCCAGAACACCCCACCCTCGGTGAGAACAGGTTTCCCAGAGCCTGATGCCTCCACCAGGAAAAACAAGCAGAGGCCTGGCAGGTTAACCTCCCCTAGGCTCAGAGGGAGGAAAGCTCTCCAGAGCTGCACAGTTGGCACCGGCCCAGGGCAAGTATAGTTGATGCTTGAATGACATGGGTTTGAAGTGCGTGGGTCTACTTATAAATGGACTTTCTTCAATCAATATATTGGAAAATGTTTTAGAGATTTGCAACAATTTTATTTTTGACATGGAGTGTTACTCTGACGCCCAGGTTGGAGTGCAGCAGTGCTATATCAGCTCACTGCAACCTCCACTTCCTGGGTTCAAGCGATTCTCCTGCCTCAGCCTCCTGAGTAGCTGGGATTACAGGTGCCAGCCACCATGCTTGGCTATGGCTAATTTTTGTATTTTTAGTAGAGATGGGGTTTCACTATGTTGGCCAGGCTGGTCTTTAACTCCTGACCTCAAGTGATCTGCCCATCTCAGCCTCCCAAAGTGCTGGGATTACAGGTGAGAGCCACCTCACCCGGCCAGAGATCTGCAACAATTTAAAAAAACTAGCTCAGTCTAGCCTAATAGGTACCTTGTGAGAACCACGAGAAGGATTCAGTGAGGTAGTGCACCGGGCCTTAAGCATTCATTAGCACTCCAATATTAGCTGCTGTTATGATTACTCCCTTCCCCTGACCCCCAAGAGTACTTAGGCCTCCCTGATTGGGAGCAGAAGCTGGACATATAGCTCCCAGGACTCCTCGAGACCCCACACAAGCTGCTCACCTGTGTCGAGTAGCACGTTCGGTGGCAATGTCTTCCAGGTGGAACTCAGCCCAGGGGTCGGGCATGTGCTTAGCCTTCTGGATTGCGTGCTTCCAGGCTTCCTGTGGAAGGCAAAGGGGAAGGTAGGAACATCAGGCCCAGGTCAGGGGCTTTGGGGACAGCGCGGGCTCCTCCCGCCCTGTTATTTCCTCTGGAGAGGCAGACAGTATTAAGACAGAGAGAGACTCCTGTCTAGTAGTCTTTCAGGAACACAGTCCCCAAAAGAACCTATCTGCACTCACAGGCACAGCCTCCTTGTGGGCAGAAATGGCACATCTTAACTACACAATACTTGGATCAAAGAGTTGAGAATGAAAATAGGATACCATTCCCCCATTCAGGTTGGCTAACATTTCATTATATATATATAGTATAGGATATATATATACACACACACAATACATATATAGAAACAGAGTATAACGTATATATATATAGAAACAGAGTCTCACTCTGTCACCCAGGCTGGAGTGCAGTGACGTGATCTTGGCTCGCTGCAACCTCCACCTCCCGGGTTCAAGCGATTCTCATGCCTCAGCCTCCCAAGTAGCTGGGATTATAGCCACCACGCATGGCTACTTTTTGCATTTTTTGGTAGAAACAAGGTTTCACCACATTGGCCTGGCTGGTCTTGAACTCCTGACCTCAAGTGATCCACCCGCCTTGGCCTCCCAAAGTGCTGACATTACAGGCACGAGCCACTGTGCCCGGCCTCTTTTTTTTTTTTTTTTGAGACAGGGTCTTACTTTGTCGCCGAGGCTGGAGTGCAGTGGTGCAATCTCGGCTCACTGCAACCTCTGCCTCCTGGATTCAAGCAATTCTCCCACCTCAGCCTTGTGAGTAGCTGGAGCTACAGGTGCACACCACTATACCTGGCTAATTTTTGTACTTTTTGGTAGAGACGGGGTTTCGTCATGTTGGCCAGGCTGGTGTCAAACTCCTGACCTCAAGTGATCCACCAGCCTCGGCCTCCCAAAGTGCTGGGATTACAGCAGGTTGGCAATTATTTTAATGAGATGAAACATTTTAGCGAGTGCTGGCCCAGATATCAGGGAACGGGTATCCTCACACACCATCGGGGGTATAAAACTTTTCTAGGCTGGGCTGGGTGCAGTGGCTCGTGCCTGTAATCCCAGCATTTTGGGAGGCCGAGGCAGGCGGCTCACCTGAGGTCAAGAGTTTGAGACCAGTGTGGCCAACACCGTGAAACCCTGTCTACTAAAAATACAAAAATTAGCTGGGCGTGGTGGCACACGCTTGTAATCCCAGCTACTCGGGAGGCTGAGGGAGGAGAATCGCTTGAACCCAGGAGGCGGAGGTTGTAGTGAGCCGAGATTGTGGCTGAGGGAGGAGAATCGCTTGAACCCAGGAGGCGGAGGTTGTAGTGAGCTGAGATTGTGCCATTGCACTCCAGCCTGAGTGATAGAGGGCGACCCTGTCTCAGGAAAAAAAAAAAAAAAAGGCTGCATCTCTGGTGGAAATTCTTGACCCTACCAGACCCAATGACCTCTTTTTATAATAAATATTGTATAACACTCCATTTTACTGCCCTATATGAAATTCATAGATAACATAAATTTCTAAGCTCAGAGCTAGAACCATGCCAAAGATATGTTGCCTTTTTTATTTTTTATTTTTTTTTCAGGAGACAGGGTCTCACCCTGTCCCCAGGCCGGAGTGCGATGGCATGATCACAGCTCAGGTGATCCTCTCACCTCAGCCTCCCGAGTAGCTAGGACCCCACCCAGGCTGAGCCACCATACCTGGTTAATTTTTTAATTTTCTGTAGGGACAGGGTCTCACCATATTGCCCAGGCTGGTCTTGAACTTCAAGTGATCCTCCCACCTCAGCCTCCCAAAGGATATGCCGCCTTTACACATAACATAGCATTTAACTCTGGCCTCAGATAATTATGAAATGATTCCCATGAGCTGTTCCAAGGTCTTGTGGGATGCAGGAAAATTCATCGTGCAGAACAGCCCTGTTTCAGGGTTGCTGGCATTCCCAGCCTTCCGTAACTCTGTGCCAGCAGTGCCCACCACCCCATCATTATGATGACCCAAAAGAACTCCCAAATCTATCAAAACCTATTGACAGTGGCCGGGCATGGTGGCTCACACCTGTAATCCCAGCACTCTGGGAGGCCGAGGCAGATGGATCATCCAAGGTCAGGAGTTCGAGACCAGTCTGGCTGACATGATGAAACCCCGTCTCTACTTTAAAAAAAAAAAAAAAAAAAAAGCCGGTGCATACCTGTAATCCCAGCTACTCGGGAGGCTGAGGCAGGAGAATCGCTTGAACTGGGAGGTGGAGGTTGCAGTGAATGGAGATCAGGCCACTGCACTCCAGCCTGGGTGACAGAGCGAGACTCTGTACCCCCCCAAAAAAAGAGTCCAGCTTCCCAAGGACTCAGCCCAATCAGGGCTTTACCTCATCCGCAGCACTAGGTCCTGCTCAAAATAGAAGCAGCTCAGGCAGTGGAGCTGGGCCTTCCAATACACACACACAGAGCCCAGGCCTCTCACTCTCTCTAGGGCTTTCTTTTGTTTTTGGGTTTTTGTTTTGTTTTGTTTTTTAAATAGGAACAAGGTCTCTCTCTGTTGTCCAGGCTACGTGGCAGTAGTGTGATCATAGCTCTCTGTAACCTCAAAACTCCTGGGCTCAAGCGATCTTCCTGCCTCAGCCTCCTGAGTAGCTGGGACTACACTTGTGTGTCACCATGCCCAGCTAATTTTTTTTTTTTTTTTTAAGAATTTATTGATGATTCTTGGGTGTTTCTGGGAGAGGGGGATATGGCAGGGTCATAGGATAATAGTGGAGAGAAGGTCAGGAGATAAACACATGAACAAAGGTCTCTGGTTTTCCTAGGCAGAGGACCCTGCGGCCTTCTGCAGTGTTTGTGTCCCTGGGTACTTGAGATTAGGGAGTGGTGATGACTCTTAAAGAGCATGCTGCCTTCAAGCATCTGTTTAACAAAGCACATCTTGCACCGCCCTTAATCCATTTAACCCTGAGTTGACACAGCATATGTTTCAGAGAGCAGGGGGCTGGGGGAAAGGCCATAGATCAACAGCATCCCAAGGCAGAAGAATTTCTCCTAGTCAGAACAAAATGGAGTCTCCTATGCCCACCTCTTTCTACACAGACACAGCAACAATCTGATCTCTCCTTCCTTTCCCCACACTTCCTCCTCTTCTCTTCAACAAAACCGCCATTGTCCTCATGGCCCGCTCCCGATGGTCGCTGTCTATTCGGAGCTGTTGGGTACACCTCCCAGACAGGGCAGCCGGGCAGAGGCGCTCCTCACGTCCCAGACAGGGCGGCCGGGCAGAGGCGCTCCTCGCTTCCCAGATGGGCCGCCCGGGCAGAGGCGCTCCTCGCTTCCCAGACGGGGCCGCCCGGGCAGAGGCGCTCCTCACTTCCTCCCAGACCGGGTGGCAGCCGGGCAGAGGCGCTCCTCACCTCCCAGACGGGGCGGCCGGGCAGAGGCGCTCCTCACTTCCCAGACGGGGTGGTGGCCAGGCAGAGGCGCTCCTCACTTCCCATATGGGGTGGCGGCCGGGCAGAGGCGCTCCTCACTTCCCAGATGGCGCAGCCGGGCAGAGGCACTCCTCACTTCCTCCCAGACGGGGTGGCGGCCAGGCAGAGGCACTCCTCACCTCCCAGATGGGGCGGCCGGGCAGAGGTGCTCCTCATCTCCCAGACGGGGCAGCCGGGCATAGGTGCTCCTCACTTCCTCCCAGACGGGGTGGCAGCCGGGCAGAGGCACTCCTCACCTCCCAGACGGGGTGGCTGGGCAGAGGCGCTCCTCACTTCCCATACGGGGTGGCGGCCGGGCAGAGGCGCTCCTCACTTCCTCCCAGACGGGGTGGCGGCCAGACAGAGGCGCTCCTCACTTCCCAGACGGGGTGGCCGGGCAGAGGCGCTCCTCACTTCCCAGACGGGGTGGCCGGGCAGAGGCGCTCCTCACTTCCCAGACGGGGTGGCCGGGCAGAGGCGCTCCTCACTTCCCAGACGGGGTGGCCAGGCAGAGGCACTCCTCACCTCCCAGACGGGGCGGCCGGGCAGAGGCGCTCCTCACTTCCCACACGGGGTGGCAGCCGGGCAGAGGCGCTCCTCACTTCCCAGATGGGGCAGCCGGGCAGAGGCACTCCTCACTTCCTCCCAGATGGGGTGGCGGCCAGGCAGAGGCGCTCCTCACTTCCCAGACGGGGCGGCCGGGCAGAGGTGCTCCTCACTTCCTCCCAGACTGGGTGGCGGCCAGGCAGAGGCGCTCCTCACTTCCCAGATGGGGCAGCGCCCAGCTAATTTTTTTATTTTTATTTTTATTTTGCAGAGACGGGGTTGCACTATGTTTGTTGCCCAGGTTGGTCTCGAACTCCTGGCCTCAAGTGATCCTCCTGCCTCAACCTCCCAAGGCACTAGGATTACAGACATGAGCTGCTGCACCTAGCCTGCTGGGGCTTTTTTACCGCTGCAGAGTTCAAAAAATAAAGCCTGTAATTCTTTTCTTCTATTTTGGTAGCTAATTTAAACTTAATTTAAAAGTTGGAGAATACAGAAGACAAAGAAAAGTCAAATCCACCATATACCATCCCCTGGAGCAATACCGTAGACTAATTCTTTTCCAGATCTTCTATATGCTTTTTTTTTTTTTGAGACAGAGTCTCCCTCTGTCACCCAGGCTAGAGTGCAGTGGGGTGATCTCAGCTCACTGCAACCTCCTGGGTTCAAGCAATTTTCCTGCCTCAGCCTCCTGAGTAGCTGGGATTACAGGCGTGAGCCACCATGCCTGGCTAATTTTTGTATTTTTAGTAGAGATGGGGTTTCACCATGTTGGCCAGGCTAGTCTCAAACTCCTGACCCCAGGTGATCCATCTGCCTTGGACTCCCAAAGTGCTGGGATTACAGGCGTGGCCACCTTGCCCGGCCTACATGCATTTTTTAATAAGATTGGTATCATACTGTAAAATACAATTTACCTCCTTACAGGAGAGTGGGTCAATGGGATTTTGTGCTTTATTTAGTGATCTCGATTTTTTTTCTGATTCCAAAGTATGATCCACATCACATAAAAACTGCAAGCACTATAGAACTCTGAATTAGAAAGCAGAAGTCCTCCCTAATCCACTTCCTCTGAAAACCACAGCTGACAGTTGATGTAGACATTCTGCAAAATTTTTTCCTATGCCTCTGTGAACACAAACACATATTTAAGAGCAGTTTAGGCCGGGCGCGGTGGCTCACACCTGTAATCCCAGCACTTTGGGAGGCTGAGGCAGGCAGATCACGAGGTCAGGAGTTTGATATCAGCCTGGCCAACATGGTAAAACCCTGTCACTACTAAAAATACAAAAATTAGCCGGGCATGGTGACACGAGCCTGTAATCCCAGCTACTTGGGAGGCTGAGGCAGGAGAATCGCTTGAACCCAGGAGGCAGAGGTTGCAGTGAGGCAAGAGAGTGCAACTACACTCCAGCCTGGGCGACACAGTGAGACTCCATCTCAAAAAAATAAAAAGAGAGCAATTGGACCACACAACATGTTCTGTTGTGCATCTGACTTTTCTTAATGCAAGATCTTGGACATCTTTCCATGTCATATGTGCAGACTGGCTGGGTGACCTCCTTTCATTTCCAGAACTACCAGATATACAATTATATAAATGTACCTTAAGGTATTTGTCTAACCTCCAATTGAATAACATTTGGGTTCTCTCCAACATTTCCTAGTACAAACAGTGCTGAAGTGAACATCTTCCTATCCAAATCTTGGGCGCTTGTGCAAGATCTCAGCAGCACATATTTTTTGGGAAATGTAACTGCTGGATCACATTTAAAATCTAGAAATGACTGAGTTCTCCGCCAAAAAATTTATCCCAAGTTATACTCCAAGAAGCAGTAAACAAATCACTAAACTTCTTTTGGCACAGACAGTACATCAGATAAGTATAAAATTTATAAGTTATTTGCATCCTGCTTTAATAGTTGCATAATAATCTACTGTATAACTTTTTTGTTATTGGCTTAATTATTCACCTGTTGCTCTCCACTGTTAGACTTCAAGCTTGTCACTGATTGTTCCCTGTTGTAAATAACTCCACAGCAGACATGTGTACGTCTAAAACATTTTTCTGAATTTCGGTCCCTGTACTTTTTTTTTTTTTTTTTTTTTGAGATGGAGTCTGGCTCTGTCACCAGGCTGGAGTGAAGTGGCGTGATCTCAGCTCACTGCAACCTCTGCCTCCTGGGTTCAAGCGATTCTCCTGCCTCAGCCTCCTGAGAAGCTGGGACGACAGGCACGCGCCACCATGCCCAGCTAATTATTGTATTTTTAGTAGAGACAGGGTTTCACCATGTTGGCCAGGATGGTCTCCATCTCTTGACCTTGTGATCCGCCTGCCTCGGCCTCCCAAAGTGCTGGGATTACAGGCATGAGCCACCTCGCCTGGCCCCTGTACTTTTTCTCTTAAAGAGACAGGGTCTTGCTCTGTCGCTCAGGCTGGAATGCAGTGGCGTGATCATAGCTCACCACAGCCTCAAACTCCTGGGTTCAAGTGATCCTCCTGCTTCAGCTTCCCGAATAGCTGGGATGACAGGCGCTTGCCATGATGCCTGGCTAATTTTTTGAATTTCTGTACAGACAGGATCTCGATATGTTGCCCAGGCTGTTCTCAAACTTCTGGGCTCAAGTGATCCTCCTGCCTTGCCCTTCCAAAGCTCTGGGATTACAGGCATGAGCCACCATGCCCAGCCCAATCCCCGTACCTTAAAGCACCACAGTCTCAGCTCATATTCCGGCTGCCACAAATGGCAGGGACAGCCTTCGACCTCCACCTGTCAGGAGAGCCTGCAGGGTTGAGAACTCAGCAGGCCACCCTTCCAAGCGTGTCTGTACAGGTGCCTTGTTCTCTCTCTGTGACACACAGTTCTCTGACAGTGCCTCTCTCAAACGACTCCACCACTCCCTAAGCCACTAACAGGGACCGTCCCCATTCAATGAAGATTAGCAACAGAAATTACCTCCTGGCTGGATGCCGTGGCACCAACCACAAAACAGGGAGGAAAGTACTGCAGAAATAGAGGGTGTGGTATTTCAAAGGATAAAAATCACCTTTTTTTCCAAACCCAGAACAGAGTCATGCCAGACCTCATTGGCCAACGGGTGGGATTAATGCAACTGATTTTTTTTTTTTTTTTTTTTTTTTTTTTTTTTTTTAGTAATCACAGTATAAAAAGTCCTGTACTAACATTCATGGCCCTGACTCTGGTTCCAGCTCACCACTGACTGGTTGTGAGAACTTCCATTTCCTTGTTTACAAAAAAGGATGAAGAAGGTTTTAACTCCTGGTGGTTCACTTCTTTTTGGCCCCTGCAACCAGGGTAGACACACTTCCACCAAAAACAGTGGCTCACTGGGGTAGCAGTGCTTATTATGGGTGACTCCTGCCCAAGCTACAAATCACCAGTAATATGTTACCATCAGGAGGGGAATGGAAGCAGGTACTGCCATCTTTGAGAGATACCTGGCAGTGGCTATGAACCTTCTTCTGCACCGACTTCTGACCCAGCCATTCCTATCACCTACCCAGGTGTGTCCAGGTAAGCTGGTCCAAGGATGATCAGTGCTTTTTTTTTTTTTTCTTTTTTCTTTTTTTTTTTGAGACCAGGTATTTATTACTCTGTTGCCTAGGCTGAAGTGCAGTGGTGGGATCATAGCTCACTGAAGCCTCCAACTCCTGGGCTCAACGAATCTTCTCAACTCAGCCTCCCAGGTAGCTGGGACTATGGGTGCTCACCATCATGCCCAGCTAATTAAAACAATTGTGGGTGTGTAGAGATGACAGTCTCCCTATGTTGTCCAGGGTGGTCTTGAACTCTAGCCTCAAGGTCAGCACTTATAATGCCATAATGATCAGGCAGTACAAACAAACTGCCCTTCTGTAGGGGGATGATCACATACACTTGGTATACTCAAAATAAGATGCTAGCATGGGTGATTTTTTTTTTTCCCCGGGCAGGGAGTGGGGGACGTGGTCTCACTCTGTCATCCAGGCTGGAGTGCAGTGGCGCCATCTCTGCTCACTGCAACCTCCGTCTCCTGGGTTCAAGCAATTTTGTCTCAGCTGCCTGAATAGGCTGAGCACTTGAGGCGGAGCACTTGAGGCCAGGAGTTTGAGACCAGTCTGGTGAACATGGTGAAACCCCCTCTCTACAAAAAATACAAAAATTAGCTGGGCTTGGTGGCGTGTGCCTGTGCTCCCAGCTACTCAGGAGGCTGAGGCATGAGAATCGCTTGAACCCAGGAGGTAGAGGTTGCAATGAGCTGAGATTGCACCACTGCACTACAGCCTGGGTGACAGAGCAAGATTGTGTCTCCCAAAAAAAAAAAAAAAAAAAAAAGGTCTGTGGATATTTCATAAAAAAATGAAAATATAATTCTGGCTACAGAATAGAAAGGCTGTGGTTCTTCAAAGTCTGAAAGTACAAAATAAAAATAAATAATAGTGAAATAATAATAATTATATACCAGGAAAGGGAGATAGAAATAATAATAATGATTACTGTAGTAATAATAATTTACTTCATCGAGTATGCCAGGAGTGAGGGTGGAGTGCCGGCGATGTGTTTGCAAATGTTTTGGCCCGTGGGATGTTATCACTGCTGTTGCCAATTTTATATTACTGTTATTATTGCCATTATCACAGTAATCAAGGCCTCTGGATCTTACTTGAGGACACATCCAGTGACTCACCCAGGCCTTTATCACCTGTTACAGTCACTTCATGAATGTTATAAAATCATTTTTTCCCCATCATCACTTCTGCAGACTTTATGAAATACAGCTCAGAAGTCTAGGCAACATGGCAAAACCCTGCCTCTACTACAAATACAAAAAATTAGCCAGGCGTGGAGCCATGCGCCTGTAGTAATAGCTACTCAGAAGGCTGAGGTGGAAGGATCACCTGAACCTGGGAAGTCGAGGGAAAAAAAAAAAAGAAATACAACTCAGAGACAGCCCAACTACTCTCCCCTCCTGGAGAGCAGTAATGGGCTCAACCAAACTCAAAGGCTCAAATAAAAGAAGCAGGAAGAAGTGGGGAAACACAGCGAGGCTCTGGAATGGGAAGAGCCCAACAGTGGTATGTGGAGGCCACAATCCATGCCACATGCACTTAGAGGTTTGGTACAATTATCAGTGGAAGCCAGTAGGGAATACAGCAGCAAAAAACTGGAAACCAGGCACGGTGGTCATGCCTGCGATCCCAGCAATTTGGGAGGCCAAGGCAGGAGGATCACTGGACACTTGGAGTTCCAGAACAGCCTGGGCAGCATAGCAAGACCCCATTTCTAAAAAAAAAAAAAAAAAAAAAAATACAAAAATTAGCCAGGCGTGATGGTGCATGCCTTTAGTCCCAACTACCTGAGGAGCTGGGGCGGGAGGATCACTTGAGCTCAGGAGGTCGAGGCTACAGTGACCTATGATTTTGCCACTGCACTCCTGCCTGGGCAACAGCATGAGATCCTATCTCTTAAAAAACAAACAAACTTGGCTGGGCGCGGTGGCTCACGCCTGTAATCCCAGCACTTTGGGAGGCCGAGGCGGGCGGATCACCTGAGGTCAGGAGTTTGAGACCAGCCTGACCAATATGGAGAAACCCTGACTCTACTAAAAATACAAAATTAGCCAGGCATGGTGGAGCATGCCTGTAATCCCAGCTACTCGGGGGGCTGAGGCAGGAGAAGCACTTGAACCCGAGAGGCGGAGGTTGTGGTGAGCCAAGATCATGCCATTGCACTCCAGCCTGGGCAACAAGAGTGAACTCCGTCTCAAAACAAACAAACAAACAAACAAACTGGCCAGACGCGGTGGCTCACGCCTGTAGTCTCAACACTTTGGGAGGCTGAGGCAGGCAGATCACCTGAGGTCAGAAGTTCGAGACCAGCCTGACCAACATGGAGAAACCCCATCTCTACTAAAAAATGCAAAATTAGTCGAGCGTGGTGGCGCATGCCTGTAATCCCAGCTACTCGGGGGGCTGAGGCAGGAGAATCACTTGAACCTGAGAGGCAGAGGTTGCAGTGAGCCAAGATCGTGCCATTGCACTGCAGCCTGGGCAACAAGAGCGAAACTCCATCTCAAAAACAAACAAACCTGGAAACTGCCTAAGTATCCCACAAGAGGCAATGCCTAAAGAAACTGTGGTGTAGCCATACAATGGGCTGACAGAGCCATCAAGACGCTAGATCCATATTTACTGATCTGAAAAGACATGATTTATTGCTTGTCGAAAAAAAAACTGGTTACTGAAGATGTATATAGCATGATTCCACAGTAGCAACAAAAAGTCCATATTTGTGTATATTTAAAGTGAAATACAGTAAAGTCTGAACGATACACTAAGATCTTAATAGCAAAATATCTGCACTTTTTTTTTTTTTTTTTTTTGAGACAGAGTCTTGCTCTGTCTCTCAGGCTGGAGTGCAGTGGTGCAATCTCAGCTCACTGCAATCTCTGCCTCCCAGGTGTAAGCAATTCTTGCGCCTCAGCCTCCCCAGTAACTGGGACTACAGGCGTGCACCACCATGCCTGGCTAATTTTTTGTATTTTTAGTAGAGATGGGGTTTCACCATGTTGCCTATAATCCCAGCTACTCGGGAGGCTGAGGCAGGAGAATCACCTGAACCTGGGAGGCGGAGGTTGCGGTTGCAGTGAGTTGAGATGGCTCCACTGCACTCCAGCAGGGGCAACAAAGTGAAACTGTCCCCCCACAAAAAAAAAAAAAAAAAAAAGCAACAAAAAAAATGATGCTTAGTGAAAGAAGCCAGACATAAAAGGCCACATGTTGTATGATTCTATTTATGTAAAACGTCCAGAAAAGGCAAATCCAGAGAGGCAGAAAGTAGACTGGTGGTTGCCTGGGACTGGGTGGGATGTGGGTATTAGAGCGTGATGGCTAAGGGGTATAGAATTTAGTTTCTGGGTAAAATGTTCTAAAAGTGGTTGTGGTGATGGATGCATAATTTTATGAATATACTCAAAGGCTTTGAATAGTACATTTTAAATGGGTAAATTGTATGGCATGTGAATTATATTTCCAAAAACTGCCAAATTTTTTTTTTTTTTTTTTTTTTTTTTTTTTTTTTTTTTTTTTGAGACAGACTCTTGCTCTGTTGCCCAGGCTGGAGTGCAGTTGGTGCAATCTCGGCTCACTGCAACCTCCACCTCCCGGCTTCAAGTGATTCCCCTGCCTCAGCCTCCCGAGTAGCTGGGACTACAGTCTCACACCACCACGCCCAGATAATTTTTATATTTTTAGTAGAGATGAAGTTTCACCATATTGGTCAGGCTGGTCTCGAACTCCTGACCTCAGGTGATCTGCCAGCCTTGGCCTCCCAAGGCAATCATTATTCTTTGATCATGCTGTCGAGCCGCCCTCAGTGGGTTACAAGTATTAGTGTAATCACCAAAGTTGGCCAAATAAGGGCATGGGAAGCAGGTGTACCCACCCATCATGGGGGGCACACACGATGGTGTAACCTCTTTGAGGAGCAACCGATAACACCTATCCCAGTTTAAACACACAAACGTTTTGCCCAGCCAGTTCACCTCTGGGGGGTCCATTCACGGGTGCAAAGACACACGCACAAGGAAGTGCTGTATGTGGCAGGAAAAGACTGGAAATAACCTACATACCCTACAAGGAGGGGCTGGCTACATTTATTATGGCGCTTCCAACAATGAAATTATATTCAGCCATTAAATAACCAACAACAGGCTGGGCATGGTGGTGCATGCCTGTGGTCCCAGCTACTCGGGAGGCTGAGGTGGGAGGATCACTTGAGCCCAGGATTTCAACGCAGTGAGCTATGATCACACCACTGCACTTCTGCCTGGGCAACCCTATCTCAAAAGAATTTTTTTTTTTAAATAAGGTGATCTATGTGTATTGATGTGGAATGAGATAGTCTCAGATCAGGAAAATATTTTTTTGTGGGGAGGCAGGGGAGAGGGTCTCGCTCTGTTGCCCAGGCTGAAGGGCAGTGGTGCAATCTCTCACTGCAGCCTCCACCTCCCGGGTTCAAGTGATTCTCCTGCGTCAGTCTCTGGAGTAGCTGGGATTATAGGCGCCTGCCTCCACGCCCGGCTAATTTTTTTTTTTTTTTTGTATTTTTAGTAGAGACAGGGTTTCACCACGTTGGCGAGGCTGGTCTCAAACTCCTGACCTCAAGAGATCTACCTGCCTCGGCCTCCCAAAGTGCTGGGATTACAGACGTGAGCCAGTGCACCTGGCTGAAAATAATATTTAAAAATAAAATTTCCCACCTTAATAAGAAATTAAAAACATGTATTTGCTCCCTATGCTTATTCTAGAAAATATAGAAATGACAGAGAAGGAGAAAAGGAACACAGTCCCTCCTAATCCAATCCAAAGACAATCCCTGCTGCCCTGGTGATGTGCTTCCCCTCAGGCCTTGGCTGTGTGTGTACGTGCGAGTTTCACAGAGCTATAATCGTGCTGTATTCTTTTTAGATGTAACTCTGGAGCAGAGGCACTTTCCCACGTTATCATAAACTCTATAAACATCTTTGGATGACTGCCTGATATTCTATGGAGTGGGCGGCCCCCTGAATGGTTCTGCCACGTCTCCAGGGGAGCTTGGGCAGAAGGCTGGGCTTGACAGTGATAGAATCTGACCTTTCACAGTCCACACCCAGTACCTGCCAGGTGTGTTCCTTGGAGGGAGGCCAGCGGGCCATTTTGGTTAAACAATCCAGGTTGCCAGGTCACAGTAAGTTAAAAAAAAAAAAACCACTTAGGTTTATGGGATGCTGAGGGAACAAGGGTTGGAAAACTGAGCTGTTCTCTCCCTCTGAAGCCACCCCTGGCAACACTAACCCAACAGAGCCTGCTTTCGATAACCTAGAAAGTAAGCAATGAAGTGCCAACTCCCGTTCACACACAGTCAAACATTTTACCAAGTCCTACTATGCAGGACCAAGGGAATCAAGGAAATGGAGGTCGCATCAGACACAACCCTACTCTTGCAGTCAGGCGCTGACTCAAACAAAGAATGACACTGGAGAATGACTCACACACATAAAGGTCTGCTAAGAGCCCCACGGAAGGCAGAGGAGAAAGCCTGGAAAGGTTGTCTTCAATCTGGGCTCCGGGCCAGGCTCAATCGCTTATGCCTGTAATCCCAACACTTTGGGAAGCTGAGGCAGGAGGATCGCTTGAGGCCAGGAGTTCAAGACCAGCCTGGGCAACGTAATGAGACACCATCGTCCCAAAAAAAATTAAAAAGTTGGCCAGGTGTGGTGGTGCACGCCTGTGGTCTCAGCTACTCAGGAGGCTGAGGTGGGAGGATCGCTCAAGCCCAGGAGTTAGAGGCTGCAGTGAGTTATGATCGTGCCACTGTACTCCAGCCTGGGCAACACAGCAAGACATTGTCTCTAAAATTAAAAAAATAGAAATAAAAACTGGGTTCTGAAGAAGGCAGAACTGTAATTTTGATAGACCAGGACATCAGTTGAAAGAAATTTTATTAGGCAGAGGTGTGAAAAAGGGAAGCCCATTCCAGGAGCTTCCAGACGTGTGTGAGTGGAGGGGATGAACAGAGCCTAGAAAGGTCCTGGAGCGGAGGGACCTAGAAGACACTCCCATCCTGGTGATGAGGCTTTTTTTTTTTTTTTTTTTTTTTTAAGACAGAGTTTCGCTCTCGTTGCCAGGCTGGAGTGCAGTGGCGCGATCTTGGCTCACTGCAACCTCAGCCTTCTGGGTTCAAGTGATTCTCCTGGCTCAGCCTCCCGAGTAGCTGGGATTACAGGCATGTGCCACCACGCCTGGCTAATTTTTGTATTTTTAGTAGTGACAGCTTATCACCATGTTGGCCAGGCTGGTCTCAAACTCCTGACCTCATGATCCACCTGCCCCAGCCTCCCAAAGTGCTGGGATTACAGGTGTGAGCCACTGCGCCCAGCCAGAAGTGATGAGTTTTGAGGAGGGGGTATTTATCAATGTACTTGAGGAAAAGGAAGTTACCTGGTTATTTTACTTTATTTTTCTTCTCTTACCAACATCTTTTTCTCCACATAAGTGATACATATGTGTAACTTTAAAAGTTTAAAATGTTTAAAAAACATACAAAGCCCCCCACTTAATGGTACCTCTCCCCTAGAGAGAACTGCCACTAACTGCTGGGTGCAAACTTCCCCTTCAAACGGTTTTTGCTATGCAGATACCAATATATATGTATATACATTTTTAATAAAAATAGGATCAGGTCGGGCGTGGTGGCTCATGCCTGTAATCCCAGCACTTTGGGAGGTCAAGGTGGGTGGATCACGAGGTCAGGAGTTCAAGACCAGCCTGGCCAACATGGTGAAACCCCCGTCTCTACTAAATATACAATAAATAAATAAATAAATAATTAGCAAGGCGTGGTGGTGGGCAGCTGTAATCCCAGCTATTTGGGAGGCTGAGGCAGGAGAATTGCTTCAACCTGAGAGGCAGAGGTTGTAGTGAGCCGAGATTGCACCACTGCACTCCAGCCTGGGCAATGGAGCAAGACTCTGTCTCAGGGAAAAAAAAAAGCATCATACTATATTTCAACTTGCTTTTTAACTTAACTACATATATAAAAATGCGAACACTTTTTGACTTTATTATGGACCAGGCTTGTGCCAAAGGCTTTTTATGGATTTGCACACACACATACTATATGTAATAGTAGGCACTGTTTTAGAGTCAAATCATGGCCAGGCACGGTGGCTCACTCCTGTAATCCCCCTTTGGGAAGCAAAGTGGGATGATTGAGCCCAGGAGTTCAAGACCAGCCTGAACAACATAGTATGAGACCCTCTCTCTACAAAAAAAAGTAAAACAATAACAACAAAAAAGGTCAAATCACATAGGATCATCTTCATCTTTGGACCAGCCTGGGTAACATAGTGAGACCTCATATCTACAAAAAATTTTTTAAAAATCAGCTAGGCATGGTGGCATGCACCTGTGGTCCTAGCGACTCGGGAGGCTGAGGTGTGAGGATTGCTTGAGCTCAGGAGTTCAAGGCAGCAATGAGCTATGATCATGTCACTGCACTCCAGCCTGGGTGACAGAGTAAGACTGTGTCTGTAAGAAAAAAAAAAAAAAGAAGAAGAAAAGGCTGGGCATGTGAGCTCATGCCTGTAATCCCAGTACTTTGGGAAGCTGAGGCGGGCGGATCACTTGAGGCCAAGAGTTCAAGATCAGTCTTGGCAACATGGCGAGACCCTATCTCTACTAAAAATACAAAAATTAGCAGGGCATAGTGGCGTGCACCTGTGGTTCCAGCTTCTTGGGAGGCTGAGGCACAAGAATCGCTTGAACCTGGGAAGTGGAGGTTGCAGTGAGCCAGGATCACACCACTGCCCTCCAGCCTGGGCAACAGAGTGAGACCCTGTCTCAAAAAAAAAAAAAAAAAAAAAAAGGAAAGAAACATCAACTTTGTTCTAATGTAAACACAGCATTCTGTGAGAACCAACGCCTGTAATTTAAATCAGCCCCTCTTGTGGACACTTGAGCTGCCCTCCTGGGGGTGGGTGTTCATTTCAAAGCTGCCTTACGACAGGAAACAGGATCAGTGGAAACCTGCCCCTTCAGGGGCCCCTGACCCCAGAGGAGACCCACAGGGCTATTTCTGGAGCTGCCTGCCCCAGAGTAACTCCAGCTAGAACTCTAGGCCTAAAAGGAAACCATTACCCAACTATCTCCAAGAACTAAAATTATTAATTTTCTAAAAACAGATTAATTCAGAAGTTATGGAAGAATATTTTAAATTTCAAATCCCCAAGTAGTAATAGGCATTTTGTTTACAGTACTGATACTTAACTGTTTGTGAGGATTTGATTAAGTAAGGGTAACGGTATTACACTATTGATTTTTTACCCCCACCAGTTATTATAAAAAGTCCAATAATGTTCCCCTTTCCCCCTCTTCTTTTTTTGAGATGGAGTCTCGCTCTGTCACCCAGGCTCCCGTGTTCAAGTGATTCTCATGCCTCAGCCTCCCGAGTAGCTGGGACCACAGGTGGCACCAACACGCCCGGCTAATTTTTGTGTTTTTGTAGAGACAGGGTTTCGCCATGTTGGCCAGGCTGATCTCAAACTCCTGACCTCAGGTGATCTGCCTGCCTTGGCCTCCCAAAGTGCTGGGATTACAGGCGTGAGCCACCATGCCCGGCTTCTCCCTGTCTTCTTTATACCAGCTTTGCTACGGTATGAACACAAATCCCTACCAAAATAAGTACACTTTTCCTCCATCCAGAGAAGGATGTCTAACTCTAAAAAGTGTTTTTTTGTTTGTTTTTTTACGATAACCAACATGAATAATCACATTGCACGTATGTCTCTGTACCCACATACACGCATAGGCAGGGGTGCTTTCAAAATATTCAACCCAAAATTGGACAAATGTAGAAGACACTTGAGATGGAAATCTTCCATAGTATGAGGTGTTTTTTGTTTTTGTTTTTGTTTTTGAGACGGAGTCTCCTCTGTTGCCCTGGCTGGAGTGCAGTGGCGCGATCTCGGCTCACCACAACCTCTGCCTCCTGGGTTCAAGGGATACTTCTGCCTCAGCCTCCTGAGAAGCTGGGACTACAGGCGTGCACCACCATTGTGGAAGGAAAATAAAATAAGTAATAATAAAGTTAAAAATAATAAACATAAGTAATAGTTAACATTAAGTATAGGTTATTTAGAAGTTATACATAGGCTAAGAAATTTAAGCAGCCCCTCCCAGCATTGCTAACAAGTTGCAGCTATGAGCTTATCTCAATCTTCCAAGCTTATTGCCTGCCTCCAGACCCCTGCATATTTCTGTAATTCCTGTTTTCCCTTACCCCAGCTCGAGCTGTCCAGCTTCAAAGTTGACTGGTCAAGATAACTAAATTATATGCTTTCTCAGAATTGTCACGTGTTAAATAATTTACTGTCTTTGTCTGAAACCTGTATCCCGCCTTGTTTTCCCGCCTCAAACGACATATAAGCAAGCCTGCTTTCTGTGTCCCAGTCGGCAGCCATTTTAGGCGTGAGCCTGCTGTCGGCCCGGGTACCTGAATTAAATAAAGTTCTCTTTGGTTTCCAAAGGTCTCTTTGTCTTTTCCTTGGCTGGAGTTTTATTGTAACACCATGCCCGGCTAATTTTTGTATTTTTAGTAGAGATGGGTTTCACCATGTTGGCCAGGCTGGTCTCGAAATCCTGACCTTGTGATCTGTCCACTTCAGCCTCCCAAAGTGCTGGGATTACAGGCGTGAGCCATCGCGCCCGGCCCACAGTATGAGTTTTTAATCAGTAAACAAATTTGGGAAAAGGTAACTAATTTGTAGAAAGGTTTTAAAAAATATTAATTCTCATAATCAGTGACAAATTATTAGGGCCACACTCCTGGAATGTGGCAACAGAGAGGGAAATAACATTTATTAAGCACCTATAATGTGTGACACACAATACTAGGTATTGTTCCAAAAGTAATGATTCATAAGAATTTAGTCTTGCTTGAACCTGGGAGGTGGAGGTTGTAGGGAGCCGAGATCGTGCCACTGCACTCCAGCCTGGGCGACAGAGTGAGACTCTGTCTCAAAAAAAAAAAAAAAAAAAAAAAAAAGAATTTGGTCTATCCTTCATAGTTGTAACTACATAGGATGGCTGTAAGCATTTTTTTTTTTTTTTTTTTCTTTAATAAAGATGGGGTGTTCCTATGTTGACCAGGCTGGTCTCAAACTCTTGGCCTAAAGCGATCCTACCATCTTGGCCTCCCAAAGTCCTGGGATTACAGGCTTGAGCCACTGTGCCCAGCCAAGATAGCTATGTGTTAAATGAGATCATTTTTTTCAGTGTCCCTAAAACAAGTTTCTATCAAAGTAACTAATAGTTATTATGTTTGTTTCTCCACTTGAATTTCTCTGCTGATAAATGAGGAGATTGTTAAGTCTGTAAACAATTGCTATTCGCCTCTCTGTACTCGATGCATAGCCTGGTGACAGATATATAATATGTAATAAATAAATGCAAATTTCATGTAATCAAGTACCCATGCTGGCACCTACCAAATGGTTTTCAATAAAATTATGTTTTTAAATTTATTTTAGGCTGGGTGCAGTGGCTCATGCCTGTAATCCCAGCACTTTGGGAACCTGAGGCCGGTGGATCACTTGAGGCCAGGAGTTTGAGACCAGCCTGGCCAACACAGTGCAACTCTGTTTCTACTGAAAATACAAAACATTTGCTGGGTGTGGTGGCACATGCCTGTTATATCAGCTACTCAGGAGGCTGAGGCACAAGAATCACTTGAACCCAGGAGGCAGACGTTTCAGTGAGCCGAGATCCCACCACTGTATTCCAGCCTGGGCAGCAGAGCAGAATACAAAAAAATAAAATGAATAATAAATGTATTTATTTTATTTTAATTTTTTGAGAAGGAGTTTCACTCTTGTTGTCCAGGCTGGAGTACAGTGGTGCAATCTTAGTTCACTGCAACTTCCACCTCCCAGGTTCAAGTGATTCTCCTGCCTCAGCCTCCCAAGTAGCTGGGATTACAGGTGTGTGCCACCACACGCGGCTAATTTTTTGTATTTTTAGTAGAGATGGAGTTTCACCATGTTGGCCAGGCTGCTCTAGAACTCCTACCTCAGGTGATCCACTTGCCTTGGCCTCCCCAGCTGCTGGGATTACAGGCGTAAGCCACCGCACCCAGCCTATTTTATTTTCTGAGAGACAGGGTCTCACTATGTTGCCCAGGCTGGTCTCCTAGGCTCAAGCAATCCTCCCTTTTGTCCTCTCAAAGTGCTGGCATTACAGGTGTGAGACACCACGCCTGACCTAAAATTATGTTGTTAAATAAATTCTTTCAAAAAATTAACAACAAGTGGCTGGGTGTGGTAGTTCAAGACCAGCCTGGGAAACCCTATTTCTACAAAAATTTTTTTTTTAATGAGCCAGGTATAGTGGTACAAGCCTATAATCCTAGCTACTCAGGAGGCTGAGGTGGGAGGCTTGCTTGAGCCTAGGAATTCAAGGCTGCAGTAAGCCATGATTGTGCCATTGCACTCCAGCCTGGGCAACAAAGTGAGACCACATTTATAAAAAAAAAGAAGAAGAAAAAGAAAGCGAAATAAGGTCCTTAGTTTGGGAATTTTCTATTGCCATAAATAAATAAACGTTTTTACAAAGAAATAAGATCTTTACAATTTGCAATGTTCCCCAGTAGTTGCTATTTTATTCTGTTCTGTTCCATTTCTTTAAAAAAAAAAAAAGAACAACACTTCTGCACTCCAGCCTCGGTGACGGAGCAGAACTCTGTCTCTAAAGAAAACTAAAATAAATAAACAAAACAAAACACTGGACAAAACTCAGCAAAAGGTTTTCACAACTCTCTAGTGTGTCCTGGGCTACTATTTGAAAAACACCCAGTTCCAAGGTAATGAAATTTATTTTAAATCAATAATACCCTCCCTGCTTAACAAGTATATCCTCAACTCAGAGTTTAGAGCACTGGCCAGGGTTTGGAAATACGAAGAAGACCCCAACCAGCGATCCCAACCCTCCATCCCTTACAGCAGCTAAGCCGGGTGGGGAAGGTGGCATAGGTGGCTCACTCACCTTGAAGTGGAAGGAGTTTGCCGGGGACCCGCTGGAGCTATACTGCTCACTTTTTGTTAGGTTGCTGTAGTACTTATTAACCTTGGAACTGACATTCTGGTTTGACCTTGGGTCATCCGTGATGGGGCAGATGAAGTAACCTTCCTCATCGTCGCTGTCCCCATCAAAATCACCATCATGGCCAGCTCGGGGGGACTGGCCGCCATCAACACCTTCCAGGCGGAAGATGAGATCTTCGTCTGCCATGTTCCTGGGGTGCCCGTTTTACCCAAGCAGTATCCGGCACAGCCAGAGTTACTGGACAAATGCAGAGGTGAAGGTCCTACAAGGAAAGCAAGGGCCAGAGAGTGGGTGCTGGGGCCCGGGGGTGTGAATTCGCCCGACCCTCACCCCAAATGCTGCAGGCTATCGCAGGAGCTGGCACCCTTGGGATAAAACCTAGAGCTATCTTTTAGGGAGGCAGTTGGCAGCACCCAGGAACATTTTAAATTCTAAACCCGCTGACCCAGTCATTCCATTTTTAAGAACTCAGTGTTTGCAAACGTTGGAACCAGGTTGGGAAAGGAACAGCTTCTTAAGCAGAGTGCTCTTTTTAGCACATCAATTAGATCGAGGCACTCCTCTGCTTAACGCGCCCACCCCCGGCAGCTTCCTTTCACATTCATAATAAAATCCAAATGCCTTGGTAAGGCTGCAAGACCTGGGTTCATTTAGCGTGCTGCCCACTTCTCCTCCGGCCCTGGCTGCTCTCCAGGCACACTGGGTTTCTTTCTGTTCCGTGAACACTTTAAGTTCATTCCGACCTCCAAGCCTTTGTACTTGCTGTTCCTTGTGCCTGGAACAACCTTTCTAACAGTGGGTTCTTTCTCATCATTGAGCTCACAGCTCACAGGATGCCTCTTCAGAGAAATCTTCTGTGAATCCCCAAATCAAAGAACCCTTAACCCAACATGCATATCCAATCACTCCCTTGCATATCACCCTGTTCCATTTCTTTCTTTGTTCTTTTTTTTTTTTTTCTTCTGAGACAGAGTTTCACTCTTGTCACCCAGGCTGGAGTGCAATGGTGTGATCTTGGCTCACTGCAACCTCCACCTCCCAGGTTCAAGTGATTCCACTGCCTCAGCCTCCCGTGTAGCTGGGATTCCAGGCGCCCACCACCACAACTAGCTAATTTTTGCATTTTTAGTAGAGATGGCATTTCACCATGTTGGCTAAGCTGGTCCTGAACTTCTGACCCCAGGTGGTGATCCTCCTGCCTGGGCCTCCCAAAGTGCTGGGATTACAGGAGTGAGCCACCACATCCGGACTTTTTTCTTTTTTCTTTTTTCTTTTTTTTTTTTTTGAGACAGAATCTTGTTCTGCCGTCCAGGCTGGAGTACAGTGGTGCAATCCTAGCTCACCTAGGTCACTGCTTGATCTCGCAGGCCCAAGCAGTCCTCCCGCTCAAACCTCCCAAGTAGCTAGGATTACAGGTGTATGCCACCAAGCCTGGCCAATTTTGTTTGTTTTTTGTAGAAACAGGGTCTCCCTATGTTGCCCAGACTGGTCTCAATCTCCTGGACTCAAGTGATCCTCCTGCCTTGGCCTCCCAAAATGCTGGGATTACAGGCATGCTTCATTTCTTCATTGTGCTTTTCTCAAACTGAAATCACCCCGTTTACTTTGTTATTGTCTGTATGCCCAACACCTCCAAAAGTGTCTGGCACAGAGAAGGCACTCAATGCACTTTCCCAGAATGAAGGAGTGGCCCTAAAAGTGTTTTTTGTTTCTTTGTTTTTCTTTGAGACAGAGTCTCGCTCTGTGGAGTGCAGTGGCATGATCCCGGCTCACTGCAACTTCCGCCTCCCGAGTTCAAGCAATTCTCCTGCCTCAGTCTCCCGAGTAGCTGGGATTACAGGCATCCACCACCACGCCCGGCTAATTTTTGTATTTTTAGTAGAGATGGGGTTTCACCATGTTGGCCAGGCTAGTCTTGGACTCCTGACCTCAGGTGATCCGCCTGCCTCGGCCTCCCAAAGTGCTGGGATTACAGATGTGAGCCACCACGCCTGGCCTAAAAGCATTTTCTGTAGCACAATCAGTAACAGCAACAAAACAAAACCCAACAACCCCAAATGTCTAATAGAAGTTCATTATACAGATTACAGTATTTCTCTCTACACCATGAAATAGTCCGTGACTGTTAGAAAGGGGACGGTCCCATACCCACAGACACACAAAAATAATCAAGAAAGAGTTCAGGAAGATTGTAGGCTAGAACTGTCACATTTACAGCCACCTGATTTTCAACAAGGGTGCCAAGATAATTCACCCTCAGTTTTACAGTCACTTGATTTTCAACAAGCCAAGATGATTCAACAGGGAAGGAAGAATCTTTTCAACAAATGGTGTTGGGATAAATGAATATCCACATGCAAAAAAATGAAGTTGATCCCCTTCCTTACACCATACCCAAAAATTAACTCAAAATGGATCAAAAGCCTAAATTAGGAGCTAAAATTATATTAGAAGAAAATATAGAATAAATTCTTCATGACCTTGAGTTAGACAAAGCCTTCTTAGATAAGATGCCAAAAGCAACAGCAACAAAATAATAGATAAATTGGACATTACCTGGGCTGGACGTGTTAGTTCACGCCTGTAATCCCAGCACTTTGGAAGGCTGAAGCAGGTGGATCACGTGAGGTCAGGAGTTCGAGTCCAGCCTGGCCAACGTGGCGAAACCCTGACCACCAAAAATACAAAAACTTAGCTAGGTGTGGTGGCACCCACCTGCAATCCCAGCTACCCAGGAGGCTGAGGCATGAGAATTGCATGAACCCAGGAGGTGGAAGTTGCAGTGAGCTGAGATTGTGCCACTGCACTCCAGCCTGGGTGACACAGGGAGACTCCTTCTAAAAAAAAAAAAAAAAAAAAAAAAGAGTAAAGAGAAAACCCACAAATTTTGCTAATTATATATCTGATAAAGAACTATATTAAGAACGCTTACAATTCAACAATAAAAAGACAAATCAAATAAAAATAGGCAAAGGGTTTGAAAAGACATTTCTCTAAAAAAGATATACACGTGGCCAATAAGCACATGGAGAGATACTCAACATCAGTGGCCATTAGGGAAATACAAATGAATGTCACACCCACTAAGACAGACATAAGTTAAAAAATGGAAAATAACAAGGGCTGGTAAGGATGTGGAAAAATTAAAACCCTTATGCACTGCTGGTGGAATGTAAAATGGTGCCAACTGCCTTAGAAAACACTCTGGCACCAGCCTGGCCAACATGGCGAAATCCTGTCTCTACTAAAAATATAAAAAGTAGCCAGGCGTGGTGGTGCATGCCTATAATCCCAACTACTTGGGAGGCTGAGGTGAGAGAATTGCCTGAGCCTGGGAGGCAGAGGTTGCAGTGAGCTGAGATTGTGCCGTTGCACTCCAGCCTGGGTGACAGAGTGAGACCTTGTCTAAACAAAATAAAACAAAACAAAACCACAAAAAAAAAAAAAAAGAACAGAAAAAAAACAACATCTCAAAAAGTTAAACACTGAGTTACTGTATGATCCAGCAATTCCACTCCCAGGTGCTGAGATACACTCCAATATGGATGAAACTTACAACCACTAGGGGAGGTGAAAGGCCGTCACAAAAGACTATATACATTGACTAATTCTCTGTTTATGAAACTTCCAGAGAAGGCGAAGCTACAGCAATAGAAAGTAGATTAATAGTTGCCTGAGGATGGAGGTAGGGTGTGGTGGTGGGAATGGCTGGGGGAAATGGGGAATGATTGCTAATGGATATGGGGTTTCTTTTGAGTTGATGAAAAGGTTCTAAAATTGATTGTGGCTATATGACTGTGAATACACCATTGAATTGTTCTATCTATCTATCTATCTATCTATCTATCTATCTATCTATCTATCTATGTATCTATCTGAGACGGAGTCTCACCCTGTCCCCCAGGCTGGAGTGCAGTGGCGCGATCTCGGCTCACTGTAACCTCCGCCTCCCAGGTTCAAGTGATTCTCCTGCCTCAGCCTCCTGAATAGCTGGGACTACAGACACGCACCACTGTGCCCAGCTAATTTTTGTATTTTTTTTTTTTTTTTTAGGGACGGGGTTTCACCATGTTGGCCAGGCTGTTCTCAAACTCCTGAACTCATGATCTGCCCACCTCAGCCTCCCAAAGTGCTGGGATTACAGGCATGAGCCACTGCGCCCAGCCAGAATTGTACATTTTAAATGAGCAGGTCGTAAGGTATGTGAATTATATCTCAAGAAAGCCAAAGTTTTAAAGAAAAGAAAGTCGGATGTGTGGTTCATGTCTGTAATCTCAGCACTTTGGGAGGCCGAGGTGGGAGGATCGCTTGAGCCCAGAAGTTTAAGACCAGCCTGGGCAACATAATGAGACCCGGACTTTACAAAAAAAATACAAAAAATTAGCTGGGTGTGATGGTGTGTGCATGTAGTCCTAGCTACTCAGGAGGTTGAGGTGGGAGGATCACTTGAGCCCAGGAGGTTCAAGTGAGCCCAGAGGTTGCAGTGAGCTGAAATTGCGCCACAACACTCCAGCCTGGGCAACACAGCAAGACCCTGTCCCCGAAAAAAGAAAGGAAAAGAAAAACGACCTGTGTACATGCATGAAAACTTCCCTGAAAAGTCCACAGGAACTGTACAGCACTTGAAATAAGCAGTTGTAGAGCTGGAGGAAACTTTTTATTTTTAATTTTTTAATTTTTTTGAGATGGAGTCTTGCTCTGTTGCCCAGGCTGGAGTGGGGTGGCACGATCTTGGCTCACTGCAAGCTCTGCCTCCCAGGTTCAAGCGATTCTCCTGCCTCAGCCTCCCGAGTAGCTGGGATTACAGGAGCCCACCACCACACCCGGCTAATTTTTGTATTTTTAGTAGAGGCGGGGTTTCGCCATGTTGGCCAGGGTGGTCTTGAACTCCTGACCTCAAGTGATCTGCCCGCCTTGGCCTCCCAAAGTGCTAGGATTACAGGCATGAGCCACTGAGCCTGGCCAGCTTTTTAAAACTTTGTACGTTTCTATACTGCTTTAACTTTTTTACAAAGCTGGATTGCTTTAGACACAAGATAGTAATTAAATTAGTTTAAAAATTTTTTTACATCAAACCAATAATTCCAATTTTTTTGACAGTGCTGTCCATCAGGTGCACAGTCTTCTAGAGCCAAGGCTTTGGTACTCTGGCTACTGAAGCAGGAAATATATTTATAACCTAACCCAGTACACGCTTATAAAATGGAAAGTAAAATTTCAAGAAATTGTGCTTAGCCTTACTTTGTATAATGCACTCTTGCTATTTTTTTTTTTAAATGTTATTTTTAGAGACAGGTTGCCCCAGCTGGAGTGCAGTGGTGTGATCACAGCTCACTGTAGCCTCCAACAGCTGGGTTCAGGCGATCCTCCCGCCTCAGCCTCCAGAGCAGTCCATGCCACCATGCCCGGCTAAAGTTTTTTATTTTTGTACAGACAGAGTCTCACTATGTTGGCCAGGCTTGTCTTGAACTTCCAGCCTCAAGTGATCCTCCCACCTTGGCATCCCAAAGCACTGGGATTACTGACGTGAACCACTGTGCTTGGCCCACTCTTGCTATTTTCCATTCTACTTAAGTCCTCTGTTTTTTCTTTCTGTTTAATCTTTTTCCTTAACACACCACCCACACATTGATTTCTATACTCACAGTTTGAAAATCGACGTGACCTACTGAGTTTGTTTCTTATCCTCTGGGCAAGACACAGTTACAGGCCTGGATCCAATGCCAGAGCCACCTGATCCTGCTTGTCACCAGAATCTTCCCTGAGCCCTGGACTGGCTTCTCCACACTGTCAGCCGCTCCCAGCCCCAGCGCCTACTCTGCCCTGGTCAGCCCTTGGCCAGAATCCCTGCTGACCAACACGGTGTGGTGCCAGGAGCTGCCAGCAGGCCCAGCCTAGTCAGCGGCCACTGGGGGCCAGGATGGTGCCAGGAGAAGGGCCAGAACCACAGCCCCAACCTGCAGACCTCCAGACAGTGTAGTTAGGTGGTTAAAAGCTCAGATTCAGGGCCAGGTGTGATGGCTCACGCCTGTAATCCCAGCACTTTGGGAGGCCAAGGTGGGCGGATCACTTGAGCTCAGCAGTTCGAGGCCAGCCTGGGCAACATGGCGAAATCCTGTCTCTACGAAAAAATACAAAAATTAGCCAGGCGTGGTGGCGTGTGCCTGTAGTCCCAGCTACTCAGGAGGCTGAGGTGGGAGGATCACTTGAACCTGGGGAGGCAGAGGCTGCAGTGAACTGAGATTGTGCCACTGCCTGAGCAACAGAGCAAGACCTCATCTCAAATAAGCAAAAAACAACAAAAAAAGCACGCTCAGATTCAGGATCTGGGCTGCTAGTGAGCAAATCTGGCTCTTTACCCAATTAATTCACCTAGCCGACTCCCTCATCTTACAGTGTGGGGAGCTCGGCCCTCGGCCATGTCCCACCACAGACCTGACATTCTCCTCGGCCCTGGGAAATGAAGACAAGCAGCTGTGACCCTGCCTGGCACGGCGCCTTGTACACAGCAGGCACTTGATATGCATTCCAGAGCTAAGTGAGTGTCATCTGCTTTATGGCTTTTGAGTTGTCATAAATTTGCTCTTAAGGCAGCTGTGGCAAACTATCCCCCAATAGCTGTTCACTCTTTCTTCCTTAATAAGAGAACCACCGGGTTTTGGCTAAGCATGTCACTTGGCCACTCAGGATACATTTCCCAGACTCCTTTGCAGATAGATGTAACCATGTGAACAAGTTTTAGCCAATGGGATATAAGAAGGACTGTGTGCAACCATAGGGAAGGGTTCTTAAAGGGAGTGTGCCCCTTGGCTCTCCTTCCAACCTGCTGGCTGAAATGCATATGTGATTGCTGGAGCTCAAGCAGCTACCTTAGACCATGAGGCGGATGGCCCTGTGCTGAGGCTGGAAGAGCTATGAGACAAAGAGAACCTGGGTCTCTTATACCATGGGACAGCATAACAATCCTGGATTCACAATCTTCATACTTTGATACCTAAACTTGTGTAATCTACTGTAATTTTCTTTTTTCCTTTCTACTTGCTAATTTTATTTGGTAACAGTAGCTCCTTCTCTCCCATGTCGTAAAAAGTCACATCCTCTTTTTTGTAAAGTTTTATTTTTTGAGAAAGGGTCTTGTTCTGCTGCCCAGGCTGGAGTAAAATTGTGCAATCAGAGCTCATTGCAGCCTCGATCTCTGGGCTCAAGTGATTCTCCTACCTCAGCCTCCTGAGTAGCTGGGACTACAGGTGTGTGTCACTATGTTGCCCAGGCTAGTCTCGAACTCCTGGCCTTAAGCAATCCTCCCACCTTGGCCTCCTAAAGTGTTGGGATGACAGGCGTGAGCCACTGCACCTGGCCTAAAGGTCACATCCTTTATGACAAATGGGTGCCTGGGCAGGGTCAACCTGGGAAAACTGTGGCCTCAATCCATAGTCCTAACTTGGCAGATACTCTTACATTTGCACATGAAGACTGGGTACCTGGAGGATGCTGGATTTCCCCAAACAAGCAAGGAAACTTCCTTAGCCTTTAAGTCAGTTCCAAGAGGCCTGTTCTAACACCAGGCAAGATGCCCAGACTCCTAGGGATCTCTATCTATCCTGGTGTTCCTTTGGCCCAAAGAAAGGATCTGCTCCTGTGATAAGAACAGGACTCCAGCTGAAAGACATCAGGATTTTCTTGAAAGCTTTCTCTGCCTCACTCAGGCATCCACATCTTCTCCTCCCAGTCCCTATTTCTTTTCTTTTATTAATTTTTTTGTTTGAACTCCTGCCCTCAAGTGATCCACCCTCCTCGGCCTTCCAAAGTGCTGGGGATTAAAGGCATGAGCCTCTGCGCCCGGCCTCCAGTCCCTATTTCTATGGAAAGGTAGCTGAGTGAGTCAGGAAGACTCAGGTTCAAGCCCCATCTCTGCCACTAATGGGCTATGTGACTTCACCTCTTGAGCCTCAGTGGGGATGCATAGTTGTACTCACTCCGTGAACTTAACAGCTATTATTATCATCATTTTTATTATCATAAATAAACGGGACTGAGCCTTGGGGCCCAGCCAGACTTGTGACCTGGACGTCTGGCTCGTAGCAAAGCCAAGCTTCTTCAGGGGTCCTCAGGGAATAGACTATTTCAGTCTCTGGCCACGGAAACCACTGTCTCACTGAGTCTCGATCTGGCAGTTACAGGAGCAGGAAACTATGCCTGCAATGCTCAGGTCAAGGCCTGCGGGTCAAGCCACAGTGGCCACTGGTCCCCCTTGGGGCTCACCCTCACCCCAGGACCTGCCTTCCTACCATAGAAAGCGGGTGGAATCTTCCCACCGCCACTCCTGGGAACCAGCATCCCAAAGCCAACAACGTGGCACCCCGAGCTGGCCAATGCACACAATAGTGTATGCCCAGCACAGCACAACCCACACGCCCTTGACTACAACCACAGTGAACACAGGTGACTGATCAGCCACCTGGAATCACGCACTAGCTTCTGTGTGAGGATCTGCCTCTGCCCCACCCTCAAGTCATGTGTTTAGGAGTGTATCACAAGATCCAGGCCTAAACCAACCACTGGGGTGCCTGGCCACAGAGATTGGCTTAGAGGTGGTCATGTGATTACAGTCAAACTATTCTAGCTATTGCAGCAAACCTGGGGCTTTTTGCTTGAGTAACGGGAAGAGGTGATCAGGCTTTTCATGCTGAATGTGAACTTGAGACTGGGGCTGAGGCCAACACAGAACAAAGCTGATGTGTGGTGGAGGGCAGAACCAGAGAAAGAGAAAAATGAATAGTGATGATGTCATTTGAGACCTGGAATCCAGATGTTCCTGAAACCAAACTACCAAGCCCAGCGTAGATTTCTGAATCAGATGATACAATAAACCCTGCCTTTTGTGGGGCAGTAGGGGAAAGGGCTATTTAGCTAGTTACAGATAGGTTTTCTGTCACATGCAATATGAAAAGCCCCAAACCAGCCAGGCACGGTGGCTCACGCCTGTAATCTCAACACTTTGGAAGGCCAAGGCAGGCGGATCACCCAAGGTCGGGAGTTCGAGACCAGCCTGGCCAACATGGTGAAACCCCGTCTCTACTAAAAATACAAAAATTAACGGGGCATGGTGGCACGTGCCTGTAATCCCAGTAATCCCAGCTACTTGGGAAGCTGAGGTGGGAGAATTGTTTGAACCTGGGAGGCAGAGTTTGCAGCGAGCCAAGATCGTGCCACTGTACTCCAGCCTGGGCGACAGAGTGAGACTCTGTCCAAACCCAGCCAGGGTTTAGGCCATTGTATATTATTTATGTATAATTTCAAAAATACTTTAAACACCTTTTTCTTACTAGGGCCACTGTATATGATCATATAGGTGGGGTACTGCTCAACTCTAGTGAACAACCTTTGCAACTTTGCATGGGCAGCCCTACTTCCCACCCCTAGAGGCAATTACTTCCAACTATTCTCAGTGTTACCTTTAGCATCTCTCTCTCTCTCTATCTATATATGTATCACTAAATAATACGCTTCCCGATTCTTTTTTTTTTTTTTTTTTTGAGACAGGGTCTCACTCTGTCACTCAGGCTGGAGTCCAATGGCGCAATCTTGGCTCACTGCAACCTCTGTTTCCTAGGCTCAAGTGATCCTCCCACATAAGCCGCCAGAGTAGCTGGGACCACAGGCACGTGTCACCATACCCAGCTAATTTTTGTATATTTTTGTTGAGATAGGATTTCACCATGTGCCCAGCTGGTCTCAAACTCCTGGACTCAAGGGATCCACCCATCTCGGCCTCCCAAAGGGCTGGGATTACAGGCATGAGCCACTGCACCCGGCCCTGATTATTTCTTATCTATTTTGATCCTATCTTCTGATTTCCAGGTATGATAAATGAGACTTTAGCTCTACTTCCCCTTACTACTTCCCTTCCCCACCCTATCCCTACACTGGTAGGTCTTCTTCTGGTTCCTTTATTTATTTATTACAGACGGCATCTTGCTGTGTTGCCTAGGCTAGTCTCAAGCCCCTGGTCTCAAGCGATCCTCCCGCCTCAACCTCCCAAAGTGTTGAGATTACAGGTGTGATCACAGTGCCCAGCAACCTGGTTCCTTTACATACCATGCCAAGGACACTGTCTTATTCCACCAACTAGAAGAAGCTGAGTTTCTCACAGTTTAGCACGAATTCAGAGAAGGGACAGTGTGGCTTTTGTGCTGTGAATGAGTGATAAGAAAGCAGAAGAGCTTCTTATCTGCTTGTCAACCTCAAAAGCTTATCAACCTCAAAAAGGCATAATTTCTATTGAAATAAGACAAATAATGCATGTGAAAGACTGACTGCACACCAGGTGCTACACTGGACTCTCCTTTGACAATGACAGGAGCTGCTAGGTCCAGAAGTGACAGTCTACCTCTGAAAAGGCAACCTTAAGGGAGCAGAACTGCACAGCGCTAGGCTGTTGAGGGCTGCACCTGGCTTGTTCTGAAGATATTCTAAACCCTAGCTGGAGTTCTGAGTTTCCTTCAAGCAAGAAACAAAAACCAAAGCCCAATACAGTGGCTAACAGCTTGTGCTCTACAGCCGCATGGCCAGGCTTTGAATCCTGGGCCCCACCATTAGGAGCTGGGACCCTGTCCTAGACAATAGACTTGTCAGGCAGGCTGTGACATCCTAAGGTCTGCACTGCTGTCTCCACCCCTCCCCCCATAACTTGTATTACCTTCAGTGCACAGGTGCTCAACATGAACTCAAATACCCTTCTGCTTAGTGTTTCTTTTGTTTTGAGATGGAGTCTTGCTCTGTTACCCAGGCTGGAGTGCAGTGGCGCTATCTCGGCTTACTGCAACCTCCGCCTCCCAGGTTCAATTGATTCTCCTGCCTCGGCCTCCCGAGCAGCTGGGATTACAGGCACCCGCCACCACGCCTGGCTAATTTTTGTATTTTTAGTAGAGACGGGGTTTCACCATGTTGGTCAGGCTAGTCTTGAACTCCTGACCTCAAGTGATCCTCCCGCCTCAGCCTCCCAAAGAGATGGGATTATAGGTGTGAGCCACTGTGCCTGGCTGCTCAGTGTTTATTTACTGGGGTGCAGCATTAGGAGTGATTAAGTCAAGCATCAAGCTAAGAGTTCACATCAGTGTCTTAATGTCTGCACCCCTAGCATATAGTGGGTGCTCATAAACATTTATTTAAACTATTGAGAGAAACAGTACACTTTACATCAGAATGAAAGGACCAATTTACAGAGTCCAGCCCATCCGTCCCTTCCTCCCTGCCATCTCAGCTTCCCAAGTTTCCAAGTTCAAGAATCAATCTCCATGCACCACCAAACTCTCCTCACCTCCTTGCCCTTGTATCTATCTGCAGGTGCCTCTGAGGCAGGCGAATAGGGTCTGGAGGCAGGGAACCTAAGGCTGATTCAGGCTGACTTCCTAGAGCTAAATCAAAAGGAAAACCCCTACTTTCCAAGCCCAAGTAACAAAAGGACCAGAGGCTACTCCCTTTGCAACCCCCAACTTATCTGCGTGGCAGATGAAAAACTGAAATTACCTCTGATTGGTCCCTTCCCACAACCGATCAGGCTGGTGCTGGCCAAGTCCTCGTTTGTATAGGAGTCTTCATTTGTAACTTCACTTCAGCCTCTGACTGGTCGCTTCCCACAACCTATCAGACTGATCCCAGGCCACTACTTCATTTACATAGGGTGTATATCAAGTAACCAATGAGAAACCTCTAGAGGGTGTTTAAACCCCAGGCAATTCTGTAAGCAATCTGCTCGAGCCCACTCCCACCCTGTGGAGTGTACTTTTGTCTTCTGTAAATATTTGCTTTCATTGCTTTATTCTTTCCTTGTTTTGTTCGTGTATTTTGTCCAATTCTTTGCTCAAAACGTCAAGAACCTGGACACCCTCCACCAGTAACACCTCTGCCTGGAATCCCTTTCCCACTCACTAGCAAAACCCTTTAATCTCTTCAAGACGCAGCTCAAATGTTGACCTCCTTCAGAAAGCCTTCCTTGTTTGTTTCTTTTGGGTTTGTTTTGTTTTTGTTGTTGTTGTTGTTGTTGTTGAGAGAGTGTCTGGCTCTGTTGGCCAGGCTGGAGTGCAGTGGTGCAATCATAGCTCACTGCAGCCTCCAACTCCTGGGCTCAAGCGATCCTCCCACCTCAGCCTCCAGAGTACCTGGGACTACAGGTGCATACCACCCACATCTGGCTAATTATGTTATTTTATTTTTGTAGAGATGGGCATCTCCCTACATTGCCCAGGCTGGTCTCTTTCTTTTTTCTTTTTTTTTTTTGAGACAGGGTCTCACTCTGTCACCCAGGCTGGAGTGCAGTGGTGCAATCGTGGCTCACTGCAGCCTCAGTCTCCCAAGCTCAAGTGATCCTCTTGCCTCTGAACTCCTGGCCTCAAGCGATCCTCCTACCTAGACCTCCCAAAGTTGATTACATGCATAAGCTACTGCACCTGACCTCCAGAAAGCCTTTCTTGGATAGTTCCCTCCTCTGTAAACAGGGGTCAGCTAACAGTACCCCTGCAGGGGTTGTTCTGAGGATACAATGAGATTAGGCACATGGTGTCTGGGATAGACTTGACTCTCAAAAGTACTAGCTGCTGTTATGTCCCAAAAATCCTCCAGTCCCCAATTCCCTAAATCACTTTGCTCCCTACAAGCCCTCCACAAGCAAATTTCATTATACCCTGAGGCCAGACTGTCTGCGGCAGGCAGAAAAATGGCTCCCCTAAGATGTCTACATCCTAATCCCTGGAACCTGTGAATGTTACCGTATATGGCAAAAGGGACTTTGCAGATGTGATTAAGGATCTTAAGATGGGAGACAGTCGTGGATTATCCTGTGAGCCCAGTGTAATCACAAGGATCCTTATAAAAAGGAGGTAGAAGGGTCAGAGTTAGAGGAAGAGATGTGACCAAAGACAGAAAGGTGTGAAGCTGCCACACTGCTGGCTTCAAAGATGGAGGGAGGGGCCAGGAGCCCAAGGAATGAGGACAGCCCCTAGAATCTGGAGAAGGCAAACAAACTGATTTTCTCCTGGGGCCTCCAGAAGGAACACAGCCATGCTGACATCTAGATTTTAGAACTTCTGATCCCCAGGAACTATAAGATAATAAATTTGTTGTTTTAAAGCCACTAAATAATTGCAGCAATTTGTTACAGCAGCAATTGGGAACTAACAAAGTCCTGAAGAGCAGCTCTCAACCTTGGGCAATTTTGCTCCCTCAAGGGACATTTGGCAATGTCTAGAGACATTTTTAGCTGTTGCAACTCTAGGGGTGCAACTAGCACCTAGTGGATAGAGGCCAGGGATGCTGCTAAACATTCTAAAATAAACAGAACAGTCCCCTACAAAGAAGAAGATCTGGCCCAATGTCAGTGCCGAGGCTGAGAAACCCAGCTCTAGAATGAATCTGGTGGAATTTTTCTTTCTTTCTTTTGTTTTTTGAGATGGAGTCTCACTCTATCGCCCAGGCTGGAGTGCAGCAGCTAAATCTTGGCTCACTGCAACCTCCATCTCCCGGGTTCAAGTGATTCTTGTGCCTCAGCCTCCAGAGTAGCTGGGATTACAGGTGTGTGCCACCATGCCTGGCTCATTTTTGTATTTTTAGTAGAGACGGGGTTTCACCATGTCACCCAGGCTGATCTTGAACTCCTGACCTCAGGTGATCCGCCCATCTCAGCCTCCCAAAGTGCTGGGATTACAGGCATGAGCCACCGTGCCTGGCCTCTTTCTTTCTTTTTTAAGAGACTGGGTAGGTGTCTTGATCTCTCATCCAGGCTGGAGTGCAGTGGCATAATCACAGCTCACTGCATCCTTGAACTCCTGGGCTTAAGGGATCCTCCCGCCTCAGCCTCCTGAGTAGCTGGGACTAACCTGTGCCACCATGCCTGGCTTATTTTAAAAATTTTTTGTAGAGATGGTGTCTTGCCACTCCTGGACTCAAGTGATCCTCCAGCCACAGCCTCCCAAAGTGTTGGAATTACAGGCGTGAGCCACTGTGTCCAGCCTCTGGTGTAATTTTAAGGAGCCCTCCCCAACCCTCTCTTCCCCTTTTCCTTTTAAAAACAAATCTCCCCACATACCATAAAGAGACAGAGAAGGCCAGGTGTGGTGGCTTACGCCTATAATCCCAGCATTTTGGGAGGCCGAGGCAGAAGAATTGCTTGAACCTAGGAGGCGGAGGTTGCAGTGAGCTGAGATCGTGCCACTGCACTCCAGCCTGGGTGACAGAGCAAGACTCTGTCTCAAAAAAAAAAGGAAGAGACAGAGAAATCAACTTACCGATGTAAACAGCAGCCTGCTGCAGAAGCCAGAGATACGCCATCATTTGCTCTGCTAAAGGCTCGTAAAAATATCATTGCAGTACACTGTGTTTTCTGCATATAAAACTGTTATCGCGCAAGGGCTATTTTATTGTTTCAGGAATCTGAAAAATGCATTTTGGAATATGAAACACAAAATATCATAATTATAGCTTCGATTAGCAAAATGCACAAGGGAGCTTGAATTGTAATGTTTAATCACTTGCTGGGCACCCTCTGCATGTCCACGGTACACTCTGTACTCCTGGTGGGTCAGCCCAGGGATACAGCACGTCTCACGTCTCACATGAACTCTGTGTGCCCGGCCCTCTGGGTGGCCAGACCATGTGAGTGTCTTGAACAAAAGGGGCCGTGTGTCTTGTTCCTCTGCAGCTCCCAGCCCAAAGCACAATGCCTGGCACACACCATAAATGCACAAGTGCGTGCTGCATGAATGAACGAGTAAGTGAAGAAAAGCTGGCAGTTTCCTGCCGATATAATGGAGAAACAGAAGGACTTTTGGGTTGTGGCTGGGCACGGTGGTTGACCCCTGAAATCCCAGCACTTTGGGAGGCCAAGGCAGGCAGATCACTTGAGGCCAGGAGTTTGAGACCAGCCTGGGAAACATGGAGAAACCCCATCTCTACCAAAAATACAAAAATTAGCCAGGTGTGGTGGCACACGACCTGTATAGTCCCAGCTACTTGGGAGGCTGAAGCACGAGAATCACTTGAACCAAGGAGACAGAGGTTGCAGTGAGCCAAGATTGTGCCACTGCACTCTAGCCTGGGCAGCAGGGCAAGACTCTATCCCCCCGCCCCCAGACCTCCAAAAAAACAGACAAATAAACAAACAAAAACAAACAAAACAACCTACTGTGTTGTAACTACATAGGAGTTACTTAGTCCAATGACATGGCTGAGGCCGTAGTGGGAAAGACTGGCTCATGGAGGATCTGATAAGCACCAAAACCAGATCTAGCCAAACAAGGCCTTTGGGATGAATTCAAGTCCTGGCCCTGCCACAATCAGCTGAGGAATGCTGGGGAAATTACTTAACCTTCTGAACCTCAGCTTCTTCATCTGTAAAATTCATTCACTTAACAGAGCGGAGCAGAGTGAGCAAGGTGGAGAAGAAGTGAGAGAGGGGGCCTGAAAACCACAGGTGGCACAGAGAGCTGGCTTTCCTCCAGGAATCCTTTCTCCTCTGCCTGGCCACAGACTACATTTCCCAGCATCCCTTGCAGCTAGGTAAGGTCATGTGACTGCATTCCGGCCAATGAAAGAAGAGCATAAATAACTTGTACCATTTCTGAGCCCATCCAGCAGCCCATTTTCCATGCCCTGGTTGGCTTCCTCTCCACTGCCATCCTGCCCAGAACAGATTGGTAGCATTTCAGTATCACTTACAAAGTACTTGCCACATAACTCCTCTCAGCTCCCTAGAAGGCATGCACTCCTTCCTCCTCGGGCTCTGAACATGCTATGCCCTCTGTCTGGTACACACCCCAGCCTGTCCTCCCTACCCGTCCCCTGGCCAACGTGTCTGCTTATCCCTCAGGTCTCAGCTTAGATGTCACCTCCTCCAGGAAGCCTCCCCTGAACCCCAGGAGTTAGTCGCTCTTAGCTTCATTCTACAGATGAGAAAACTAAGGAACAGAGAGGTTATATGACTTGCCCCAAATCACATGACTAGAGTTGGGTTTGAAGCTGGTGCTGGCTGAATCCAGAGCTGTCAATGCGGTCATCACTTCCTTAACCAGCGCTTCTAAAAGTATGGGACCAGCTGCCGCAGCAGCCACTGCAGCAACCTCACCTGGTAACTTGCTGGTAATGCAAATTCTCAAGCCTCACTACAGACCTACTAAATTAAACTCTGGGGATGGGTCCAGCAATCAAAGTGTAAGCAAGTCGTCCTGGGGATGCTGATGTGCAATGAAGTTAGAGAAACACCGGCCTAGGGCAATTTTCTGCAGTTTAGCCACCTACTTCCAGGTGCTTCCTCTGGCTTGCTAGTCCTTGCTACATCTCAAAAGCTTCACAGCTGGAGAACAGAACGCCATCCACCCTCTGACTCTGGAGCCATTTGAAACGCTTCTCTAGGAGTCCCACAGCCCTGGGACTTTGGGGGTTGTGGGGGGGCACTGTTATTTTCTGCTTTATCATCAGCGTGTTAGTGACTCACTCCTTCCTTTGTGTGAAGCCTTCTTATGGTTGGGCACGGGCCATGCCTGTGATCCTAACACTGGGAGGCCGAGGCAGAAGAATTGCTTGAACCCAGAGTTCAAGCCCAGCCTGGGCAACAGAGTGAGACCCCATCTCTACACTAAAATTAGAAGTTAGCCAGGCATAGTGGTAGCTCATGTCTGTAGTCCCAGCTACTTGGGAGGCTGAGGCAGGAGGATCACTTGAGCCGAGGAGTTCCAGGCTGCAGTAAGCTGTGACCGTGCCACTGCACCCCAGCCTAGGTGACAGAGCAAGACCCTGTCTCAAAACAACAAAAAAGAAGCCTCCTTGCTTGTGCTCATCAGCCTTGGCTGCAAGAATTTGATCCAGCAACACTTTAAGGCTCAAGCCGCTTTCATCCCAGGTGTAGACAAGGTCATTGCTCTAACCACCTTCTAGGAGCCTTCTCAGTTCATTGGGGTAATAACCTGCAGCTTTCAGGTCAGCAGAACAAATCTCCCTCAACAAAAAACACTGATTCTTTTAAATTAGTTCAACCTGCCGCTATTACTTTGGCTATAGCCCTGATCATTCAGTTGTTCTGCTTCAGGTGTAAGAATTGGACCAGAAATAGTGAATCCCGGAGAACGAGCTTGAATAAGTCCAAGCTTCTGCTCTTCACCCTTGGTTTTCTTCACACAGCTCCCAGAGTCCTGGCAACCAGACGCCAACCCTGCCAAACACTGGACAAGACTGCTTTGGGGAATCTCCCCACAGCAAGATAACGATCCTAAAGACATCCTTCCCAGGTGGGCATGGTGGCTTATGCCTGTAATCCCAGCACTTTGGGAGGTGGGTGGATCACCTGAGGTCAGGAGTTCGAGACCAGCCTGGCCAACACAGTGAAATCCCATCTCTACTAAAAATACAAAAATTAGCTGGGCACGGTGGCATGCACCTGTAGTCCCAGCTCAGACTCAAGAGGCTGAGGCAGGAAAATCACTTGAACCTGGGAGGCAGAGGTTGCAGTGAGCTGAGATCACACTACTGCACTCCAGCCTGGGCAACAGAGCAAGACTCCATCTCAAAAACAAAAAACACTCCTTCTGGCTTATGGCTCTGCCCTCCCTGTAGGTCTTCAAAGTCCCCTTGACTTGTCCAACAAATGAGGAAAGAGTGAGAGGTTTTTAGGGTCGAGGCTTGAAATGGACAAACTCATGTTTCATCAGCCAAAACTCAGCCATGTGGCCCTACCGAATGGTAAGGGAGCCTGGGAAAATTCATCCAGGGAGCACCCCAGGAGGACGAGAACATGGGTACTGGTGACCCATAGCTTTCTCTGCCACATAATACAGTAAAATGTTTTAAAAGCAAATCAGTGATTTTTTTTTTTTTTTTAATAGAGACCGGGTTTCACCCTGTCAGCCAGGCTGGTCTTGAACTCCTGGGCTCAAGCAATCCTCCCACCTCAGCCCCCCAAAAGTGGCTGGGATTACAGGTGTGAGCCACCACACCCAGCCAGTGATATATCCTTAATCAGCCAAAAAGTACTGTACAGTTACAAAAAGCACAAGAAAAAAAAAATTGGTGGATCTTTTTTATTTTTTGAGACAGTCTCGCTTTGTTGCCCAGGCTGGAGTGCAGTGGTGCAATCTCAGCTCCCTGCAACCTATGCCTCCTGGATTCAAACGATTCTCGATTCTCCTGCCTCAGCCTCCCGAGTAGCTGGGATTACAGGCTCATGCCAACATGCCCAGCTAATTTTTGTATTTTTAGTAGAGATGGGGGCTCCCAGTGTTGGCCAGGCTGGTCTCAAACTCCTGACCTCAAGTGATCCACCCTCCTCAGTCTCCCAAAGTACTGAGATTACGGGCCTGAGCCACCACACCCTTGGCCCAAAAAACCGGTAGCTCTTAGAATGTACACCAATGATTATGTGTAAACTATGACCATTTCAGTTCTGACTTCTGGCCTCCCCATTCCCTGCAGAGGATAAGAACTTCGGACCCCACCCACTTCTTTGAGAATGGGGGCTGAGAGGAGGGCGGACGCCAATCCCAGCCATGTTACACTGAAATTCATGTCGTTGAGAGGTTTTACTGTAGTTGTTGAATTAATAGCTGAACAAAGGAATGAACATCGGGTGCTGTGGAGGCCACAGAGAAGGAAGACATCTGCATACGCCATCTCTGAACTCTACCTCCTTCCACCTGCCTCTTCCCCAGCTCAGCTTAAACATCACCTGCCTACAGGAAGCCTTCCCCCATAACCCTCTCCCCTTTACACACACGGTGGGCATTCTCAGCTCTCACCTTCTTGCTCTGTATTCCCATTTACCCCATCTCGCTTTTTAGAATCTGTTTATGTGACTGGCTTCCTCTTAGGGAGCTTCTGTGGGCCTGGGGATCACTCTGACCCTCGGTTTCCTCCTTGGTAAAAACATTAGGATAGACTACGTGACTCAATTCCCTGTGACTTCACAGCCTGTCCAGGGCCCTCAACCATAGGGCCCTTGGCCATCAGACGTCTCCCGGGGCCATAGACCATGACACTGTGTGCCAGGCACTGTTCCAAGCACCTAACATATACATACTCGTCTACTCTTTCCAAGGATACTAAGTGGTAGATACTAATACTGTACCCATTTTACCAATGAGAAAACCGAGGGCCAGAGAGCATAAATGAGCTAGAATTCCAACCCAGGACTCCAGCCCTAGTGTTTCCTGCTTTCCTGGCTGAAGAAGCACCCACCACCGAGGTCCCAGAGGTCGGGCTCCCTGGGACCGTCCCCTTGGGCAGATCTCACTTCCCCATGCGGCCCATCTGTACTCAGGGCGCAGCTGGGCTGGTTCCCCGAAATCCCCCAGGCGCGCGCAAAAGGATCTAGGCCGGGGCTTACCCGGGAGGCCCCCACCCCCGCGCGGCCACCGGCTTATTAATGCCCAGCCCCTTGGCACACATGTCAGCAGCGCCTGCCAACAACCAAACTCCCGCAGCCAACAATGCTGCAAGGGCGCGTCTACACAGTCCTGGAGGTTCCGGGAATTCGGGCTGACGCAGGCCTCTAGTTCAGGGGAAAGGGTGGGGGATGCGGCTCTGAGCCCTGCAGGGGACAGGAAGGCAGCGATGCGCCCACACTCTAGGGACCCCAAGGGCGGAGGCTCCCAGACTCTCTGTCACTTGCAGCCAGATCACCGCCCATTGCTTGCCAATTGCTTTCCATATCCACATCGCCGTTAATCCGCACAACTTCCCCATTTCACCAAAGCAAGCACTGAGCCCCAGAGAGTTTAACAACCAGAGGAGAAGCGCCCCCACACTCTCCTTCCATGCCTTCTCCGGCCCCATTCCCAAGCCCAGACCCAGCACGCTCCAGACGCCAGCTGCACCGGGGCGCACAGGCCTGCAGCGCCGGCTCCCAGCCCCCCACAGCCTTGCCGGCCGCGGTCCACACCTACCTCCCTCGGGCAGACAGGCGCGGCAGCCGCTGCCCACGGCCGCGAGGGTCCAGAGGAGTTGGCAGAGGCTCGCGGCCCGGAGCTCCAGGGTGCAGGGCGGGCGGGCCCCCCGAGAGTGCCGGGGAGCGGAGAGCGGGGAGCGCTGGCTGGCGCTCAGGGCAAGCAGCTGGGGCCACGCGGGGCAGATGGACCGATCCCGGGGCGCGGGGCCGCCGGAGTGATCCCAGGAAAGGCGCAGGGGCCGCTGGGACGATCCTGGGATGCGGGAGCGCGTGCCAGGGACTCGCGTGCAGGCGACAGCGAGCGGGACTCGGGTGGCTGCAGGGCCGAGAGTGCGAGCGCTCGATCCAGGAAGGAGGGGAGCTGAGGCTGAAGCTGGGGCTGGGCTAGGTTGAGCAGAAGCGGGCGGGCAGGGGCGGGGCTGGCCTGGCGGGCGCACGGCGTGGCGCTCACGTGGCCGCCCCCAGGTGGCCGTCACAGTGCCTGCAGCCTCCTAGCGGGCCTCCTGGCTCCAGCGCTGGCTCCCAGCCCCAGGTGCAATGGTTAGCGCTAAGTCTTGGCTCCCCCTGCTGAGTACACAGTGTCCGGTTCTCCTGCTCAAGGCTGGCCTTAGCATCCGGCAGCGAGGGGGCAATTCGAGGGAGTGAGCAACTTCCGTCCTCTCCCGCCGCGCCTCGCCATTCTCGCCTGCTTCTCGCTTAGTTCCTGTATTCCTGTCCTTTCCAAAATCACTAGTGATCCAAACCCATCGCTTGTTTGTATACATCTCTATCCATAACCTTAAAATATTTTTTATCGGAAATACTTTGTTTTTCCTGATTTTTTGCTTTGTAAAAACAGGCACGTATGACAATTGCAATTACTTGTGTAGCTTTAAAATTAGTATCTCCTCTAGTTATTCCTAACTCTTGACACAGGGCCTGGGTGGCACACAGTAGATGCTTAATAAATACCTGTGGCATGAGTGGTAGAGTGTATAAGGTATAAAGAAGAAAACGAATTAAAACTAATAGCTACTGTGAACACTTTGATATTAGGTCCTTCCAGATACTTTGTTAGTGAAATTTTAGAAATTTCACACATTCTAGATATAAAAGTAGTGACAATGACATTTATTGAGGGATTTCTCTCATTCCATCTTCCCACACTTTGGGAGGCCGAGGCCGGCGAATCACCTGAGGTCAGGAGTACGAGACCAGCCTGGCCAACACGGTGAAACCCAGTCTTTATTAAAAATACAAAAAAGTAGCCGGGCGTGCTCTGGAGGCTGAGGCATGAGAATCTCCTGAACCCTGGAGGCAGAGGTTGCAGTGAGCCGAGATCGCGCCACTGCACTCCAGCATGGGTGAAAGAGTGAGACTCCGTCGCAAAAAAACAAAAACAAAAAAATAAAAAGGAACAAAACTGAGCCTAATAGAGATAATGACATTTCCCAGGTGAGGTAGCTACAAAAGGCAGAGCCAGCATTAAATCCAGACTTCTCTGATTTCAAAGTTCAGGCTCTCCAAAGAACTTTTTTCCTTATTTATAAACCCCAAAGAGAGTAAACTCCAGCTTTTGGCAAGAGACAAAATTGCACCTGGAATTCTGACCCTGGGGCCGTCAGGCAGGAAGGGAAGATCAAAGGTGCTGAACTAGTCTGTCCAAACCCAAAGCAAGATTGAAAAAAAAAAAAAAAAAGAGCTACTGCTTAAAGCTCTATGGCCCTTGGGCAAGTTATTTTACTTCTCTGAGCCTCTGTCATTTTTGTCTGCCCAGCAGGAGTGTCCTTCTTTGCATTAGCGTCTTGGTTAGTCTTCAGGGAACCAGTTCACCCTATTCTCAATTCAGGAAAATAGCCCTCCCCACTCCCCTGGCTCCAAAAACGGACACATGACCAGACTTGGCCAATTAGCATATTTCATCCCTTCAGCCTCATTGATTGGTTCAGGGATGAGCATGTGATCCAAGTTAGGCCAGTGAAATACTAATCTGGGCCTTTTATAGTAACCATAAAAAGAGAATCTCTCTTTTCCAGGGAGTTGAGCAGATAGGATGTAATAGTAGAATTTCTGAGCATTCATTCTTACGGCAAATATTTATTAAGCTCCTACTGTGCACCAAATATGGTGCTAGGAATTGGGGGAAACACTTGCCTTCAAGGAGATGTCTACTGCGGTAAAATAAAATTACTCAAGGCCGGGCAAGGTGGCTCACACATGTAATGTCAGACCTTTGGGAGGCCAAGGCAGGAGGATCAATGGGGCCAGGAGTTCAAAACCAGCCTGGGCAACATAGCAAGACCCCTGTCTCTAAAATAAAACATTAAAAAAAAAAATCCAGGTATGGTGGTGTGTGCCTGTAGTCTCAGATACTCAGGAGGCTGAAGCAGGAGGATCCCTTGGGCCCAGCAGTTTGAAACTGCAGTGAGCTATGATCATGCCAGTGCACTTCAGCCTGGGCAACAGAGTGAGACCCTATCTCTAAAAATTAAATAAATAAATGAAAAAGGCCAGGCTTAGTGGCTCACACCTGTAATCACAATACTTTGGGAGGCTGAGGCAGGCAGATTGCTGGAGCTCAGGAATTCGAGACCAGCCTGGGCAACATAGTGAAACCTCATCTTTATAAAAAAAATACAAAAATTAGCCAGATGTGGTGGCTTGCATCTATGGTCCCAGCTACTCAGGAGGCTGAGGTGGGAAGAACACTTGGACCTGGGAGGCAGAGGTTGCAGTGAGTCAAGATCCCGCCACTACACTCTAGCCTGAGGGACAGAGTAAGACCTTCTCTCAAAAAACAAAAACAAAAACAAACCACAAACAAAAAAAGAAAGTGAAAAGACAACCAGAGAATGGGGAAAAAATATTTGCAAATCATATCTGATAAGGGATTTGCAGCTAGAATATGTAAAGAACTGTTACAACTCAGTAATAAGATAAACACTCCAATTTAAAAATGGGCCAAAGATTGGAATAGACATTTCTCCAAAGAAGATATACAAATGGCCAATAAGGACATGAAAAGGTGCTCAACGTCATTAACCACTAAGAAAATGCAAGGCCAGGCACGGTGGCTCATGCCTGTAATCCTAGCACTTTGGGAGGCCAAGGGGGGATGATAGTGTGAGCCCAAGAGCTCCAGATCAGCAAAGGCAACATAACAAGACCCTCATCTCTACAAAAAAAAAAAAAAGAAAAATTAGCCAGGCTCAGTAGTGTGCGCCTGTAGTCCCAGCTACTCGACAGGCTGAGGTGGGGGGATAGCTTGAGCCCAGGAGTTGGAGGCTGCAGTGAGCTATGATTGCACCACTGCACTCCAGTGTGGGTGACCAAAAAAAGCAAGTCAAAACACACCCACTACCCACTAGCATGACTATAATCAAAATCTCAGATAATAGCAAGTGTTGGCAAGGATGTGGAGAAACTAGAACCCTCATACACTGCTGGTGGGAATGGAAAGCAGATTGGCAATTCTTAAAAAAAATTAAACATGAAGTTACCATATAACCCAGCAATTCAAATCCTAGCAGAAATGAAAACATATGTCCACACAAAAACTTATACAAAATGTTCATAGGAATATTATTCATAATAGGCAAAAGGTGAAAACAATCCAAATGACTGATGAATGCATAATTAAAATGCAGTAGGCCAGGTGGTGGCTTATGCCTGTAATCCCGGCACTTTGAGAGGCCAAGGCGGGCAGATCACTTGAGGCCAGGCTGGTCTTGAACTCCTGGCGACAACGTGGTGAAACTCCATCTCTACTAAAAATACAAAAATTAGCCAGGTGTGATGGCATGTGCCTGAAATCCCAGCTACTTGGGAGGCTGAGGCAGGAGAATCACTTGAACCTGGGAGGCAGAGGTTGCAATGAGCTGAGGTCACACCACTGCACTCCAGCCTGGGCAACAGAGCGAGACTCCATCTCAAAAAAGAAAAGAAGGCAGTAGATTCATACAATGAAATACTATTTGGCAACAAAAAGGAATGAAGTGCTGATATATGCTACAACACGGACGAACCTTAAAAAATATGCTATGTGAAAAGAGCCAGACACAAAAGAAAATCACATACTATGTGATTTAATTTATATCAGTGAATAGGACAATCGATCCATAAAGAGAGAAGTAGATTAGTGGTTGCCAGGGGCTGGGAAGGGAGCTTGGGGAGAGGGGGAGTGACTATTAATAGTTACAGGGTTTCTTCTTTGGGGTGATGAAAATGTCCTAAAATTGATTGTGCTGATGGTTGCACAATTCTGTGAATACACTAAAAACCACTGAATTATACTTTTTTAATGGGTGTATGGGCCGGGTGCGGTAGCTCACGCCTGTAATCCCAGCACTTTGGGACGCCGAGGTAGGTGGATCACTCGAGCCCAGGGGTTGTAGACTAGTCTGGGCAACATGGCAAAACTCCGTCTCTGCTAAAAATACAAAAATTAGCCAGGTGTGGTGGTGGATGCCTGTAGTCCCAGCTACTCGGGAGGCTGAGGCAGGAGACTCGCTTGAACTTGGGAGGTGGAGGTTGCAGTGAGCTGAGATCATACCACTGCACTCCAGCCTGGGTGACAGAGCGAGACTCAGTCTCAAAAAAAAGAGTGTGTGAATTATATCAGCAATTATAACAGCAATAAAGCTGTCACAAAACAAAACAAAAAAAGACTCATGGTGTTTCCATCTCACCAGGTCTTACAGTCACAGTCACATGGCTGTTCCCAACTGCAACAAGACAGGTATAATCCTCCCGTCGGCTCAGGGTGGGGCTGAAGAGCTGCACTGGCCGCAGGCACCACAGGAAGGGTCTGGTTTCCAAAGTGTTAACTGCCCAAATTCCCTGTGCACAGTGGGCTTGGGTTGTGTGTTTCACCTCTTTGGCTCAGAGGTCCTGGGCCTACTAGGTATGAGAAATGCCCAACACAGAGCCATCTGGATGGCCCACCTGTAGCTACCGAAAGACTTACGGAAGTGATGAGACACTACTCTTCTTGTATGTATTTAATTTAGTTAATTTATTTGTGTATTTGTTTTGAGACAGAGTCTTTCTCTGTCACCCGGGCTGGAGTGCGGTGGCACGATCTCGGTTCACTGCAGCCTCCACCTCCCAGGTTCAAGCAATTCTCCTGCCTCAGCCTTCCAAGTAGCTGCGTTACAGGCACCCGCCACCAAGCCCAGCTAATTTTTGGTATTTTTAGTAGAGACGGGGTTTTACCATGTTGGCCAGGCTGGTCTTGAACTCCTGCCTCGGGTGATCAACCTGCCTCGGCCTCCCAAAGTGCTGGGGATTACAGGCATGAGCCACCACACTCGACCCCCACTCTTCTTTTAGATCGCATGTTCCTCTCCTACCCTGTGCAAAGCCAACCCCAGGATGAGAGTGGGACACATCAGGGCTTCGAGTTTTCATTCACCTATATATTTGCACAGGAAAAGATCTGGAAAGTACTTTCTTTCTTCTTTTTTTTTTTTTTTTTTCTAAGATGGAGTTTCACTCTTGTTGCCCAGGCTGGAATGCAGTGGCGCGGTTTTGGCTCACTGCAACCTCTGCCTCCGGGGTTCAAGCAATTCTCCTGCCTCAACCTCCCAAGTATCTGAGATTACAGGCGTCCGCCACTACACCTGGCTAATTTTTGTATTGTAGTAGAGATGGGGTTTCACCATGTTGGTCAGGCTGGTCTCGAACTCCTGACCTCAAGTGATCTGCCTGCCTCAGCCTCCCAAAGTGCTGGGATTACAGGTGTGAGCCACCGTGCCCGGCCTATATTACAAGTTTTAAAAAGACAAAACCCAGGTTCCCTTACCAAAGTATTGACAGAGTTTAACTGGGTGGAGACATGAAAAGATTTTTTTTTCTTATTTGTGCTTTTCCTTTCTTTGCTTGAGTTTCAACAAGGAAAATGGGTTACTTTTGCAAAAGTAATTTTTAAATGTCACATAGAAAAATAAAAAATAAAAAACCAAACATAGCCCAGCTGCTCTGGCGCCTGTGGCCTCCCCACCCTTGCCTGGCTGTGGCTGGGCTTTGCATTGGCTTTGCATATGAGCTGCCCTGGCGGCGTCACCCTTGAAGGTATGAATCACCAGAGACGCCTCGTCAGCAGGACTGTGGGAGGCCAGCAGGGCGACGGGGCCTGGAATAATGCAGGGTGGAGCAGAGGAACTGGCAGCCTTGCCTCCATCACTGGATTTTATTTTATTTTTTAAATGGAGTCTTGCTTTGTGCCCAGGCTGGAGTGCAGTGGCACGATCTCTGCTCACCGCAACCTCCACCTCCTAGGTTCGAGCGATTCTCCTGCCTCAGGCTCCTGAGTAGCTGGGATTACAGGAGCGTGCCACCACACCCGGCTAATTTTTGTATTTTTAGTGGAGACGGAGTTTCACCATGTTGACCAGGCTGGTCTCAAACTCCTGACCTCAGGTGATCTGCCCGCCTCGGCCTCCCAAAGTGCTGGGATTATAGGCATAAGCCACTGCGCCCGGCTCCACCACTGGATTTTTATTCTGTTAGAGAAGCAACTCCAGCACAAGGGTTAGGGTTCTAAGCAACTCCAGAAACAGCTCTCATCCCCCTCCCCGAGCCCGCAAGGCCTGCTTTTTGCCTGATGAGGCCTAGTAGGTGCAGGACAGGTATTGACTTGCATTAAATGATCAGAGACAGAGTTAGGGGACGTGATGCTGTTGGCAGATGGACTAACTGCTGGAAGATGCTTTGAGCAATTGTAGGGGAACTTACCTAAAGAGGACGCTGCTTCCTTCTTGTGGCCACAGAGGGCAAGTCACAAGTCACAAAATAACTTTTGCAAAAGTAATGGGTGTTCCTTGCTGAAACTCAAGTCCAGACAAAAGTTCTCTGAGCCCTTATGTTGGGCAGCTCCAGCCGAAAGCATCGTGTCTGACTCTTAAGTTCACGTGGCAAGACGGAATGGACTTAACCAAGAATGCAAAACTATTTTTTTTTTCAAGGAATATTCCTGCTGCCAACACTGTTCTAGGTCCTG